>NC_029776.3:90138453-90159465 GCF_000817695.3 Arachis duranensis
TATATATATATTTTTGCATTTTTGGCAACCCAATATAAGAAATTTAGAATCAAACGAAGATGTCTATATATAAGTCTCAGATTTTGAGGGGGGGCCATTCCGATGCATGATGCAATGAAGGGTAAAATACAAACAGATAATCAATAATGAAGGACTCTCTTCTCTTAATTGGTGTGGAGTCCCTTGGTAGATTTCGATAAGGACAATTATGGTGCTGGCCCTTCTTTGGGCAACAAGGCATGATGAACCTTTTCATTTACCATTCACTCTACTGTGTATACTGTATACACAACTATACATACATGTGTAATGTTCCTCATTATTCAGGTAGTTTTGTATGCCATACATAATTAGATATACAAAGATATCCAATTTCGGTCCCATTTCACAAATAATATATACTAATAATGATGTATCTAAATATTTTTTAGTTAATATCAAATTTCAATATGAAGTCTAATTTATACGAAATATAAGAATAATTAAATATATGTGAATGAAAAATTAAGAAAAAAAGTTTAGGGAGCTAACTACAATATAAATCAACTTAAGTTAATTCTTTTTATTTTTAGTTTTAAAATTCAAAAAATTAGAATAATAAAAAAGTTTTTTTTGGATATTCCCATAAAGATTTTAAAGTTATCTTCTTTTTTATCATTAGGTGATAAATGATAAAGTTTGTTTTTGATATATTATAAAAATATTATTTTTTTTAAATATGGTTAAACAAACAAAGCACACTTTTATTACAAGGATCTTTATAAAAAGATGTTTTTAACATCTTCACTTAAGTAGGTACCTTTTTTTTATAATAAACTTATTTTTTAATTAGTTGATTCTAATTGGCTATATTCCTAATTAGTTCCATACCGGAATCAAAAATTAAGTTATTAAAAAAACTATTTATATAAAAAAAAGTTAGATAAATGTGCAAGTTTTTTCGAAGATGGTATCAGTAGAAAGAAAATATGACGGTTTTTTTTAAATTGTAATAATTATATCTTATAAATCAAAATAAAAATAATTTTTAATAAACACATTATAAAAATTATATTCAGTAAAATTGCTTTTAATATATAAAATAATTTTTATAGAAATAAGTATAATGAAGAGAACAAATAAATATAATATTTATTAATATATAAGATTATGTTAAATTTTTTACTATGTTTTCACGAATAATTTAATTTTAAAAACATCTCCTAACTTTTCAAAGTTAAAAAGACAAGCATGTGATTTTTTTGTTTTTTAAATTTACCAAACACTAGATACTTGTGTTTTTTAAATATTTCTCTAAAACACTTTACCAAAACTGAGCTGATATATAATGCCATTTTATAAAATAAAACACTAGACACTTTTCAAACGTTTGCAACCATTCTTGCAAAATAAATTGGTCATATAATACCCATAAGACGTACAAGCTGTGGTTGAAGTGTTCTTAATTCGTAATATGACTTTATGCTATAATATATTAGATATTTATCATATGCTTACCTAGTAGTTTAATCTTTTAACTAGAGAAATTATTTCGTAATATGGTATGGTATTAGAACAACTTTTGTAAAACCAAAAGTAGTAGAATTTTTTGCTGACAAAAGTAGTGGAATTAGATTTGTTATTCTCATTCTTCTAAACAAAAATAAAATTTTATGTAAAAAGTACATAGAAAATTAAAATTGCTTATACCTAAATAGGTGTGACCAAAAAATTGTGTGAGCTAACTTAATTATTTAGTTATTTTATTTTTTTTAAGAGAGAAAACAAAAAATTCCTTGGAAGAAGTATTCTCTCCTTTACTTTGCTTATTAATTCATAAACAAAGACTACTTCAGCTTTAGGAAAACTTGTTAGCATTTACCATTCTGAAGGTTACTTTCATTTTACATTGGTATGTTAACAATGATAGACGACATTGGAGAAATTTTACCAAAGATGATTATAAGTTTGCGCTGTGAATTTGTTACCATTTAATTTGATTAATATGGTTAATTAAACAACATTACTACTAGCTAGTAATACTATTGGATTATCTCCTCCATATAGCATTTCAATGTGTTTCTCTAATGATTCAAGATTATCCAATTAATTCCGAAACACGTGATGATGGATAAGATCCTATCCTATATATCCTCTCAAAACTAGCAACTTGTACAATCTAAATTCAATTATTAACACGGTTGCATTGTACCATCTCATTTTTAAAAACTATGTACGGTTGAGTTAAAATCATGAATAATTTTTTGAAAGGATTGAAAGATGATAATTAACTAATTAGGAGTGGTCCATCCCTACAAACAGATACAACTATGGTTTCAAAGTTCCATTTGAAAGAAGTTATTGATTAATCATGACCCAATGTTTATGTATTTAGAATAGAGTAAATGCTCAAAATGATATCTAAATTTTAAATCACTATTTAATTTAGTTTTCAATTTTTGAAAATAATCAATTAAATTTTTGAAAATTTTAAAAGTGTATCTCCATTAATTTTTGGTAAAAGTGCCATCTAAACGTTAATAATGTAGAACATTCCATTAAACGATGTTGTTGAGGGAGAGGGATGTCCTAAGTATATGAAACGATGTCGTTCAACATTTTCTTTCCTTCGAATAAATAATTCCCACTGGTCTCCCATTTTTAACGTTTCCCACAAAAATCTCAAAAAAATATTCTCCTCTTCTCTGTCCGTTCGTTTTCCGATATTTTCACTCACATTTTCTCGCCGACTATCATTCTTGGAATCTATTTTCTCTGGTCAGTAAAAGACTTATCGATGAAGCATCGCCTTTGCACACTGCCAATAGTGAGAGGTAAGGGTTCATGTTAATCTTTCTCTTCCATTTTTTGTATTATGTTGAGGGTTCTTGGTACTTATATGTGCATGAGTAGTTTAAAATGTATGTTGTCGTTGTATATGTAAATGAGTGGTTTAGAATGTTGTGGTTATTAGTGGCGCAAATGTTAGGATTTAGGATTTCTAATATGAACCTTCTAACCACTATGATCATAATGTGGTTTAAGTTATAGTCATTAGGAAGTAAATGTATGCGTTCTTATTACAAATATAGTGTTAATTTCTTGTTCTATGCAACATGGTTGTTTTGCTACAAAATGACTAATGCTATTTGGTTTTGCATTGTGCTGTAAACTTTAGATGCCTAATCGATTGAAACTTGTTTTCCACCATAGTGAAAAGTTTGAGACAGATCCTAGTGAAAGTGTTATCTACACATCTGACTTGTATGATGAATGGGATAGAGTCAATGAAGACTATCTTGACGCATTTGCGGTGACAAGTTATTATAGAAAATTGGGGTATGACAAGGTTGAAGCATATTGGTTTTTGGACCTTAATGATGCGCTGGAGTTTGGTCTTAGGAGATTGCAATAGGCCAAAAGGTTGGAATGGAAGGCATGGAAGAAGTTAGAGTAGAAGATGTTTAAGCTGTAAAGAAAACCAGCACAATATTAAGTCAACTTGAAGAACCAATTACCTTTCATATCCCAGTTGAACTGAAATCCACTGCCCCCAGCCCACTCTACCAAAATACACTGTCCCCAAAATAAATGTTCCGAAATCTTGCTCACAGGCTAAGTCCTCTAAATCTTTATCCCAACCAAATCCCATTGCTTCCAAATTCATATCCCACAAAATCCTCTCTCAACCCAACCCCCAACCAACAATGCACAAACAAAAAAACCTAGTGCATCAAAGAAACAATCCAAGCCTATTAGCTTTAAAATTGATAACCGAAGTATTTAAACCCCGAGTCGTCTCTCAAGAAATTGCAGGGAAGTGTGCTTATAATTGGTTATGAAAAAGTATCTTTTTGGGGTTTTGAATAAGGAACAAGAAAAGTAAATGGTAAGAAAATAAACTAATAACTAGAAAAGCTCTTGGCAAGGTATGAGAACTGGAAATCCTATCCTAGTTATCCTTATCAATTGTGATGAGAATTGTTCATTGCTCCCACTTAGTTAAACCTCAACGAATGAAGAAAAGTCAAGTGGACTAATCAATTTGATTCCTCAAGTCCTAGTCAACTCCTAAGGAAAGACTAGCTTTAGTGGAATCCAAATCAATCAGCGACTTCCAATTATCAATCAACAAGGGAGTTTGATAACTCAAGTGTCACCAATTACTCAACCAAAGCCAAGAACATAGAAGCCTACTCATCCTTCTAAGCATTTTGTCAAGTATTTGGAGGGCATAACATAAAAATATAGAAAAGCAATAAGAGATAATGGAATCCAAGCAATCAATTACATTAATATGAAAATTGAATCTAACATCAAAAGTTCACAAACTAAAATAATAACAATGAGTGATCAATAAAAGTAGAAGAGAAATCCTAAATCCTAAAACCCAGAGAGAGGAGAGAGCCTCTCTCTCTCTAAAAAACTACATCAAAAACCTAAAATTATGTGAATGAATGTTGAATGATGAATGAATGGATTCTCCCACTCTGTAGCCTCTAATCTGTGTTTTCTGGGCCGAAAACTGGGTCAAAAACAGCCCAAAAATTGCCCCCAGTGATTTTTGATACGTCCAACACGTGCGCATGTCACGCGTACGCGTCGTCCATGCGTACGCATGGATTGAACTTTTGCCAGGTCAAGCGTACGCGTGATCCATGCGTGCGCATCGCCCAACAGCCAGGCAGGTATGGCAAATTATATATCGTTGCGAAACCCCGGATGTTAGCTTTCCAACACAACTAAAGCCGCCTCATTTGAATCTCTATAGCTCAAGTTATGACCATTTGAGTGAGAAGAGGTCAGGGTTGACAGCTTTGCAGTTCCTTCAGCTTCTTGTATTCCTTCCACTTTTGCATTACATACTCATGTACCAAATTATCTTTAATTTTATCACATATGCATTGATCGTTTATTAAACTTAACATTGGGGTAATTTTGTCCCCTTATTCACTTATTTACTTAATTATTTGAATATTTTTGGTTTTTCTCTCTCCTTTTTTTTTAACTAAACGATTTTTTTTGGAAGCAAACATAACATATCAATGCACATGAGTTTTTAATTTTTCTGGTCTCACATGAGTAGGTACCCAAATTTTCAATATTTTGTCAATGAAACATTGTATACCTTCATCAGGTCTTTAGGAAGCAAGTTTTCAATCATAGAACAATTTGGGAAGGAATTGCAAATACATGCTAATCATATGAATAAATGGGTGAAAAGCTTGATAAAATCACTCAATCAAACTCAATATAAACAATAAAATAATGGTTTATCAATCTCCCCACACTTAAACATTAGCATGTCCTCATGCTAAGCTCAAGAGAACTAAAAGAGTGAAGATGAATGGTAGGATGTATGAAATGCAACCTATTTATATGAATGCAACTACATGAAAAATGTTTTTACCTACTTGGTTAAAAGTAAACAAATCCTTCAAGAAGAAATATGAACTGGATCTCACTAATTCAAATCATAAAATCAGGTACAAGTAAACTTGCAAAAGAAAATAGCTTATGGAAGTCGGAAACAAGGAATCGAGCATCAAACCCTCACTGGAAGTGTATACACTCTAATCACTCAAATGTTTGAGGTTCGATTCTCTCAATTCTCTACTAACCTTACTTTCTAAGACTTGCTCTTCTTCTATCAATCAAAAGAAATTTAATGTACCAATACACAAATCAAGAGGTCTTTTGAGGGTTGTAATGGGGTCAAGGTCAATGTAGGATTGTATTTGATTAAGTGGACTAAAATCTGAATCCTTAATTAATCTAAACTTCTCATCTAACTTAGGACAATCCATATAATCATAATATAAAATCAATAACTACCCATTAACTGTGTTTACTACATATTCATGCATTCCAATTTTTTAGTACAGTACATATGCATTGCTATCACCATTTACTTTGGGGCATTTTGTCCTATTTTTATTTTTTATTTTTTGCTCTTTTTCTTTTCTTTTTCTCTTTTTTTTTCTTTTTCTATTTTTCTTTTCTTAATCTGTTTTTTTTTTCTTTTCTTTTTCACTGCATATGATTAAGGTATTGAATGCATAAATATGTTCTTAACATTTTTTCACATTTTCACACAAAGTCTAACATACTCAATTCCCAAACCAAATGTTTCCAAACCCACTTTCCCTGCATTTAATTCATGAGCACTTTCACTAGTCTAAGCTAATCAAGGATTCAAATTAAGGACATTATTGTTTTTCACTTAGAGTTAGTGATGAGCTAAAGTAAAGAACAAAGGGTAAAATAGGCTCAATGTTGGTTTGCAAAGGATAATGAAAGGGTAAGGCCATATGGGTATGTAAGCTAAGTGAAAAAAGGCCTCAATCATATAATTATATGCATACATTAAACCATGGAAATATAGAATCAAGAAAGATATAGATCACAATTTTAGAGAGAACAACACACACCAAAAATAAAATATATTGGTTGGTAAAATGCAACCAATCAAATATGCTCAAAATCTCACAGGTTTTGTGTGTTCGAGCTCTAAACCATGATTTGAATTCTCACTGAAACGTCCAAACAACTTCCTAGACCCACGCAATTGAGCTCTATACCAATCCTTGCACTTCAACTTGGAGCATGCAACCATATTGAACCTTGCAGGACAACTCTTACCACTAACCATCTCCCTCTTACTCTTATAGTCACAAAGAGCTCTAAGTTGTCCATCCATCTCAAGTAAAACATATTCAAGTGGGCCAATTAAACTTAGGGATGAAAGATTTACCCACTTGAATGAGGGAATGGATGGTAATGGCTTTGGGGAAGAGGTCTCCAACAACTTTTGTAAGGTGATTTCCAGCTCCATTCCCATGGGCTCTTCCTTGACAATTTCCACCTCTCTACAAGCCTCTTCAATTTCAACAGCTTCCCCTTGGTAGCTTTCTCCTAATTCAATCTCTTCTGCATTGCCTACCAAGAGCATGGGAGGCTGTGCTTCTTCTTCTTTAACCTCCAACTCTTTATCAACTTCTTCAAAGTCTTCAACTAGGATATGCCTTGGAGGCTATACACCCTCCTCATCATCAATTTCAAGCATCTCGGAAGGAAGCTCTATGACTGGACTTTCCCGTGGAGGTTTCATATCTCCTAAGTTCTCAACCACTTCTTCTGTAACTATTGCGGCTTCGTCCAGTTGTTTTAGCATAAAATCATACTCTTCCTTGATGATTTCCTTTCTATGACAACTGCCTTCAACTACTCCTTCATCTTCAAGGGTCTTTCCTACCTCTACATTTTGGGCCTCCTCTTGCTCCTCTGGAAATAAGGCCACGTGTAACTGATCCATTGCGTCTCTAAGACGATCCCTTCTCTCTTGTTCTATGTCAATAGTATCATTGGGATCAGATTGCTCTTGGATTGACGGATGTGGGTGCTCTTTCATGCGGGATGTAAGAGCTAGAAGAGTAGATGTGAGACCAGTGATAGAGGCAAGTGTGGTATGAAACTCTGTTTGCCCTTGGTGAATAGCACCAAGGGTGTTGTCATCCAGTGGAGGATGGGGTGGATAGGAGGGTTCATTATTTTAGAGAAAGGGTGCTGATAAACCACTATTTTATGGTTTATATTGTGTTTTGTTGAGTGGTTTTATCAAGCTTTTCACCCACTTATTCATATGATTATATTTACAATTCCTTCCTAAAAATATCCTATGATTAATAACTTGCTTCCTAAGGACCTTTTTGTTGTATATTTTTATCTTACTTTGTACCATTCGATGCCGTGATCTGTATGTTAAGTGTTTCAGGCTTCATAGGGCAGGAATGGCATAAGGAATGAAGAGGAAGCATGCAAAAATAGAAGGAACACAAGGAATTGAGGAGATGACCAGCGAGAAGTCACGCGGTCGCATGGCTCATGCGACCGCGTGAAATAGAAGGAATTACCGTGACACGCTCGCGTGCCTGACGCGACCGCGCGGATTGGAAGCTGCACGAATGACGCGAAAGTGTGGACGACGCGCATGCGTGGTACGAGAAATGCTGAGTGACGCGAACGCGTGGACGACGCGGACGCGTGACGAGCGCGATCTGTAGAATTACAGAAGTCACTGGCACAGATTCTGGGCCGCATTTTAACCCAGTTTTCGGCCCAGAAACACAGATTAAAGTCCGGAAACATGCAGAGACTCAGATCATCAATTCATATCAGATCATAGTACAATTTTAGGTTTTTAGATGTAGTTTTCAGAGAGAGAGGTTCTCTTCTCTCTCTTTGGATTTAGGATTAGGATTTCAATTAGGATTAGGATTTATCTCATCTTCATATCAGGTTTAATATTCCTTTTACTTTGTATTTCTCTTTTACTTTCAGATATTTTAATGCTTTTATTTATTAATGACTTATGTTGCCCAATTGGCTTATGAACTTTTCCATGTTAGAATTGACATCTCCGTTCAATTTAATTTGAGGTATTCCAGTTGTTTATGATTTTAATTTAGCTTTTTATATTCTTGGCATTTAGTTGATTAATTGGTAACTCTTGAGTTGTCAAACTCATTGTTGACTAAAAATTGAAATTCTTCAAGAATTAACTCGAGTTCCAATAACTCTAGCCCTTTCCAAGGAAAGACTAGGACCTGAGGAACCAAGCTTATTCCATCCACTTGACTTACCTTCATAGTTAGAGGTTAACTTAGTGGGAGCAAAATCCAATTCTCATCACAATTGATAAGGATAACTGGGATAGGACTTCCAGTTTTCATACCTTGTCAAGAGTTTTATTAGTTATTAATTTATTAATTCTTGCAATCTATTTCTCTTGCTTAAAACCCTTTTCAAACCCAAACATTGTTTTTCCATAACCAATAATAAATCATACCTCCCTGCAATTCCTTGAGAAGACGACCCGATGTTTGAATACTTCGGTTTATAAATTTATTGGATTTTGTTACTTGTGACAACCAAAACGTTTGTACGAAGGGATTTTCTGTTGGTTTAGAATCTATACTCACAACGCGACTATAACTTTTACAAAATTCTTTACTAGCAAAAATCTTAACGTCAAAAATGGCGCCGTTGCCGGGGAATTGCAAACGTGAGCCTTATTATTGGTTAGTGTAAATATTTTTCAAAAAAAAAATTTTAGATTTTAAATTTTTTTTAAATTCAAATCTTTTTCAAAAATCACATCTTTTTCAAAATCTTATCTTATCTTTTTTTCAAAAATCATATCTTTTTCAAAATATTTTCTTTTTGTTAGTTTTCGTTTTTATTTTCTTCTACTGCTATGAACTCTCACCCCTTTGGCTATGAGTCTGGTTACAACTATGTTGCAGGAAGAGGAAGTTATAACAAGAATATGCATCAAGGTCAAAGCAATCAAAGATGGACGGAGCCAAGAGGAGCTGATCAACCCTTTAGGCGACAACACCTTCCAAGATATCATGGACAAAGACCATTCTATAATGCATACCAAGCTGATAGATATGGTGGACCCCCTCGTAGTTACCAACAAGCCCCATCATATGCCAATGAACCACCTCCTCAACATAGCTTTGAACCACCACACTCACAAGCCCCTTTCCACCATTCACCTCCATATGACCCCAATCCTTATTCACCATACCAACCACCTTATGAGCCAAATGAACCATACACAGAACCACCACCTCAATATACACCATCTCCTTATCATTATCAAGATGAACCACCTTCCTACCATGAACCCTTTCTCCCAACAAATGAACCCTCCTATCCACCCCAAACCTCCATGGAAAAAGCATTTGCCGATCTAAACTCTACTATACAAGCTCTCGCCGCCCAAATCAGACCACCAAATACCTTCAACAATCAACCCTCAAGCTCCAATGCACTTCCATCTCAACCACATAATGATCCACCCATCCCATCACCACCATCCACGGAAGCACACCAACATCCATCAATCCAAGAGCAATATGATCCCACTGATACTATTGACATGGTACAAGAGAGAGAGGATCATCTTCATGAATCCATACTTCATAAGGAGCTAGAGGAGGCACTAAAGGTGAAGGTAGTAGAAACCCTTGAAGTTGACAGCGCGGTTAAAGAACTAGTGAAGGAAGACAACAAGGAGGATTTTGTACTTGAAGGTGAAAAAATAGTTGAACAGGAAATCATCAAGGATGAATACGATTTCATACTTAAACACCTGGATCAAGCAATAAATCAATTACCTTTCCGACGTTCGGACATTCAAGGAACCCCCATGGCTTCATGTGGAGAATCTACTGAAGAACGTAGCAGGAAGGAGAAGTTAGGCACTCTGGTGGATAGTGAGCAGCACGATTTGGTCTTGGAACAAGTGGAAGAAGCCGGAATTATTGAAGAAGAAGAAGTGGTTCAAGACTTAGGAGATGCTAAACCTCCATGGGAAAGTCAAGTTATAGAGCCTCCTTCAAAGACGTTTGAAACTGATGATGAGAAGGGTGTACAACCTCCAAGGCATCTCATGGTTGAAGACTTTGAAGGGGATGATCAAGAGATGGATTCAATCATTAATGAATTCTTATCTACATTTGAATCATCTCCCATTGGACTTGACATGGAGATTAAAGAAGAAGAAGCACAACCTCCCATGCCCTTGGTGAACAATGAAGAAGAAATTGAATAAGAAGAAAGCTACCAAGAGGAAGAGGTTGAAATTGAAGAAGCTTGCAAAGAGGTGAAAGATGTCAAAGAAGAACACAAGGGAGTGGAGCTTGCACGTTCATTAGAAACACCTCCCCATAAGTTGACATCATCCTTCACAACATTCAAGTGGGTAAAATTCATATCCCTTAGCTTTCTAATTCCACTTGAATACGGGCTACTGGAGACGGATGGTCAACTCAGAGCTCTTTGTGGCATTAAGAGTAAGAGGAAGATGGTCAGTGGTAAGAATTGTCCTGTAAGGTTCATTATGGTTGGAAGCTTTAAGTTTAAACGCAAAGGTTGGTGTAGAGCTCAACTGAATGGGTCTAAGAAGTTGTTTGGCCGCTTTAGTGAGAATTCAGACTGCTTGCCACCCAGATGGAATCATGATAATCAACTTGAATATGGGTGTAGAAATAAGATTTGGGATCCAGGAATATATGAGGATCAACTTTGGGAGCTCGAAGCTTGTGGAGAACTTCATCAACGCTTGGTAAATTTACTTGGTATTGATAGAGCCTATTGGAAGTCCAAGTATTGGTGGAAGTTTCAGGATGAGTTCAAGCACAAGCCACCATAACAAGGAGCTCACCAAATGTCCAACTTAAGGACTTTAACTAAAAATGCTAGGTTGGAGACAACCCACCGTGGTATGATCATTCCCTTCCCATTTTGCTTTGTTTTTGAATTTTGTTTGAACCTGAAATTTTTGCATGACATTCATTTCATTTTGCATTCTGCATACTGCATAAAAAAAATCACATGCGACGCGACAGCGTCGCTGACGCGTCCGCGTCATAGGTGCGTTGGGAAGAAAAGAAAAGTAAACAGAGAGTCACGTGAAAGCGTGGCTGGAGGCGTGCCTTTGGCACAAATTGGTCCATGCGACCGCGTCGATGACGCGTCCACGTCATGTGGGAAAAACGCCTCCCACGCATCTGCGTCACCCACGCGAACGCATGCCTAAAAAAATCGATGTAAAAAGGGTGTATGGCCGAAAGTTGAGCTAGAATTGGGCTGGACTCGTGCTAGAAGCACAAGCCCTGCCACGCGTACGCGTGCCCCACGTGTTCGCTTCGTTTTCAAATTTAGGCTATCCATGCGATCGCATCAACCACGCGATCGCGTCACCCAAAGATTTGGCAATATGCATTTCAAACAGAGAGTTGTGTGACCACGAGGCTGCCCTCACGCTAATGGCACAAATCGATCCACACGACCGCGTGGATGACGCGTCCACGTCATTTCATAGAAGCGCTATCCGCGCGAACGTGTCACTTATGCGTCTGCTCGCCAGTGTTGCACAACTTATCCAAATCAGCCAAATATCTTATCTGTTCTTCCCAAATCTAAATCTTTTGTTTCCCTTCTTATTTCTTTCTTCCTTCCTTTCTTTTTTCTTTCTTTTCTCCTTTCAAATGGTGTTAGAAATTTATTTGGGTCATTATTTTACTTGTGGATTGCTAATAAATTGCTTGACAATTATATATTATTTTTTTAAGGGTGCGTGCATGTTCAATTTAATACTTTCCATACCTTATTTAATATGCATGCTTTGTGTTTGTGAAAAAGTCCGTATGGCATTGTGCATTCTTAATTATTCTATCCTTCTACTCTAATGCCTATTTTTCACAAAACCCTTTTCAATATTTTATTAATTAAATATAATTGTCAATACAAACGTTATTGTTAGTTTCTCACGACTAATAATACATTAAGGCTTTTAATGCTTGATTTACGCTACTCATGCCTTTGCTAGCATGCCAATAAACATCTTGCATTTAATTGCCTCAATTTATCATGCTATGCTTCCATTGATGTCCTAATTTCATGGAATCGCAACCATGTGTTAACGACATTCTTCTTTATTTTGGCATGATTCTTACTAGTACTGCCCTTTCCCTTGCTCTATCCCTTTGACTTTATGTCCCTTTCTCTTCTCCCTTTTTCAGGTTGGCCACCAGGAAGGTACAGAGAAAGACTCTACAACGAGCACCGGCTGAGGAACCACAACCCCCGCCACCTGCACATCTTTGCATGCACCGAGGACGGTGCAATCTTTAAGTGTGGGGAGGTCGATACCGATCTCCACGGGTAAGTTAGTCCCTTCTCAACACCAATTTTTGTTTTTTATTGTTACATTTGCATATTTGATTGCATATTTTCTTGATTTTGTGCATATTTTACCACTTGGTTGAAGTAATATTTTCTTTTTCAAAGAAACCTTTTATAGTATTTCACTAATTTGAACAAAACTTTTTGAAAAACTTGTGTGAAGAAATATTATTTTGGAACATGGTTTAGAGCTAAGAACACACAAAACCAGTGAGATTTTGAGCCTATTTGATTGGTTGCATTCTATCAACCAATATTTTATTTTTGGTGTGTGTTTTTCTTTCTAAAATTATGATCTTTGTCTTGCTTAATTCTATATTTCCATTATTTGATGTATGCATGCACTTATATGATTGAGGCCTTGTTTCACTAAGCTTACATACCCATATGGCATTACCTTTTATTATCCTTTGCAAACCTATGTTGAGCCTATTTTACCCCTTGTTCTTTACTTTAACTCATCACTAACTCTAAGCGGAAAATAATAGTGTCCTTAATTTGAATCCTTGATTAGCTTAGACTAGTGAGAATGCTCATGAATTAAGTGTGGGGAAAAGTGGGTTTGGAAACGTTTGGTTTGGGAATTGAGTATGTTAGACTTTGTGTGAAAATATGAAAAATGTTAAGAACATGTTTATACATTCAAAACCTTAATCATATGCATTGAGAAGAATAAAAAAAAAGTGAAAAAGAAAAAAAAAAGCAAATAATAAAAGGGGACAAAATGCCCCAAAGTAAGTGTTGGTATCAATGCATATGTACTGAACTCAAATTTAGGATGCATGAATATATGGAAAACACAGTTAATGGGAAGTTAGATTTTGTATTTTAATTAAATGGATTGTCTTAAGTTAGGTGGAAAGTTTATGTTAATTAAGGATTCAGATTTTACTCCACTTGGCCAAATACAATCCTACCTTGACCCTAACCCGATTACAACCTTTAAAAGACCTTTTGATTTGTGTATTGGTGCATTAAATTTTTGTTGATTGTTAGATGAAGAGCAAGCTATAGAAAGCAAGACTAGTAGAGAATTGAGAGAATTAACCCTAGACACTTGAGAGTTAAAATGATATACACTACCAAATAAGGGTTCAACGCTTAATTCTATGTTCCCTGCTTTCATGAGCTATCTTCTTCTTGCAAGTTTCTATTTTATGGTTTATATTGTGTTTTGTTGAGTGGTTTTATCAAGCTTTTCACCCACTTATTCATATGATTATATTTACAATTCCTTCCTAAAAATATCCTATGATTAATAACTTGCTTCCTAAGGACCTTTTTGTTGTATATTTTTATCTTCCTTCGTACCATTCGATACCGTGATCTGTATGTTAAGTGTTTCAGGCTTCATAGGGCAGGAATGGCATAAGGAATGAAGAGGAAGCATGCAAAAATAGAAGGAACACAAGGAATTGAGGAGATGACCAGCGAGAAGTCACGCGGTCGCATGGCTCACTCGACCGCGCGAAATAGAAGGAATTACCGTGACGCGCTCGCGTGCCTGACGCGACCGTGCGGATTGGAAGCTGCACGAACGACGCGAAAGCGTGGACGACGCGCATGTGTGGTACGAGAAATACTGAGTGACGCGAACGCGTGGACGACGCGGACGCCTGACGAGCGTGATCTGCAGAATTACAGAAGTCACTGGCATAGATTCCGGGCCGCATTTCAACCCAGTTTTCGACCCAGAAACACAGATTAAAGTCCGGAAACATGCAGAGACTCAGATCACCAATTCATATAAGATCATAATACAATTTTAGGTTTTTAGATGTAGTTTTCAGAGAGAGAGGTTCTCTCCTCTCTCTTTGGATTTAGGATTAGGATTTCTATTAGGATTAGGATTTATCTCATCTTCATATCAGGTTCAATATTCCTTTTACTTTGTATTTCTCTTTTACTTTCAGATATTTTAATGCTTTTATTTATTAATGACTTATGTTGCCCAATTGGCTTATGAACTTTTCCATGTTAGAATTGACATCTCCGTTCAATTTAATTTGAGGTATTCCAGTTATTTATGATTTTAATTTAGCTTTTTATATTCTTGGCATTTAGTTGATTAATTGGTAACTTTTGAGTTGTCAAACTCATTGTTGACTGAAAATTAGAATTCTTCAAGAATTAACTCGAGTTCCAATAACTCTAGCCCTTTCCAAGGAAAGACTAGGACCTGAGGAACCAAACTTATTCCATCCACTTGACTTACCTTCATAGTTAGAGGTTAATTTAGTGGGAGATAAACCAATTCTCATCACAATTGATAAGGATAACTGGGATAGGACTTCCAGTTTTCATACCTTGCCAAGAGTTTTATTAGTTATTAATTTATTAATTCTTGCAATCTATTTCTCTTGCTTAAAACCCTTTTCAAACCCAAATACTGTTTTTCCATAACCAATAATAAATCATACCTCCCTGAAATTCTTTGAGAAGACGACCCGAGATTTGAATACTTCGGTTTATAAATTTATTGGGTTTTGTTACTTGTGACAACCAAAACGTCTGTACGAAGGGATTTTCTGTTGGTTTAGAATCTATACTCACAACGCGACTATATTTTTACAAAATTCTTTACTAGCAAAAATCCTAACGTCAAGTGCATGGTAGGAAGGTGGTTCTTCTTGGTAAGGGCATGGAGATGGTGAATACTGAGGTGGTGGCTCATGAGAGTAATTGTGTTGGAATCAGAGTGGTTCTAAGTATGGTTCATAAGGTAGATAAGGGTTAGGGTCATATAAGGGTGTTTGGTAGTAGGGGGCTTGTGAGTTTGGTAGTTCAAATCTATGTTGAGGAAGGGGGTCATAGGCATATGGTGGGGCTTGTTAGTAACTACAAGGGGGTCCACCATATCTATCATCTTGGTACGCACCTCGGAATGGCTCTTGACTATAGTAATCTGGTGGAGGTTGGTTGTCCCGAAGAGGTCCACCATAACTATTGTCTTGGTATGCATCATAGAGTGGTTGTTGGCTATAGCACATTGGACGGGGTTGTTGCCAAGAGGGTTGATCAAATCCTTGTGGCTCCTTCCATCTTTGATTCTTCCAACCTTGATGCCTGTTCTCATTATAGCTTCCATTCCTTACAACAACATTAGAACCAAACTTAAAGCAAAGGGTGAGAATTCATAGTAGAAAGGAAAAACAAAAACTAGTAAGAATAAGCAACTAAGTCTTAAAACTAACAAAAACTAGCAAACAAGCAAAAAAAAAACAAATATTTACAATAACCAATAATAAGGCACACGTTTGCAATTTCCCGACAACGGCGCCATTTTGACGAACGGATTTTTGCGTGGTCTAGAATTTCACAAATAAATTCTCGTTGCAAGTATAGTTTCTAAACCAATAAGAATCCTTTCGTACGAAAACTTGGTTGTCACAAGTAACAAACCCCTAATAAAATTGATAACCAAAGTATTTAAATCTCGGGTAGTCTCTCAAGGAATTGTAGGGAGGTGTATTTATTATTGGTTATGAAATTGTATCTTTTGGGATTTTGGATAGGAGACAGGGAAAGTAAATTGTAGAAAAAATAAAATAATAACAATAAAAGCCTTGACTAGGAGAGATTAATTGGAAGTTCTATTCTTGTTGGATTTTCTCGAGATCAGTTAATAATTGATTGTTGTTTCTACCTAGTTAACCCTTACCGAATAATGGAAAGTCAAGTACTTAAGCCAACTTCTATTCACAAGTCCTAATCTTCTCCCTTAGGAAGGATTAGCGTTAGTAACTAGAGAGCTAGCCAACAACTTCCAATTACTAATTAACTCTTGAGTATTCCAACTCAAGGGTCTCCTCTTAATCAACTCCCAAGTCAAGTTGGGAGTCTACTCGGTTAATATGAATGCCATTTTCATAAATCATAAAAGAAGTAGAAAGGGAACATGGTAATTAAAATTAAATGGAAGTAATTAAACAAATAATAAAAGTAAATGGAAAAATACTCTTTGCATTAATAAATTAAAGGAACATTGAACCTGGAATTGAGAAGAAGAAGAAATCCTAATCCTAAAACCTAGAGAGAGGAGATAGCCTATCTCTCTAGAAAACTACACCTAAAACCTAAAATTTTGTGAATGTGAAGTGTGTCTCATGATTCTTCCACTCTTTAACCTCTAATCTGTGTTTTCTGGGACAAAAACTAGGTCAAAAATAGCCCAAAAATCGATGGTTGCGAATCTTAATACGCTGGTTTTCCGTCAATGCGACACGTGCGAGTGATATGACGCGTGCGTGTTGCCTAGCTGTATGGCCACTATAGCAAATTATATATTATTTCGAAGCCCCGAATGTTAGCTTTCCAACGCAACTAAAACATTTTTATTTGGACCTCTGTAGCTCAAGTTATGATCATTTGAGTGCAAAGAGGTCAGGGTTGACAGCTTTGCAGTTTTTTCAATTTCTTGTATTCCTTCCATTTTTTATGCTTCCTTTCCACCTCTAAACCATTCCTGCCCTGCAATCTCTGAAAACACTTAACACACATATCAAGGTATCAAATGGTAATAAGAGAGGATTAAAAATAGTGAATTAAAGGCCAAAGAAACATGTTTTTAATCATAGCACAAAATCAGGAAGGAAAGTGTAAAACATGCAGATTCTGTGAATAAGTGTGAGATTAGTGGATAAAATCTACTCAATTAAGCACAAGATGTACCACGAAATAGTGGTGTATCAAGTATCCACACCTCTATTGAAGTGTGTCTCGACCTCAGACTAAAGAGGAGCACTTAGGAAAGTGATCCGAGCCGATTTTTTTTTGCCGACCTTGCAAAGGGAGGCGGCCGACCTAGTTAAAAAATGTCCGCCTTGTCAAAAGCATGCCAACTTCTACGTAGCACCTCTAGAAGAACTTATTAGCATTACTTCACCCTGGCCATTTGCAAAATGGGGTCTAGACCTCCTTGATCCATTTCCACAGGCACCCAAACATTTCAAGTACCTTATAGTTGGGATTGATTATTTCACTAAGTTAATTGAGACAGAACCCTTGACAACCATCACGGCTCAACAAATTTGGAAGTTTCTCTACAAGAATATTGTTACCCGGTTTGGAGTTCTACACTCCATTACCACGGACAATGGAACTCAGTTTACCGACTTAGCCTTCAGAAGCTTGGTGGCAAGCCTCAAAATTGAACACCAGTTCACGTCGATAGAATATTCCTAAGCCAATGGACAAGCAGAAGCTACGAAGAAAGTCGTACTTATCGGGCTGAAGCGCCAACTACAAGATGCAAAGAGAGCCTAGACAGACGAGCTCCCTTAAGTCTTATGGGTATATTGGACAACTCCCCACTCCACAACTGGGGAATCACCTTTTCGACTTGCTTGCAGCCATAGAAGTCACTGAATAATCTCCAATGGTTAGATACTATGATGAAGTAGAAAATGTTCGAGTACAAAAGGAAGAACTTGACCTCCTTCCAGAAGTCCGAGAACAAGCTCTGATAAAAGAGAAAGCATTGGAGCAAAGAATGGCCTTAGGGTACAGTAAGAAAATAATCAAAAGAAGTTTCACCACAAACAACCTCATATTAATCCAAAAAGACATCGGAGTATAGAAGTCAAGCGAGGGAAAGCTGGCCACAAACTGGAAAGGATCATATAAGGTTGCTAAAATCATAGAAAAATGTTACTATAAAGTGTCCGATCTGAAGGGGAACGAGCTCCCAAGGTCGTGGCACGCATGTTACTTAAAGAGGTACTACAGTTAGAAAGCAAACTTTGCTCCCTGGTGTACTGATAAACCCATATTTTGTGATATATTTTGTGCTTAGTTTGAGTGATTTATTCAATCCTTCACCCACTTATTCATATTAATTGCATGGTTTTACTTTTCCTTCCTTATTATGTTATGTATGTGAAAAACATGTTTCCTATGCTTTAAAATTAATTATTTTAATTACCCGTTATTATCATTCGATGCCATGATTAGTGTGTTGAGTAGTTTTAGATCTTCTAAGGCAGGAATGACTCAAAGGATGGAAAGGAAACATACAAAAATGGAAGGAAAGCACAAAACGGAGTTTCTAAAGAAACTGGCAGTGACGCGACCGCATGGACGACGCGGCCACATGCCAAGCGCGAAGAAGCAGCGACGCGGCCGCATGACTGACGCGACCGCTCACCTAAAGAAGAACATCTTTGACGCGGCCGCATGACTAATGCGACCACGCGACAAGGAAAACTCCAATTGACGCGACCGCGTGACCCACGCGGACGCGTGACAGAGGCCATGCACCAGAAATTGCAGAAAAAGCTCATAGTGAATTCTGAAGCCCTTTTTGGCCCAAATCCAAGTCCAGAAGGCATAGACCAGAGGTTATGAAGTGGGGGAATGCATCCATTCGAGGGGAGCCTCCGAATTTTAGTCACTTTCCATGATTTAGGTTTAGTGGGAGAGAGGTTCTCTCCTCTCTCTTTAGGATTAGGATTTAGATTTAGGATTTATTTTGCTTTGAGGATTATCTTTTTATCAGGTACAATATTCCTTTTTCATTACTTGCTTTCTCAATTTAGTTTATGAATTCTTCTATGTTACAGATTACTCTTTCGAATTAATGTTATTTGAGGTATTTCAGTTAATATTGCTTTCTTTTAAAATCCAATTCTCATCACAATTGATAAGGATAACTGGGATATGACTTCCAGTTCTCATACCTTGCAAGGAGCTTTATTAGTTTTTATTTTGACGACTTGTTATTTTACATTACTTGTTCAACTCTTTTGAAAACCCCAAAATATATCTTTGCATAACCAATAATAAGAACGCCTCCCTGTAATTCCTTGAGAAGACGACCCGAGGTTTAAATACTCGGTTATCAATTTTAAAGGGGTTTGTTACTTGTGACAACCAAAACGTTTGCACGAAGGGATTTCTGTTGGTTTAGAATCTATATCTACAACGCGGCTATTTTTATAAAATTCTTTACTAGTAAAAATCCTAACGTCAAAATGGCGCCGTTGCCGGGGAATTGCAAACGTGTGCCTTATTATTGGTTATTGTAAATATTTTTCAAAAAAAAAATATTTTTCTTTTACTTGTTTATTTGTTTCTTCTTTTTCCCCCTTATTTCTGACAACTACTATGAATTCTCACCCTTCTCGCTTTGAGTTTGGTTCTAATTTTGTTGCAAGGAATGGAAGCTATAACAGGAATATGCATCAAGGTCAAAGCAATCAAAGATGGACGGAGCCAAGAGGATCTGATCAACCCTTTAGGCAACAAGACCCTCCTAGATATCACAGACAAAGACCATCCTACAATGCATACCAAGTCGATAGATATGGTGGACCGCCTAGTAGTTACCAACAAGCCCCACCGTATACTCAGAGACCATCCTCACACATAACTTTGAACCACCACACTCATAAGCTCCTTTCCACCATTCACCTCCATATGACCCAATCCTCATTCACCACACCAACCACCATATGAACCATACCCAGAACCACCACCTTAATATACACCATCTCCAAATCCTTATCGAGAGGAATCACTTCCATGTTATGAACCTTGTCTCCCCACAAATGAACCCTCTTATCCACCCCAAACCACCATGGAGAAAACATTTACCGATCTAAACTCTACTATACAAGCTCTCGCCGCTCGAATCGGACCACCAAATACCTTCAACAATCAACCCTCAAGCTCTAGTGCACTTCCTTTTCAACCACATAATGATCTACCCATCCCATCACCACCATCTATGGAAGAGCACCCACATCTATCAATCCAGGAGCAAGATGATCCCAATTATGCTATTGATATGGAACAAGAGAGAGAGGATCGTCTTCGCAAATCCATACTTCATAAGGAGCTAGAGGAGGCACTAAAGGTGAAGGTAGAAGAGACCCTTGAAGGTGAAGGAGTAATTGAAGGGAGTTGTCATGGAAAGGTAATCATCAAGGAGGAACAAGAGTGATGAGCGGATAATTTGTACGCTTTTTGGCATTGTTTTTAGTATGTTTTTAGTATGATCTAGTTAGTTTTTAGTATATTTTTATTAGTTTTTAGTTAAAATTCACTTTTCTGGACTTTACTATGAGTTTGTGTGTTTTTTTGTGATTTCAGGTATTTTCTGGCTGAAATTGAGGGACTTGAGCAAAAATCTGATTCAAAGACTGAAAAGGACTGCAGATGCTGTTGAATTCTGACCTCCCTGCACTCGAAGTGGATTTTCTGGAGCTACAGAAGCCCAATTGGCGCGCTCTCAACGGAGTTGGAAAGTAGACATCCTGGGCTTTCCAGCAATAC
>NC_029776.3:90159668-90161246 GCF_000817695.3 Arachis duranensis
AAATGCTTCAATGCTCAGCCCAAGCACACACCAAGTGGGCCCAGAAGTGGATTTTTATGTCATTTACTCATCTCTATAAACCCTAGGCTACTAGTTCTTTATAAATAAGACCTTTTACTATTGTATAGTCATCTTTTGATCACTTTAGATCTTAGATTAGATCTTGGTTCTTCTGGTTCCCTCTCTGGGGCCGAAGCCAATGATCACACTATCACTTATGTATTTTCAACGGTGGAGTTTCTACACACCATAGATTAAGGTGTGGAGCTCTACTGTACCTCGAGTATTAATGCAATTACTATTGTTCTTCTATTCAATTCAACTTGTTCTTATTCTAAGATATTCATTTGCACCCAAGAACATGATGAATGTGATGATTATGTGACACTCATCATCATTCTCACCTATGAACAAGTGCCTGACAACCACTTCTGTTCTACAAGCAAATAAGGCTTGAATGTTTGACAATGGTGAAACCCTACATACAGCTTGCCATGGAAGGAGCCTTGCGTGCTTGAAGAAGAAGACAGTAGAAAAGCAGAGATTCAGAAGATAGAGCATCTCCAAAACCTCAACCTGTTCTCCATTACTGCAAAACAAGTACTTATTTCATGTTCTTTTACTTTTCACAATCGACTCTGGTAATTATTGATATCCTGACTAAGATTTACAAGATAACCATAGCTTGCTTCAAGCCGACAATCTCCGTGGGATCGACCCTTACTCACGTAAGGTATTACTTGGATGACCCAGTGCACTTGCTGGTTAGTTGTGCGGAATTGCAAAAGTGTGATTGCAATTTCGTGCACCAAGTTTTTGGCGCCGTTGCCGGGGATTGTTGAGTTTGGACAACTGACGGCTTATCTTGTTACTTAGATTAGGACTGTTTTATTTTTGTTGGTTTAGAATCTTTTAGTTGAGTCTAGTTTCATATTTTAAGTTTGGTGTCAATTGCATGCTTTTATTTTTCTTTTAATTTTCGAATTTGCATGTCCTTAGTCCCTTTTTGATCCTTAAAAATTCTAAGTTTGGTGTCTTCTTTGTGTTTTTCCCTTAAAATTTTTGAAAATTAGTGTTTGATTTTCTAAAAATTTTAAGTTTGGTGTCATTTTGTTGTTTTTCTACTTTCTCATTTCAAAAAAAATATATATCAAATCTCTTTCAAAATAATTTTCAATCATATCTTTTCTATTGCTAACTCCAAAATCTTTTTAACTAATTAATTGATTTAGTTTTCAATTTGCTTTAATCTTATTTTCTTTTAGTTTTCGAAAATTTATTTTATTTTCCTTTTGTTTTATTTTGTTTTTTTCGGTCAATTCAAAAAAAAATAAACATATTTTAATCTACTTGCAATCCATATCATTTCCCTTTCTCCATCATGGACCTAAGTGGAATTGAGCAGTCCAGAAGGACTTTGGGGTCATATGCTAACCCCATTACGGCTGCATATGGGAGTAGCATCTGTATACCTCCCATCAAAGCAAGCAGCTTTGAGCTAAACCCTCAACTCATTATCATGGTGCAGCAAAATTGCCAGTATTCCGGTCTTCCACAGGAAGAACCTACTGAGTTTCT
>NC_029776.3:90163798-90167235 GCF_000817695.3 Arachis duranensis
GATTTTTCAAAAATTGCAAAACCTTTGAGCAACCTGCTAGCTGCTGACACACCATTTGTGTTTGACACACAGTGTCTACAGGCATTTAAGACCCTGAAAGCAAAGCTAGTAACAGCACCAGTCATCTCTGCACCAGACTGGACATTGCCATTTGAACTAATGTGTGATGCCAGTGACCATGCCATTGGTGCAGTGTTATGACAGAGGCATAACAAGCTTCTGCACGTCATTTATTATGCCAGCCGTGTTTTAAATGATGCACAGAAGAATTACACAACCACAGAAAAAGAATTACTTGCAGTGGTCTATGCCATTGACAAGTTTAGATCCTATCTAGTGGGATCAAAGGTGATTGTGTACACTAACCATGCTGCTCTTAAGTACTTACTCACAAAGCAGGATTCAAAACCCAGGCTTATAAGAAGGGTGTTGCTTCTGTAAGAGTTTGATATAGAAATAAGAGACAGAAAAGGGACAGAGAACCAAGTAGCTGATCATCTGTCCCGAATAGAACCAGTAGCTGGGGCGTCCCTCCCTTCTACTGAGATTTCTGAGACTTTCCCAGATGAGCAACTCTTTGCCATTCATGAAGCTCCATGGTTTGCAGATATTGCAAATTACAAAGCTGTGAGGTTCATACCCCAGGAGTACAGCAAGGTGCAAAGAAAGAAATTAATTTCAGATGGCAAGTACTACCTATGGGATGAGCCATATCTCTTTAAGAGATGTGCAGACGGAATGATCCGTAGATGTGTACCCAGAGAGGAAGCACAAAGGATCCTATGGCACTGCCATGGATCACAGTATGGGGGGCATTTTGGAAGTGAGCGAACAGCCACTAAGGTCCTCCAATGTGGCTTCTACTGGCCTACTCTATATAGGGATGCCCGAGAGTTTGTGCGTAGCTGTGACAGCTGCCAAAGAGCTGGTAACTTACCTCATGGATACGCCATGCCTCAACAAGGGATCTTAGAGATTGAGTTGTTTGATGTATGGGGAATTGACTTTATGGGTCCATTCCCACCATCATACTCAAACACTTACATTCTGGTGGCAGTGGACTATGTATCTAAATGGGTAGAAGCAATTGCTACACCCACTAATGATACTAAAACTGTGTTGAAATTCCTCCAGAAACACATCTTCAGCAGATTTGGTGTTCCCAGAGTCATAATCAGTGATGGGGGTACTCATTTCTGCAATAAACAGCTTTACTCCGCTATGGTCCGATATGGAATTAGCCACAAAGTGGCTACCCTGTATCATCCACAGACAAATGGGCAAGCTGAAGTCTCTAACAGAGAGCTAAAAAGAATCCTGGAACGGACTGTAATAGCCCGAAGGAAGGATTGGGCAAGGAGCTTGGATGATGCTCTGTGGGCATACAGAACAGCATTCAAGACTCCAATAGGAACTTCACCGTACCAACTTGTGTATGGCAAGGCCTGTCATCTGCCCGTGGAACTAGAACATAAAGCCTACTGGGCAACCAGATTCCTAAACCTGGATGCTAAGTTAGCTGGTGAAAAAGGATTGCTCCAGCTAAATGAGCTAGATGAATTTAGACTCAGTGCCTTTGAAAATGCTAAGATTTATAAGGAAAAGGCAAAGAAGTGGCATGACAAGAAATTGTCATCCAGAGTCTTTGAGCCAGGACAAAAAGTTTTGCTCTTCAACTCTAGGCTCAGACTGTTCCCAGGAAAACTAAAATCCCGCTAGAGGGGTCAGTATGTGATTACAGGAGTATCACCATATGGATATGTTGAGCTCCAGGATGCTAAGTCTGACAAAAAGTTCATTGTTAATGGACAGAGGATCAAGCATTATGTGGAAAGCAATTTTGAGCAAGAATGCTCAAAACTGAGACTTGAGTGATTCTCAGTGAAGGTCCAGCTAAAGACAATAAAGAAGCGCTTGCTGGGAGGCAACCCAGTCATTAGCAGGTTATATGTTTTGTTTCTACAAGGGCAAATATCAAAAATGAAGGAATTCACAGAGTTACAGAAGGATTCAGTGCAAAAAGCAGAGAAAAGGAGCTTACTGGAAAAAAAATGCCAGTAAGGGGTACTTTGGGCGTTAAACGCCAGAATGGGCACCATTCTGGGCGTTTAACGCCAGTAAAGGTGCCATTTTGGGCGTTAAACGCCAGAATGGGCACCATTCTGGGCGTTTAACGCCAGGTTTGCAGCATCCTGGGCGTTTAGCAAAACGCCCAGTGACAAAGGGAATTCTAGCGTTTAACGCCAGCCAGGGCACCTGGCTGGGCGTTAAACGCCCACAATGGCCAACAAATGGGCGTTAAACGCCAGAATGGATACCATTCTGGGTGTTTAACGCCAAAAAGGTGGGGGATTGAGATTTTGCTTTCCGATTAAATTTTTTCAAACTTTCCTTTTTTGATCCATACTTTTCTACATAAACACATTTCAAACTTTCATCATTCACCTTCAAATTTTCAAAAATTGAAATCAATCTTCAAATCTCTCTCAAATCCATCCCAAATCTTCTTCAAAAACTCAAATTTTTCTCAAATTCTCTCTATATCTTCTCAAATCTCCTTCAAAATTTTCGAAATCTCTCCCCCCTCCCCTATAAATACACGTTTGGCCACCCTATTTCCCCACACCATTCGAATTTGCTCTCCTCCTCTCTCTCCTCTTTCCTTTCTTTTGCGTGAGGACAAGCAAACCTCTAAGTTTGGTGTGCTTTTCCGTGATCACTAAGCCAAGATTCATCAAGATCATGGCTCCTAAGGGAAAACAAACCAATTTAAGAGGAAAGAAAGAGAATAATCCAAAGAATCTTTGGAATCAAGAGAAGTTCTTAACCAAAGAACATGAAGACCATTATCACAAAATAATGGGTCTGAGGTCAGTGATCCCGGAAGTCAAATTCGATCTGAAAGAAGATGAATATCCGGGGATCCAAGAGCAAATTCGAAACAGAGGATGGGAAGTTCTGACCAATCCTGAGATAAAGGTTGGAAGAAATATGGTTCAGGAATTCTACTCAAATCTGTGGCTGACAGATAAGCAGAGAATGACTGGAACTACTTTCCATACTTACAGAACCATGGTCAGAGGGAAAGTTATCTACTTCCATCTGGACAAAATAAGAGAGATCTTCAAATTGCCTCAACTGCAAGATGATCCTGGATCCTTTAATAGGAGAATGGTGAGAGCAGATAAAGGGTTAGATCAAGTTCTAGAGGACATATGCCTCCCTGGAACTAAGTGGATAACCAATTCAAAAGGTGTCCCAAACCAACTCAAGAGGGGAGACCTCAAACCAATTGCAAGAGGTTGGCTAGACTTTATTGGGCGTTCCATATTGCCCACTAGCAACCGTTCTGAGGTCACCATCAAGAGAGCAGTGATGATTCATTGCATTATGCTTGGAAAAGAAGTGGAGGTTCATCATCTGATTGCTTGTGAGAT
>NC_029776.3:90169570-90197273 GCF_000817695.3 Arachis duranensis
GCGTTAGTGACAGACGCAAAAGAATCACTGGATTCTATTCCGGCCTGATTGAGAACCGACAGATGGATAGCCTTGCCGTGACAGGGTGCGTTGAACATTTTCACTGAGAGGATGGGAGGAAGCCATTGACAACGGTGAAACCCTACATACAGCTTGCCATGGAAGGAGCCTTGCGTGCTTGAAGAAGAAGACAGTAGGAAAGCAGAGATTCAGAAGATAGAGCATCTCCAAAACCTCAACCTATTCTCCATTACTGCAAAACAAGTACTTATTTCATGTTCTTTTACTTTTCACAATCGACTCTGATAATTATTAATATCCTGACTAAGAGTTACAAGATAACCATAGCTTGCTTCAAGCCAACAATCTCCGTGGGATCGACCCTTACTCACGTAAAGTATTACTTGGACGACCCAGTGCACTTGCTGGTTAGTTGTGCGGAATTGCAAAAGTGTGATTGCAATTTCGTGCACCACGAGAGTAGCATAAAAAACTACCAAAGTGACTTAATAAGAACTTTTAAGTCATAAAGAGATAACAGAAATAACTACAACTAAGTAAAGGATGATAAGGAAATACTCATTCATACAAAAAACTACCATACATCCAAGTAGTGGAAAAAGGCTTTTAAGTAGGAAAAAATAAAGTGTTGAAACTACGACTATTACAAAATTAAAATTGTCCGTATAGACCCACAAGCCGGCCATCCAGATACTTAAAAGATAATAAAAAAAGCTAAGGAGGAGGAACTTGGTCATTGGAAGTCAAGTTAGAAACGTCCTCGGGCTGGAGGTCGGGAGAGTTTCGGGATGCATAGTAGGAATCAGGAGAGCTCCAGAAGGAGTAGGTTTATCATCCAATCGAGCGGGAAAAACCTGAGAAGCCTGTCCAATTTGTGCCTCTGAGGTCTTCATATCGAGCATAAGAGTGTCTTCCTCATCTTGAGGGGCAGGAACAATCTTTCCGTTAACCATAATATTATCAGGGTGGATAAGAGAGAGCTCCGCCTCGGGAGCAACAACCCGGAACTGAGCCTTTAGATTCTCCACCATCTCGTCCATGCTTTTGGCTATGGTCTCCTCAAGCTCTGCATATTTATCTCTGGACTTAGCGACCTCATCTACCAAGTCAAGCTTCTCCCCGAAGACTCTGGTATAACTCTGCTCAGCCTTTTTTTTAAGCCCTCCACCATGGCTAAAGCTGCCTCCGCCTGTCTTACTCTCTTGAGATTTTCCAAGGTCAGACAAAAGTGACTCCTTCTCGCCCTCCAATTCCTTCTTTGTTTCCCTTAAGGACGCCACTTCAACTTGAAGGTCAGCCAAAGCACGTTGGGTAGCATCGAGGGGAGACCTCTCCAACTCCTTTAACAATGAAGCACACACCCCGACCGCACGAATTTCACCTCGGGCAAGTACTTGAAGGTGGTTCTTCATGGAAACATCATCCATACTAATGGAACTATTTGGAATGATGTGTTTTTTTACCCAAGCCACCGCATTAAAGCTCTGCTCATAGACACCCACTGATTTGACAGTCTTCTATTTTTTAGGCTTCGGCTCCGGATTAAGGTGGAGGAAGAACTATTTGTTTTACCGAACTGGAGGTAGGGGAGTTGGTTGAGGAGTCGGATCAGCAATTATTTTTACCGAGGCAGAAACTCCCGAGTCTAACTTAGAAGGAGATGAGAGGTAGTCCAAATCACCTGCCTCTTTTAGTTGTATGCTTCGTGCAACAACATTCTTCCTGACAGTCCGAAGTATTTTCATAGCAGCTGACTTAGGAGATATTTTTTCTACACGACATCAAAGTCAGGTTACATTAGTCACTAAGACATTTTGACAAATCCATATATATAAAAAGAAAAGAAGACTACCTAACTCGGATTAAAGTTGGCTCGGATTTCCTAAATATCTCTTGATATCCAGTTAAAGAGCTCGACCCTAGTACTCCTGGAATAACCTGACTACACTCTCTTCAACCTCATCTAAATCATCTAAGTTATACTTAACTGTCACAGGATATACTTTCCAATACAAAGAAAAAAGGGGCTCATCCCCCTCACTTAGAAAGAAAGATCGGACATCCTCCATAACACGAATCTTAAATAAGTAATTTTTAAAGTCATGGAAAGAATCATCAAAAATGGCAAAAACCTTTCTATCCTAAATAGCTTGGAAAGAGATCCAACCCTGTTTCTTGGAGCTGAAAGGCTCGGTTGAGGACAAAAAGATAAAATAAAACTTTAAGAGAAAGAAGGATATCAAGTTCACGACAAAGGAGCTAGTATATTTTCAAGAAACCCCAAAAATTAGGATGAAGTTGAGAAGGAGCAACATTATAGAATTTAAGAATCTCGGATTCAAAATCAGAAAAGGAAAGGGTAACTCCTAATCTTGTAAAAAACAATCATATACATAGATTAAATGACGATCCGACTTGTCAAGTCGGGGAAAACAGATCATATCTTCAGGGTCAACTACTACAATTTCATTATTTTCTCTCATCTTCCCGATTTAGACATAACCTATGATGCCTACGAAAGATTTCAGCATACTTATTTATGGCGCATAGTTACCAGGGTAACCATATAATGTGTGCAACAAATGAGAAGACATAACATTTTTTCATTTAAAACACGTCGAACACCCGACGTAATTTTGGGAAAGCAGTACAACCCGACCAAAGGCACTAATCTATATGAAAGCAATTGAGATCCACAAATACCTGGATCCGACATCTTTGGAAAGATCGGACTCAAGTAGGGGCGCTATTCATACCTAGGCAAAAAATGAAGCTAGACCCAAAATGAATAGAAACCCACTCAAGAGATCTAACTATTACACCTACCCAATCTCATAGAGGTCGAACACGATAACAACAATCCGGCTTTACCTAGTAACTAACTCCTAAGATATCTCTCACTTATCTAGAAGGAATATCTCAACAACTTTCTTAGAAAAAGAGGAACGGTCATTCACCATCAAAGGTGGAACTACTTTAAAAGGTGGTTATCTATTCTACTATAAATACACTGACACTCTTAGGTATATTAAGAACCCAATCTATCAAACAAACCTGCTTAAAATCCTTGCTAACTTAAGCATCAGAGTCCTTTGCAGGTACCATCCCCACCTCCACACGAGGAACTCGGACGGCGGCACCTCGATACCAAAAGAAGTCGGACGCTACCTCGAAAGGAGTCTAAACATCACGTTCAGGTTCAAAAGCAACCCAATTTCAAGTAACCCACATAACAATTATATTTTATGTTAATAGTTTAAATCTAAAATTTAGTATT
Organism: Arachis duranensis; assembly: GCF_000817695.3. NCBI lineage: Eukaryota > Viridiplantae > Streptophyta > Magnoliopsida > Fabales > Fabaceae > Arachis > Arachis duranensis. Next base: position 90,172,869 of record NC_029776.3, read on the forward strand.
TATTATTGAATTTAAAGGAAAAAGTTCGGTAATAAAAATTTTTCAGCCAAAATTAGCCAAAATTTTCCATAATTTACTTCATTTATATCACTTAATAATAGTTTTATTTTTTATCCCACTCTCTTATTGATGCGTGAGCATCTTTCTTATCATTTTCTAGTGAATGTGCATTTAAATTATTGAGTTTAATCAAGAATTAATTATCTTTTAGCCACTATGGATGCTACTTTGAGTTTCGTGCAATTTTGTGTATTTTAGGTAGTATTTGGCTCGATTTGCTAGAAAGGAAGCTTGTACAAATGGAAGGAGCACAAGAATTAAAGGAGAGGACATCGAAGAGCGACGCGCGCGCATACCCGACGCATGCGCGTGATTTGGAGCTTTCCATGGCGACACGTGCGCGTACCCGACGCGTACGCGTGGATTGAAGATTTGTGCAGCGACGCGTGTGCGTACCTGATGCGTATGCGTGACACGCATAATAGACCATCGACGCGTATGCGTGACATACGCCACGTGCACAGAACGCAGAAAACACTGGGGGCGATTTCTGGTCCCCATTTTGGCACTCAAGTGGTTCCCACGTTACAAGGAGTGGTTTATTTAATTAATTCTGATTCAAATTTGAATTTGAAAATAGGAAAAGATATTATCTTAATTTTAGATATTAGATTTTAAATTAATTAGGAATTAGTTATAAAAAGGAGAAACTTTTCTTCTTTAGGGGGATTCCATTAGGGAATTCTATACCAATTTACATGCTGCATTCCATGAGCAACTAAACCTCCATTGTTAAGGTTAGGAGCTCTGTCTATTTGTATGGATTGATTTTATTACTTTTTCTATTTTAATTCATGTATGGATTTATAATTTAAGAATTATTTTCGCTCTTTATCTTATGAATTTGGGTAGAACGGAAGTATGACCCTCTTTCTATTTGAGTTTTTGGAAAAGCTCTTTACTTGAACAACAGCTTGAAAACATATTCTCCTAAATTTTAATTATTTGGATTTAACAGGATACGTGACATATAATCCTCTTATTTTTGGATAATTAGAGTTTTTATGGCATATAAACTGGGATTTGATCATCACCCTCTAATTGGAATTAATTGACCAAGGAATTGGCTGTTGATGAATTTTAGAGGAGACTAGAAAGGTCTAAGGAATTAGGGTCTAGTCACATATAGTTTGCCATAAATTAAATCCTACATGATTAAAATAGTTAGTAAGAAAAGTTAATCTGGAAAAATAGATAACTCTAAAACCTTAACTGTTTTCTCCATATTTTATTTCCAAACCATTTACTTTACTATTTTAGTTTCTGCACGATTGTTTAATGCTCTTTGAACATCCAACACTCTTTTCAGTTTGCCTGACTAAGCTCATCAATCAACCATTGTTGCTTGATCTATCAATCCTCATGGGATCGACCCTCACTCACGTGAGGTATTACTTGGTATGACCCGGTGCACTTGCCAGTTAGTCTGTGGTTGTTAAATCACCGCACCAAGTTTTTGGCGCCGTTGCCGGGGATTGACTGTGATTAACAACTATTAGTTGTTTGATTGCTTAGATTAGGCGTTTATTTTTAATTTTATTTAAATTTTGCTTTAAAATTTTTCAAAAAAAATTTTGTTCTGTCTTCTTTGCTTTCCTATTTACCACATGGTGCGTTTAATCCTTTTTGGTGTTTTGTGCTAAGGAAAAATAATGGAGAGAGATCACATGGGTTACTACTCACACCGGAGTAGTGATTCATATTATGATGGATGGAGGAACTATCCAAATTTTGGTTGGCAAAGTCAAAACTAAAGAAACTTCAATGCTCCATATTCCAACTAATAAGAGCCAACACTCCATATTCCTATAAAAAACCACTATCTCCATATTCATACCAAGAATCACTACCTCTCTATCCATATCAAGAACCATTATCCTTCTACCCATATCAAGAGCCACCATCTCCCTATTCATACCAAGAACCATCCTCTTTTTATACTTATCAAGAACCATCATCTCCTTCTTATGCATATCAAGAGCCACCATCTCCTTATTCATCTCAAATACCATCAGATCTTGAGCTTCTCATGAAAAAATTCCTACATGATATAAAGACAAGTGTCAAAAATGTAGAAAAATATGTGCAGACGATGACCAAGAACCAGGAAGAGGAACAAGCAAATTCCTTCCCAAGAGATACAATGCAAGATCCTATGGAAGAAAGTGAGGAAACCAATCAAAGGAGTTTATACTCCAGTGAATTAGAGAACTTTCCACCCTCACATATGGAAGAAGAGGAAGATGCACAACCTCCCATGCCCTTGATAAGCAATGAAGAAGAGATTGAATTAGAAGAAAGCTACCAAGAGGAAGAGGTTGAAATTGAGGAAGCTTGCAAAGAGGTAGAAGAATTGAAAGAAGAACACAAGGGAGTGGAGCTTGCAAGACCTCTTCCAAAGCTATCACCATCCAATACAACATTCAAGTGGGTAAAATTCCAATTCTTAACCTTTACTTTCCCACTTGAATTTGGGCTATTGGAGACGGATGGTCAACTTAGAGCTCTTTGTGGCATTAAGAGTAAGAGGAAGATGGTTAGTGGCAAGAGTTCTCAAGCAAGGTTCAATATGGTTGCATGCTCCAAATTGAAGTGCAAGGATTGGTGTAGAGCTCAATTGAATGGGTCTAGAAGGTTGTTTGGATATCTCTGTGAGAATTCAGATTGCTTGCCACCCGGTGGGAACAATGGTGATCCACAAGAAGACGGGTGTAAAAGCAAGGTTTGGGACCCTGGAATTCATTCCCACAATCAACACTCTTGGGGCCTTGTCACTTGTTTCAACTTGCTCGAATGCGTTATGCGCCTAGCTTGGAATCCTGGTGGACATTGGAATTACAAACATTGGTGGAGATTCCTGGATCAGTACAAGTACAAGCCACCATGACAAGGAGCTTACCACATGTCCAACTTAAGGACTTTAACTAAAAGTGCTTGGTGGGAGACAACCCACCGTGGTATGATCGCTCCTTTTTATTCTTAGTTATTTTTCGTAGTAGTAGTTTTCTTACTTATTTGATTTTTATTGAGTTTTCACTATTTTTCTGATCATGCATCTATTTTTGAACAGGAACCGAACACTTAAAAAAAAACAAAAAAATGAGCACACGATGTGCAAGCATTGCTGAAGCATACGCGTCATATGTGTGTGCGTGAAAAATAAAAGTGAACAGAGAGTCACGCGGGAGTGGCGAAGGAAGTGCGCCTTGCGCACAAATTAGATCACGCGTGCGCGTCAATTACAATTTTGGCACTCCACGCGTACACGTCAAGCACGTGCACGCGTAGATGAGTGAAATCGGCGTAAGAGGTGTTTTGGCAAGAAAGTTATCCTGGTGTGGGGCGGGAACTATGCTGGGCGCACAAGCCCCACCACGCAGATGCGTCCCTGACGCGTTCGCGTCGTTTTCCCATCCTGGCCGTCCACGCGTATGCGTCCCTGACGCGTACGCGTCACTTGAGTTCTTCTTTGCTTGAGGACAAGCGAATCTTTAAGTTTGGTGTTGATGCTTCGCTTGTGGCTTTTTTGTTTAGCACCAAAGGGAGATGAATGTGCTTCATGAAGGAATGAGATGACCACCAGCATAACTGAGGTGGTTGAGTTCCTTTCATTCTATTTCTCTCCCGTTATTATTGTGTTGTCTTCTATTTTCTATTGATTTGATTGCTTCCATGATCTTTAGTACTTTTAGTCAAAAAAAATATGCCTCATGTATTGCTCACTAAGCTTGAATTCAAAAGAAAAAAAAGAAGTGATGTATTGCATGAAGAATTGAGTTTATATTTAAGAGTAGTCTTATTTACTTAAATGTGGTGGTATTATTTGTGATTTTGAATGCATGACATGAACAGTGCATATTTGAATTTGAATCAAAGGATGTTGATGTATAAGGAATAGGAATTTAGAGAATTATTATGACTTCTCTGCAACAAACAAAAATTTAATCTTTGAAGCAAAAGAAACAACAAAAGGAAAAGAAACTATAAAAGCAAGGTCCAAGACTCTGAGCATCAATGACTAGGGAGGTCAGACATGATTAAAAGCTCAAAGAATTGTTTCTCTAGTCATATGCTTGTGGTGTGATTGTGTCAAGTAATCCTTGAGACAGAACACTTAGAGTCGAGACCAAGTGCGTTTAACAGAGTATGCCAAAGGCTTTGAGCACCACTGTCTGGGAATAACTAAAAGAAAAATCAGAACTTAAAGGAAGTTCCCCAGTTAAGTGCTTGTGGTGTTTCTGTGTCAAGTAACCATTGAGACAAAATATTTAAAGTCACGGCTAGGCTCAAGGTGAAAAGTACCAAAGAAAAATAAATTAAAGAAAATCATGTTGTGTTCAAGGATTAAACTGGAGTATAAAGATCAAAAAATTCATAATATGATCTGGATTCTAATTCCAAATGGCACTGATATTCCTCTGATTCAAAGAAGAGTGAGATGCCAAAAACTATTCAAAATTACAATGAATAAACCCCATTTTAAGAATAGACTTGAGCTTAATCGAACTCTTATTCTCATATAAATTTACATCCTAAGCCTGTATTATTTTGGTTGCTTGAGGACAAGCAACAATTCAAGTTTGGTGTTGTGATGCGTGAGCATCTTTGTTGTCTTTTCCTAGTGAATTTGCATTTAAATTATTGAGTTTAATCAAGAATTAATTATCTTTTAGCCACTATGGATGCTACTTTGAGTTTTGTGCAATTTTGTGTATCTTAGGTAGCATTTGGCTGGATTTGATGGAAAGGAAGCTTGCACAAATGGAAGGAGCACAAGAATTAAAGGAGAGGACAGCGAAGAGCAACGCGCGCGTACTCGACGCATGCGCGTGATTTGGAGCTTTCCATGGCGACGCGTGCACGTACCCGACGCGTACGCGTGAATTGAAGATTTGCGCAGCGACGCATGCGCATACCTAACACGTACGCGTGACACGCAGAATAGACCATCGACGCGTATACGTGACTGACACGTATGCGTGACATACGCCACGTGTAGAGAACGCAGAAAACACTGGGGGCGATTTCTGGGCCCCATTTTGGCACTCAAGTAAGGTGCAGCTCTGTGCCAAGTTAGGCGCGGATCCAGTGAAGCCAAATGGTCCCCACGTTACAAGGAGTTGATTATTTAATTAATTTTGATTCAAATTTGAATTTGAAAATAGGAAAAGATATTATCTTAATTTTAGATATTAGATTTTAAATCAATTAGAAATTAGTTATAAAAAGGAGAAACTTTTCTTCTTTAGGGGGTTCCAGGGGGATTCCATTAGGGAATTCTATACCAATTTACATTCTACATTCCATGAGCAACTAAACCTCCATTGTTAAGGTTAGGAGTTCTGTCTATTCGTATGGATTGATTTTATTGCTTTTTCTATTTTAATTCATGTATGGATTTATAATTTAAGAATTATTTTCGCTCTTTATCTTATGAATTTGGGTGGAACGGAAGTATGACCCTCTTTCTATTTGAGTTCTTGTAAAACTTGGAAAAACTCTTTACTTGAACAACAGTTTGAAAACATATTCTCCTAAATTTTAATTATTTGGATTTAACAGGATACGTGACATATAATCCTCTTATTTTTTGGTAATTAGAGTTTTTGTGGCATATAAATTGGGATTTGATCATCACCCTCTAATTGAAATTAATTGATCAAGGAATTGGCTGTTGATGAATTTTAGAGGAGACTAGAAAAGTCTAAGGAATTAGGGTCTAGTCACATATAGTTTGCCATAAATTAAATCCTACAAGATTAAAATAGTTAGTAAGAAAAGTTAATCCGGAATAATAGATAACTCTAAAACATTAACTGTTTTCTCCATATTTTATTTCCAAACCATTTACTTTACTATTTTAGTTTCTGCACGATTGTTTAATGCTCTTTGAACATCCAACACTCTTTTCTGTTTGCCTGACTAAACTCATCAATCAACCATTGTTGCTTGATCCATCAATTCTCGTGGGATCGACCCTCACTCACCTGAGGTATTACTTGGTACGACCCGGTGTACTTGCCGGTTAGTCTGTGGTTGTTAAATCACCGCACCACTTATCATTCTACTTATCATATTCTTATCAACTCCACTTATTAATGATATTAATTATAATATCATATTCCTTACTATTTAGGCATTCTTATAATCAATACTTAATATTTTCTTTTATAATTTAATTTTTATATTTAAGAATACATTAAATATTAATAATAATAATAATAATAATAATAATAATAATAATAAAGTTAATTGTACTTGATTCTTTGTTTCCCTTAAGGCATTTAATATCAATCAATAGAAATACGAAAAAATCGTTAATTCTTTGTTTCCGTTAAGGCATTTAATTGTACTTGATTCTTTGTAATATATACATTCCATTAATTCGATTACGATCATTCAAAAATCATGACTCTAACTCCATTGTAAGCACAATAGTGTATAAACCAAGAAATTTTACAAGAAGTCGCATTTATCATAGCAAATATTGAGGCATTTGAATTCGACCTTAATACAGTACGTATGGTAGAAGGTGCTGATGAAGAATTTGAACAACGGACTCACCCAACGAAGTTGTTGTCAGTCAACCAATTTTCAGAATATGGAAAATCGCACTAGCTTTGATGAGGTATGGTAATAAACTGATTTAATTTTTTTGTGCTTTTATGTGCATTTATAATTATATTATACTAACTAAGTTCATACACATAAAATTCATACGTTCGTATACATAACATCCATAATTACATATAACTAACATCTAAAAATTAAATTCATGTTTATTACATATTACATCCATACACATATCATTTTTTAGTTATTGCATAAGTAACTATAAAGTTAACACATATATTTTTAAATTTTATCATAATTGAATTTAAAAAATATCAAATTTTTAAATTAATTTATTCAATTGATAAATTTACTCATAACATCCATAATTTCATGTTAATAACATCCATAATTTGTACTTATGCTATTCATAATTTTATACTTATGATATTTATAATTAATAAATTTTTATAATTAATATTATCAAATTTTAAACTATACGTCTCATTGTATTTTTCAAATTATCTCATACGTACACTAATAGGTCATTATTTTAATATTTTTATTTAATATTCATATGTATACTTATTTATTAATTTTAATATGACGAGTTAATAATTATTTTTTAAAAATTATAATTTATTTTTTAATTTTTGTTTATATTTTATATTTTATTTTTTAATAGTCTATATGTAAAATATAAGTTGTATAGTAGAAATTGTTAAAAAATTTTAATTTAATTTTTATAATTTTTGCAGAGAATTATTGCATTTTAATGGATATTAATGTGATTGAGAGATGTTCGAGATTTGATTTGGGAGAAACTGAAATTGATTTTGGAAAGAACATTAATAACTCCAAACATACAGCAAAATAGTAAGTGATAAGGAGGATAAGAGATAAATAGATAGGTGTATGTCACTTACTTATCAAAAAAATAAGAATTTTTATGTGACATTTTTATATTATAATTATTTTTTGACTACCTAACATCACCTAAATTTAAAATTTTAGAATTTAAAATTCAGAATTTAAATTTTAAAATTTAGAATTTAAAGAGTAGGACACTTTTACTTTCTCTAAAATGCATTAGCGTTCGCCCGAAATTTAACTCTCTTAACTCTTAACTGCAACAAAACCATATCGTTTGGCTATGCTTTTTCCAATCTCGTATAAAAATGTATTATCCTTCTCTTTCTATGGTGATATGTTTGCAAGTTTAGCAATGGGATCCAATAGCGTTATTTCTTTTGGGGGTCGTTATTCCTTTTTTCTTGATCTTTATTTTTTGGTCTGATCTTGATCTTCTTTTGGATGCTTATAAAGATAATAGAATGGACTAATGGGCTAAAAGACCAAAACTGCTGTTAAGGTTCTAGTTTGGCTGCTTCTAGTTGTAGCCCAATATTCTATATGATAAGCCGAATAAAATATAAAAAAAACCCACCCCTTCTCAAAAAACAAAAGGAACATAGGTTAAAATATTGGAAATAATACCAAAAAAAATACTGGAAAAAAAATAGCAAGGATTAGATAAAAGTGTCTATTACGGTCAATATAACTAACTTGAATTGATCGAATCATTCATTCACTTCAACAAATGCTAGAATTTAAATTTTATTACAAATTAGTCTTTAACTTATAGGATTGAGAAATATTATCTTTATACTAAGATATTAATATGTATTATATTAATTTATTTAGTCAAATATATTAAATTATTTAATAATTTTTAATTATTATTTTCATATAAAAATATTTTTGTGCAAACAGTCCTCTTAGACAAACACCTAATTTGGCACTTCTTTTTTGTCTTTCAAATCAGCCTTCTTACCCACCAAAAACATAGTCAATGTCAAATTTGGATTTGCTGCCAGTTACAAGTCATTGATAAATTGAACCTCGCTAACAAACTCAAAGTCTCGAATTATGGTGTACGGCAGACACCGAAGGAAATGGAAAATTCAAGAGAGATTTTCCTGACATATGTAACGTACTCCATTAGATGTTTATAAATAATGAATTAGGAACCAGGAACCAGGAACCAGGAACCGGGGATAATTGAGCCTTTTCGTGTAGCAAAAATGAGTCTGAATAAGAATATTACAAAATAAGTGGTTGAGTAGTTAAAACATCAGAATATTTTTTCATAAAATATTTGGTTCATAACTCAGAAAGAATCCTAACTCATGACTCATGAGTGACAAATTTTTTATGAATAAATTGACAAGTGAATAGAAAGTGTCAAATATTTTGAACCAAATTTTTTATTCCCGAAGGTAAACCACTTTGTTCGCAAGAAAGAATCCTAAGCAAATGGATCACTCTTTCTTAGACCTATTCAATAATATTTTCATTAAATACTGCTAAATTTAAAGGATATTTTATTTTTAATCGTGCTCCTATTAGTAATAGCGTTCCAAGGTTTACTATAGTAGTTTTTTATTTTTAAAATTAAACATTAAATTATTTAAATTTCAAAACAAATAAAATTTATTTGAATTTTCAAAATTCATTTGACCTTAAACGCTTAACTCCTAAGTCCTAATATAATAGGAGTTAATATTTAAAATAGTCTTTAAAATTTGAATCGCAATTTAATTTAGCCTTTTAATTTTTAATTAATCCAAATTATATCCTAAATTTTAAGGCGTCACTCAAGTTAGTTTCTCTATTTATTTTTGTCATCGAAAAAATGATATAGTACAATTAAATAATGTTATTTTGCTATTCGCGCCAAAACTACATTATTTTACTGTTCTTTCCTTACACAAATACCCATTCTTTTTCCTTTTCTTTAATTTGAACGGTAAATCCTCGAGTTTTTTCTTTCTCACACACCTTGGTCCACCATCGCCACGTCTCTCGTCGGATCCATCTCATCATGTACTCACAAATCACGTCTCGCCTCTCGCCTCTCGCCTCTCTCCTCCGTCTCGCCCCCTCTCACTCTCTCACACAGTCACACTCACAAATCTACTATCGTCCACTGCATGGTTGCTTCCACGTCGCCAGCTTCTATGAGTCTCGTCCAAACTCCTGAGCATCCCCGGCACTGCGTTGTCGCCTCTGTCCATACTGTGTCATCGTGTCTCTTTGTTCCTATGTTGTTGAGCATATCTCGTCATCGTCGTCATGTCCTCATCCGGTGGGGCTTGCGTCATGCCTCTCTCTCTTGCCAGTATTTGCATCTTTGTATTTGGTCTTTCTTTTATTCCCATGCATTTTGTCTTCACATTATTAAGTAAGTTTTTAAATTTTTCTTTTTAGTTGTTAGATTATGTAAAATGACATCATTTAATCGTGCAACATCATCTTTCTAATAACAAAAATGGACGGAACGAAAGGTCAACATGAATCACACTTTAAAATTTTAAGGTATAATTTGAATCAATTAAAAATAAAAAGAATTAATTAAATCGAAAGTCAAATTTTAAGAACTATTTTAAATATTAATTCAACATAATAGTATTGAATATGAGCTAATTTTTCACATAATTAAAAAATAACGCCTAAACTTAAGATTTTTTTCATGCTATGGTTCTTATTTATAAAAATATCAACCTAAGATGTTTTTAGAGGAATAATTTGATGATGAATTCTATGGTGTTTTTATTATGATGTTTAAATTATCTAACTTATTTTTTAAAATAAAAAATAAAATAAAAAATAAATTTTATAAAATTTATTAAATATTATTTATTTACTCTTTTTAATAATTTAAGTACAATATGATAGAGACATAGCATTCATCTAATTTGATAGCCAAATTCTATCAAATTAGAGAAGATAATATACAATTGAGTTAATTTTTGACTTCGATATCAAAGACAACGAAATCATGCGGGCATTAATGATTTTCACTATCATTTCATGGAACTTGAAAAATAAAATAAATAAAAAATGGACAAACACAAAAAGCCAAAAATACTTTCAATGAAAAGCTTAAAATTTCAGTTTCAATGGAGACATTATAAGGATGTTTATAGGTCAGGTTGATTTAAATTTAAAAAAAAAAATTTCGAATCGATAAAATTTCAATTGATTTAGATTTAAGCTTTTCAATAAAGTGAAACGGAATTGCGATTAAATCCGAGTTGAATAAATTTACGTAATTGGATAATTGATTAAAAATAAAATTAAAAAATAAAAAATTATATAAATAATATATAATAATAAAAAATAATTGTAATATATTATCAAATTTATACTTAAATAAATATTATAATTTGGCACACTTTAATATTATATTTATTATTTTAAATTAAATTAATTGCATAATTGGATTTCCAAAACCAAAACTTAAATTAATTAACATTAAATTTAATCGGGTCTGATCTAATTACACTGAATTATTTGTTGGATATAAAACTAATATAATTGTATTGGATCGAATTTTAATTGGGTGATCGAATTACTGGTATCTATGAATATTTTTATTTATAAAAGACATTTTAATATAAATCAAAAGTCATTCAAATCGCGTCTTTGAAAATTTAACACGTATTTTAAATAAAATTTTTTTTTGAACAAATGGACCTCGACATACTGAAGTGGAATAAGGAAACAACATAGTAACAAAACCAAAACAAAAATCATCGTGCAATATCCATTGTCATCTCCGACATTATCATCAACGACCAAACGGATCAACCTGACACCATTCCTTGTAGCTCAAAAACGACCTATTCTTGATCCCATCAACACCTATCTCACAGCTCTGGAATACTCTGCTATTTCGTTTCAACCAAATCATTCAGATAATCGCAAAGAACCCTACCAGCCACTTCCTTTGTTCAGTGTTACGGCCAGACACTTCAATCCATCTCTCAAACAGTTCTTTGACATACCCCAGAAAAGACCAAGCTCTATCAGCACGTAACAACTAAGCACACCACACCTGTCATGTAAACTCACATCCAATAAACAAATGATGCACAAATTCTATTTTCTTTTTGCATAAAACACAGATGTTATCGCTATGATGTAAGATTTCTAGTCTACTCAGCCTCTCTTTAGTATTGATCCTGCCTACTAAGACAAACCATGCAAACAGTTCAACTCTTGGAGGAATCAATCCTCTCCATATACTACTAGTGAAACTGTAGCTTGTGATGTCCTACGAGAGAGTCTCTTTTTGCAACACCTGCACAAAAGAATTAGTGAAAAAAATACCTGTTCTGTCAAATTTCTATATAACTGTATCCTTTGTATCAGATGATAGTTTGGCTAGTGGTAGTCGGTCATGAAGTTGATTAAACAACTCTAACTCCTATTGGAATAATTTTCTCCTCCACTGAAAGTTCCATACCCACTCAAACCCATCCTAGAACCCATATTCCCCTATGACAGATCCTTGTTGATTTGAAATAGAGAAGAGTCTCAGAAAACTATCTTTCAAAGAACCACTTAGTAACCAATCATCCTCCCAAAATTGAATTCGTCTACCATTTTCCACCTCCAAAGACAAACCACTGATCATCATATCTCTTGTATGTTGTTTTGTAATATTAATTTGACAAATATCTTTTCGCAGGCCACCTCTTGATGGTAATGGCTGTTTTGACAACATTAAAGTTAGGTTCAATTGATTACACGAACATACAACCTTCTTCCACAACGGGCAATCTTCCTTCGAAAAGCGCCACCACCACTTGAACAGAAGCAACGCATTTCTGATTAAAGCATCCCCCACTCTTAGACCACCCAACTTTTTCGGAGCTTACACCATCTCCCATTTCACAAGTGGTATACCGTTGTTCCCATCATTTTTACTCTACAAAAGCCTTCTCTGTAGCCCAATTGTCTTTTCTGCAACCGCCTTTGGCATCTTATACAAGCTTAAGTAGTACACCGAAAAGCTATTAAGAACAGACTTTATGAGCACCAACTTACCAGCTTTGTTAAGTGACTTCGCTTTCCATAAGCTAAGATTTTCTTCCACCTTGTCAATGATCGGTTTTCAAGTCTTCACAAACCAAGGGTTTGCACCAAGGGAGATTCCTAAGTACCTGACAGGTAAAGTAACTTCAACACAATCCAACAAACCACACATATTCGTCACCCATTCCTGTTCACAATTAATCGAGATCAAGCTTGACTTACTAAAGTTAATGCTCAAGCTAGACATCAACTCAAAGCAACGTAGTAATCTCTTATAATTCACTAGTGTCTTCGTTTTCTGAGGGCAGAATAAGATTGTGTTGTCTGCAAATTAGAGGTGCGACACTTCTATGTTGTCCCTTCCCACCAGCAGTGGAGAGAGGCATCCATTTCTGACTGTCTCACCCACCATCTTGTGCAAGATGTCGACAACAAAAACAAACAAGAAGGGAGAAAGAGGATCTCCTTGTCTCAGTCCTCTCTCCATCTTGAACGGCTTGGTTGATGACCCATTAATCAACACTGACATAGATGCTGTAGTCACACATTCCTTCACTCATGTCCTCCATCTAAGACCAAAACCCATCTTTTGTAGCACAATATCCACGAACTCCATCTCACCCTGTTGTAAGCTTTCTGAAAGTCCAACTTGATAACTGCCGCCTGCTTCTTGCGCAACTTCATCTATTGGACCATCTCACACGCAATGAGAACACCATCGTGTATTTGTGCCCCTTCACAAACGCCGACTGAGTCTCCCCTACTAAGCTTGGCATCACCGCACGCATTCTTCTCACCAATACTTTGGATATCACCTTATAGACACAACCAACCATGCTAATAGGCCTTAGGTCTTTGATTTCCTTGGCACCCACAAATTTTGGAGCTAGCGCCACCCATGTTACATTAGCATTCGTTGGTAGCTTCGCACTTTGAAAAAATTCCAACACAACTATAGTAAATTCCTGACCAATCTCACCCTAACATTTCTTTATGAAGTTTATATTGTAGCCATCGCTACCTGGTGCTTTACTAGACTCACAATCCTAAATCGCCTCTCGTATTTTCTCAGGCAATGGCATCACCTCTAACACTGCTGCCTCTTCTTCATCAATCCGCTTTACCAACCCATCACGGATCCCAACCGTAGTAGCCAATTCCTGCCGATACAGATCTTTATAAAATTCTGTGATTGCAACCTTTATTCTAGACTAGTTCCTTACTAGTCTGCCATTAATTACCAGAGAATCGATTCTGTTGTTCCTCTTTCTAGCCAATGCTAGGTTATGGAAGTATTTAGTATTCTTGTCCATATCACTAGCATGTTTGGATCGAGAGCCTTCCGTCTAGCCTCCACTGTTCTGTCATAACTACCAACACTTATCATATCATCAATCTTTTTAATCTCTTCCTCAAACTTCTTTATCCTGTTGTCCATGTTTCCAAAATTATCCTTATGCCATCTCTTCAGCGGTATCATCAAGGCCTTCAGTTTATTAGTGAATTGATCCTCACCCAAATTCCTCCATTCATCCTTCACCATCCTCAGAAACCCTTCATGTGTAAACCAGGAATCCAGGCTTCGAAAAGGTCTTGGACCACACTCAGCCTTGTATCTTCTAATAACAACGGGCAATGATCTGATAGGCCTCTAGGACCCCCTTTCAATCGAGTATTTGGAAACTCTTCAAGCAACTCCACATTGACGAGAATCCTATCAATGCGGCTATATGATCGGCCTCTAAACCATGTGAACTTCCGATCAGTTAGCGGCAAATCCACTAGTTGTAGATCTTGCACCCATTCCTTAAATTCTTCCGCATATGCCGGTAAACTAACCACGCCCTTCCTTTCCTCCAACTTTAGTATTTCATTATAGTCTCCATAAAACAAAACGGAACTTGACATAAACCTACAATGTAGCTCAACTCCTCCAATATCACCATTTTTTCACTCCGTACATGTGCTCCATACACCAAACAGAATGCACAGTTAAAGGTATTTTTTGTCAACACACATTGAACGCATAGCCAACCATCTCCTTTATAACAGTTCGACCGTTTGAACAACAAATTATCCCACATTAACAATAATCTGCCAGAAGCACCTACTGATTCCACATAACCCCAATCTACTGTGTCACAACCCCATAATTATACTACATCAAACTTAGTCACCACCTCCCTCTTAGTTTCAATCAAATCTAGCATATTCACCCTATATTTTTTCTTCAACTCTTTTACCATACTTAACTTTCCATCTCCCCTTAGTCCTCTAATATTCCAACAACCATAAATTATTTACAAAAATTTTTACACACCTTGTTATGTTGTTTGGGCTTGCTCCTCCTGAATTTCTCTTTTTTTGCCAACTTTCTTTTTGCCGCAATTGCGTCATTCTAACTTTGTAAAATTGACATTATGTCTTCTTCTTCGTCATAGAAAACTGCACCGGATTCCACTACTAACTTCCAGATTTTCTTGTTTTTGGTCATCCGTCCTTCCTGTGTAATCCTCGGATTAGCATTTTGATTTGTATCTTTTGCTTCTATTTCGGACACAACATCATCTGTAACCCGGACTTTGACCTTTTCATGTCTCACATCTTCGTCTTCACCCGCTACTTCCATCACATTCTTCTCTCTTTCCTGTAGTTGCTTCCTTTCGCCCCCTGATTTGCTCGATCCATTGTTATTTCAACCAACCCTTCCGCTTCCAGCCTTTGGTCATGCACGTCTATGTTGTTCGGCCCCGCCACACTGTCGACAACTACACTGCAAGAATCTGGTGCCTGGCTTCCGTCTGGCATCTCCAGTCCTTTCCCTCTCGTCGCAAGTCCACGCTGCGCAATGGAGACGAGTTCGCACATCTTGGGATCAGCGCGATGCAGGAGCAGCAGTGATTGCAGGGTTCCATCCTTCCCATGCTACAATTCGTCTCTCAAAGAGGGACCCACCCGCCCCGAACCGGACCCCATGATGAACCTCCAACCCAACCCACAATCCCTGGCGCGTTGGTGTTGTCCTTCTCCCAAACCAAATTCCGTGAAGATCCCCCGACCCGACCCACCTTCCCTGGCGCACTGCCGTTGTGTCTGCTCATGTTCCCATATAATCATGTCTTGGGTATGTTGCACAGGCCCACCTGTTTCATGGCCCAGTCGGAGTGCAACATTATAGGGTCTTTTTTGGGCTTCCAATTTTTTAAAACCCTGCCATATTTCTTTCCCCCTTGGATCACTTCCTCAAGTTTATTGGACCCACTCCCCTTATCAAAATAAAAGTCTATTATCGTTCTTTCCGACTCTGTATCCGTACTATCATCAAATCCCTCACAATCAGCCTCTCCATTAATATCTTTAATTTTGACAGAATCCGTTATCAATTGCAATTGATGCGAATAAAATTGCTCTTTATTGCATTCTTTCAAAAAAAATATCTGGTGTTATCATTTTACCTTTATCTTCATCACCTTCTTTATTCCGTGCTATGATTAACTCAGCCGCCAAATTCCACGCTGCCACCATACCTCTGGTATGTGAAATAGAACTTTCGCACGTTGGCCTTACGATTGCACCTTCTATCAAGCATTTTTTTTCATACATCTCACGTCCCACCTCCTTTACGAACACATGGAAGCCACTAGTGCCTACAGTGATATGCACCTATTCCTTAATTACGCCAAATACACAAGTATCAACTAACATGCGGTCAGCACTGAATGACAAGGCGGACTTCGTTATTTCATCGCACTTGACTACTTCTCTCCATAGACCGCCTATTTAAAATAAGATTACATGAATCTCTTTAAATTTACTCACACAAAATAAGATGTACTTAAAATAAGATCACATGAATCTCTTTAAATTTATCCGCACAAAATAAGGAGTAATACCTCGCATCTAAAATATGACATTCTAATTCAAATTTCTATACTTTTCGAATCTAGACTCACTTGAATATCAAACTTTTTTTCATAATATTAGGTTCTGATTATTTTTTACTAAGAGTAATTTTTTACTTATTAAAAAGTTACATTAATATTGTTTGTTACAATTTTTTAAATATATTTTTAATTTTTTAAAAAATTGTTTAAAAATTTTTGAAAAAATAAAAAAAATTTAACTTCTTTTCTTTTCAAAAATTATTTATCATTTCTATTTATTAAAATAATTTTAAAATAAATACTTTTATAATAAAAATTTAAACATAAAATAATTTATAAATTATTTTTTAATATAAATTCTTATATTTTAATTAAATTATTTATCCAAACTAATCCAAATTTTTTTTATTACAAAATATTTTCATTTTCGTAAGTACGGATTCGGAGAAAATTTAAGCCTCCTTAATAAAGAGTTCCACCAAGTAACCCTTAAATCGTTCATGATCACATAATAATAAGGTTTTTTTATTAAAATAAATAAGAAAAATACTTTAATTTTCTAATTACGCATGGTTGAGAATAATTTCAAAAGTACGCGGTCCCAAGTCATGCATGTTATCCATGAAATGGATTTGCATACCAATTCAGGGTAGCCGGCCACGAAATGGGGCAAGGTTCCAACTCTTGGACAGCAGACACGAAATGACACCTCAGGAACAGCATCCGCAAATTGGTGCCATTTCGTGTCTGCTGTCCAAAAGTTAGAATCTGTCCCATTTCGTGGCCGATTATCTTAAATTGGCATGCAAACCCATTTTATGGGTGACGTGCATGAATTGGGATTACGTATTCTTGAAAGAAAAAGTATAAGTGAATAATGAAAATATTAAACAATGTAAATAATAGATATATCAGATGTTCATTTTACTAGTGTACGAATAATTATTTTAATATTAAAATTTAGAAGGTTAATTTGGAAGTGTAATATATTTTTATTTGATTGGTGGTTGTTCATATTGTTCAAAAAAATCATTATCCACCTAATATTCTCCCGAAAAAAATTATTCTCAGCGTAATTAAGAAATTAAAGTCTTTTTTATTTATTTTAATAAAAAAGCCTAATAATAAACACAAAAATGACAAGGGGAAAAAGTGTTAGGTTTTCTAATCATTAGCTAGCATTTGAAATTTTGAATGGCTTTTTATGTGAAGCAGCATCCTAGCACGTGGCAGTATTTGAACTCAATTATAAGAATAGTCCGAACAGGATTAGTATATATATCCAACACACAAAATGAAATAAATTTGAACATGATTTTCTCAAGACAATGAATACAACACATAAAGTCAAGAATGAACTTACAATAGATAAAAACATTATTGTGTGTTAGTGAGAAAGAGATTGATCATGATGAGAGGATAACGGCGATGACACAAATGCAACTTAATTATAATAATTGTCATTATTTTTTGTGTACGATTTTTGGAATTCCAATTCAGGTTAATCACGGTAGTAGTATCAATCGAAGTCAAATAATTTATTACAATTATTGAATTCGTCAAGTAATAAGCATAAGCTCGTCTCATTCTCTTTCATTTGTTTTGAGTTTATAATAACATTTAAAAAATGTTTATAAAAAACACTTGTTAAAAGAATGAATTATAAATTTTTGAGCTACATTAGCCAAATTTCTAATAATAAAATTCATAAATCAATTGGCAACGAAAATGAATTCTATAAAAAGCAACAAATAACATTAAAAGTAGAGAATAAGTTCCTTCCAACTAGTACCACTACTCTTCGAGTTGAAGGATATTATTGTTTGATAAAACATTTTTTTCACTATGCATACTTAGCATTATTTATTCAAATAATAGATATGTAGAAAAGAATTGGACACGCCACCAATTAATTCATTACTTGGAGCTCTACTCTTGTCTCGCATTTCAGGTGCTGCATTATTGGAATTCCACTTATTAGATATTTATTTATATCTATATATCTATCTATTAGAAAACAACGTCATTGCAATTTAGAATGACACGTATCTTCATACATTCCATCTTTATCTATTTTTGTATATATACTTTTCATGGGACTACAATTATTGGAGCTTATTTATTTTTTATTATTCCGAAGGACCAGTAATAATGTATATGATTCTTCATAATAAGTTGGCTGGCTGGCTTCAAGATTCTAATTTGCGGGAATAAAAAAATAAATCAAAATCAGTGTATGCAGTTACATCCCAATTATTTTTTCATAAACGAAAATTCTTATCGTATCATCAATAGTTAATTATAAATTTATTGTTAATTTACACGCAAGTAATTTATTGTTATTTATTGTTCATTTTTTTCTAATTTAATGAATTATATAATTATTTAGTTTTTTCTTCATGCTTTTCTTAAGAGTCATAAACATAAGAATTGATTTATGTTTTTAATTGATGAATGAGCAGGGAATGCATAGGAGTTACTCTAGAATAATATAGATAATAAACTTATTTGAATTTATACTTTAATTTAAAAAAAAAAACAACTATTTTTTATTACTTAGTGACCCTGTACACTTGCAAAAATTATCAAATTGATTTGTTTATATTAGTAACACGCATGTGCCAAGCAATTCGTTTTATGGACAGTATGTTGAACTACAATATCTTTCTATTTTTTTCATGAAAAAAAAAAGAGTATTTTGATAGACACTGCCATGTGTCAATCAGCCATACGATCGAAAATCATGTGCTTCTCACATGCTGATTCCCTATTTCCCTTCTATTCATTTTGCCGCTCCCATTTCCATCATCATCTTCTTTTGATTTGATTCCTCATGGGATATTTGGGTCCCTTACAAAATAATTATAGTAATCACCTTATTCATCAATTAATTAATTAATCCCATATTTTAATGAATTAGTTAGCATCACGTCAAATGTTTTATCTTTTGTTTTTTATAGTTCTTGTTACTATACCTTTTATAATCTCTGAAATATTATTATTATCAATTCATTATGATGATAAAATTATATTTAACAAAAATAAATTTATTGTATTTATTTTTACGCAACCAACTTTTATATATTTACCGAATGAAATAAGAGAAATAATAACGCTAAAAATTTTTATAGTACACACAATTAGTCAATAAAATATGAAAAGAATAATAAATTAAATGTAATAAATATAATAGATTCATTTTCATCAAACGTAATTTTACCATTATAATAAATTGATAATAATAATATTTCAAATATTATAAAGAGTATAGTAATGAAAAGTGTAAAAGAAAAAAGGTGAATGACAAGGTAAGAAATAAATAAAGAAAAATTAGTGTATGCGAATATATACTGCGTGCGGAGGAAAGTTCACTCGAAGTTCACCGCTTCGGTGGGCGAAGTTCATAAAAATATTAAAGTTCACACGTTGCAGTGGACAAACTTCATAATAATTAACAGATTCGTTGTTGCAGTGGGCAAATTTATTTTAAACTTCAAAAAAAAAATATATCCTGAAAATTAAAAATGAAATCATTTATTTTTGAAAATAATTAATTTTTTTATTTATTTTAAAAAAATTTTCTTAATAAAATAAGAAATAGTACTAACAACTTTTATTAATAATTTAAACTGCATTTGGTTCTAAGAATAAGATAAGATAAGATAAGACATTGAAAATAAGATATAAAAGCTAGTATTTTTATATTTTGTTTAGTAATAAACTAAAACAAAATATAAAAGCCTAATTTATTCACATTTTTTTTATTTCAAAAAATTTGAAAAAAATATAATAATAAAAAATATATTTATAAAAAATTAATAAAAATAATAAAAAAATGAAAAATAAATTATCTCTCTTATTAGTGTCTTTGTGTCTTTTTTGTCATGATAGACACAACACTATTTTAGTATCTCTGGACACAATATTGTTATCTATATCTCATCTGCCAATATAATTTTATATTTCTGTATTTTTATCTCAGTGTCTTGTACCTGTAAACAAATGTAACTTTATGTATGAAATTTTATTTATTTATTTATTTTTATATATATGAACATAATAAATGATTAACTTTTATTATAAATTTATTTTATATTTAAACCAATATTAACTATTTTCTGATATTCTCTTTTTTTTTCTAGAAAAAAATATTAATTGTGATTGAGTGTGATAGATATACAGGGACTAGGCGCTAAGAGATACATGGGCTCTAGGCGCCAAGTTTAGTAGATTTGGCGCTAGGTGCTGGTTTGATTAGCTCGGGCGCTAGGAGTTATTCTAGAAGTTTTTCTAGTATGTTCAGTTAACTAGAAGTTTTTCTATTCTGTTCAGTTAGTTACGAGTCAGTTATAACTTTTCTATAATTCTAGAAAGTAGTTATGGTTTAGCTATAAGTAGTAGACTTTTCTCATTACACTGTAATTATATTCTTCATTTTCACATTATTCTGTTATTCTTAATGTAAATTCTCTCAACTTCTTTCTTTTTCTTCTAGTCTTCTTGAAGTTTAACAGCTCTTGACTCTCTTCTCAATATACACATAAGTAATGATACCTTCACGGTATCAGAGTTTATGGTGCCACAGCTTTCGTGCATTTCTGCAGCAAGTCAATCAAACCAGAATTGAAGTCAGCTCGAGAGTACGTGATGATACAAAATTTTGTAGCAATTCCGATATCCATGAAACTAGATGAAAACAATTATTTACAGTAAAAAGATCAAGCAAAATCTACAATTAAAGGGAATGATATGTTGAATCACTTGTTAGTAGAAGAAATTTCACAAGGTTTTCTTAACAATGGAGCAATCAATCCTGAATTTCAGAAATAGAAAAGGCAAGATGCACTACTCAAATCATGATTATTAGCTTCGATGTCAAATCCTTTCACAACAAGGATGGTTGGATGTATATTCACATGTCAGGTATAAAAAAGATTAGAAGATCATTTCTCTTCATAAATTAAAGCAAAAGTGATGCAATTGAAAAACAAATTGAGTACTATTCAGATCGGTGGATCTGTGTGATGTCCATAAAAAGCACAATAGATGCATTGGCTTCGGTAGGTGAACTGATGAAAAAAGTGATTATGTAAATGCAATTCTACATGGTTTAACTAAAGAGTATGGTTCAATGGTAACCTCAGTGTTAGCCATATCACAAAGTATAATAGTAAAAAAATTGGAGGCGTTGTTATTAGCTCATGAAAATATGTTGTCAATATTTCGAAGATCTGAGTCCTTTGTGCAAGCAAATGTAGCTCAAGACTTGCAGCACTCACAAAGTCCGTCATCATCACAAATGCAGAATAAGTCACAGAATCAGTATAATCAACTATATAATTCGTCAATAAGAGAAAATTCTAGAGGAAGAATGTTCAGAGAAAGTAGAGGTGTGTATGATGGAGGCAGAATGTCTCAAGATCAAGAAAGATTACTGCAAGAAAACAACAGTTATGAAAGTTATGGTAGAAGTCAATATGGCAAAAGAAAAATGTTGCAGAGTGATGGAAGAAGTTAGTTAGATACAAGGCTTTAATGCCAAGTCTGTGATAAAGTGGGACACATTGCAAAGTTCTATTGGTATAGATATGACAGAGAACAATCTGGTGATAGTTATAACAACAATTAAATCATTGGTCAACCAAAGACAAACTACAGCAATGTCTTGGCAACTCCTTCAACTATTCAGGATTAAAATTGATATCCTGATTCAAGAGTTACACATCACATGTGACTTATGACGCACAAAATCTGGCTGAAAAAGAAGAATACATTAGAGATGAGCAAGTGGTGATAGGAAATGGCTCAAATTTGCAAATTAACTATGTTGAAAAAATGTGTTTTAAATTTGATTTGAGCTCTAGATTGCTTACTTTGAGAAAATTGCTTTATGTCCCTGAAATCACCAAGAATTTGATGAGTGTTTATCAATTTTTTTGTGACAATAGAATATTCTTTGAATTTCATGCTAATAAATGTTGCATTAAAACACAGGAAACTAAAGAGCTTGTATTTGAAGGAAGAGTTGATGATAAGGACTTGTATAAATTTGGAGCCCTCGATGCTACACAGACATACCTACAACATATATATCTTCTTTGTAGAATAAGAACAATTTTCTACTTTGGCATGTAAGATTAAGTCATGCAAATCATAATGTTGTGTCACATGTACTTAAATCTTGTAGTTTGTCCTTTTTCATTCAATAAAAAAACATGTTCAACTTGTTACATTGAAAAGTCTCACCAATTACCTTTTTCATCCTCACAATCAGTGTACACAACACCTCTTGAGAGCTTGTATACTCAGATATTTGGGGTCCAGCACCTGTTCATATCCTGGGTCGAGTTATCCGACCCAAGATGTTCTACAGACAAAGCAACCGACTTCTTCAGGTCAGGACGACCCGATCTCTTCTCAGAGAGTTCGGCTAAGTCACTAGGAAAGCCCAAAGAAGGGCCCCAACAGAGGAACACGACCCAAATCCTAAGGCAGTTCAAGCCTATAGAGATAAGGGCAGTTCTCTTGAAGATAAGATGACCTCACTCGAAGATAAGATAAGATAGGATAAGATCACTATCTTATTTCCAGAAAGGTCACTCCACACCATTATAAATACACTGGAGCACCCAAGTATAACTCATATTCTGATTCTACTAAATATCTGCTTACTACCCTTGCTAACTTAAGCATCAGAGTCCCTTGCAGGTACCCCCCACCCTCCGGGGATGAAGGAATCAGCACCATCATCAAGTCCAACAAATCGGATACAACCGTTCCGACCAGCACGGAAGATCTCATCCGGGATCGACCTATGGTTTCAGGTAACCCTCGGAACAGCACCCATTTTAGATAGTAATGAAAATTGGTATTTTGTGCACTTTGCTGATGCCTTTTCTAAGTTCACTTGGATGTATCTTATATTAATTCTAGAGTTCAACTAAAATCAATATTTAATCACTTTTAACAAATGGTTAAATTATAATTAAACACCAAATTAAAGATGCTTCAAAGTGATAATGCTACTGAGTATGTTAGTTTGTCAAAGATGTTACAAGTTAAAGGAGTGCAACACAAATTCTCATGTCCACATATATATCAGCAAAACATGTCAACAAAAAGAAAGAACATACACATAGTATAGATAGTGCTTACACTCTTAGCTGAAGCCTCAATGCCTACAAAATTCTGGGGAGAGGCCTTCACCACAGCTGCAAAGCTAATTAATCTATTACCAACACCAGTACTCGAAGGTCAATCACCCTGAGAAGATGCTCGGGAAGAAACCAAACTATGAAAGCCTCAGAGACTTTGAATGTCTTTGCTTCCCACATCGAAGGCCTTACAACAGACACAAGCTGAAATTTAGATCCTCACTATGTACTTTCATTGGCTATGTGATGATTGGATTTTTGACGGTTTAGAATTTCACTAATGAAATCTCGTTGTAAAGTATAGTTTCTAAACCAAACAATAATCCTTTCATACAAAAAGTTGTTTGTCACTAGTACAAACCCCTAAAATTTATAAACCGAAGTATTGGACCTCGGGTCGTTCTCCCTAGGAATTGTAATGAAGTGTCTTGTTATTGGTTGTGAGGTATTTTGGGGTTTTGGATAAGAAGCATGAAAAGTAAATGGCAATGAAAATAAACTAACAACTATAAAAGGCTCTTGGCAAAGTATGAAAATTAGAAGTCCTATCCTAGTTATCCTTCTCAATTGTGATGAGAATTGTTCATTGCTACCACTTAGTTAACCTCTAACCATGGAGGAAAGTCAAGTGGATGAATCAATTTGATTCCTCAAGTCCTAATCAACTCTTAAAGGAAAGACTAGCTTTAGAGGCATTCAAATCAATTAGCAACTTCTAATTATCAATCAACAAAGGAATTAGATAACTCAAGAGTCACTAATTACTCTACCTAGGCCAAGAGGAAGAAAACCTACACTAAAATCCAACCAAGCATTTCATCAAACACTAGGAAGGCACAAAAGAAAAGCATAGTAAATTGATAACAAGAATA
>NC_029776.3:90198426-90205485 GCF_000817695.3 Arachis duranensis
TAAGTGGACTAGAATTTGAATCTTTGATTAGCATAGACTTCCCCACCTAACTATATAATGACCTATACAAGTTCAAACTATTCTAACTACCCATTCTTCACTTTTTCTTACATACTCATGCATTCTTATTTGATTCGTAACACCTATGTGTTGATTCCTTTTTATTGACTTCACTTTGGGGCATTTTGTCCCCTTTATTGCTCTTCTCTTTTTTTTTCTTTCTTTTCCTATTTACATTTTTTCTTTTCTCTTCTTTTTTTTCACTTTTATTTCTCTTTTTTTTTTCAAACTATAGACAAAGACATCAATGCATAAGGTCTATACATTCAATCAATACATGAATATGTTCCCAATTCTAAAATATGAAAGTGTACTACCCCTTTTATCCCATCCAATGTTCCCAAGCCTCACCAACTTTGAATAATAAACACTCTCACTAGCCTAGGCTAATCAAAGATCCAAACAAGGACTTTTCATTGGTTTTCCACCTTGGGCTTATAATGTGCTAAAATGAGAATAAGTTGGTTAAGCATAGGCTCAAAATTGGCTAACAATGGGGAGTAAAAGGTAGGCTATTTGGGTAAGTAGGCTAATGAATTAATGGCCTCAATCATACAAATGCACAAATACAAGAAATAAATGGACATATAGAATCAAGCAAATCAAGGATCATAATCATAGATAGAGAACAATTTCACACAAGAATGGAAAATAAGTGGTTTATAAAATATAACCACATCAATAGGCTCAAGTCTCACAAGCTTGTGTTCTTAATTCAATACATGCTTCACAAAGTATGAAATTCAAGCAAGTTGCATAAAGATATAGCTTCTTCAATCAATTGGGTTGGTACCCTATATTTAAATTTCTCGAAAAAAAATCTCAATATTTGACTAAGCATTGTTGTGATTGAAAAATTCAAAAATTCCCTTAGTTCACCCTTTCCTTTTCCGCTTAAAACCAATTTCTTATGCAAAAAGGGTGACTAAGTGTTTGCAATTCAAAGTATGATTTCTAATCACAACCACAAACTAAAAAGAAAGATATGCAAAAATGTATAAAGAAAAATCCAACTAAAAGTATGAAAGCTATCATCTAAAACATCTAAAGAAATCCATAAGCATCAAACTGTCTAAAATCCAAAATAAGCAGTAAAAGTATCCAAAGTAAACTCAAAATGCATCAAAATATATACAAAAGATATGCAAAATAAGGTAACTAAGAAAGTGGCCAAAATATTCACCGGTCCTCTAATGATGCTACCGGTGACCTCCCCACACTTAAGATCAAGCATCGTCCTCGATGCTAAACTGGAGGATCAGTGGAAGGTACAATGGTAGGTGCTGAATCTGTCTGAGGCGGTGGGACCGGCTCTGCATGGGGCTATGGTGGCTCTGTAGTGTCAGAAGCAACTGGAGGGGCATCCTGTTGAGTCAGCGCCTCCGCATCCTCCTCCTGATGATCCTGCTCATCGGAGGCCGGAGAGTCGGGAAGCGGAGGTAACACAGCACCCAGAGAAATGAGCACCTGGTCCATCCGATCCAGTCGGCATCTGACATGGAGTCTCTCGCGCTCTAAAAACTGAAATAGACGCTGGACTAGTAAGTAGGTAGGCTCAGGTGCTGCCGGAGGAACTGTCGATGAAGATGGAGCTGCTGCTGTAGAAGAGGATGGGGCTGCCGTAGGGGCTGATGGTGAAGCTGTCCCCACTATTGCTCTAGCCCTAGAACGGCATCTAGCTGGGGGCTTCTCGTGCACCCAACCACCCTAAGGAATAGTAACCTCCCTGTCATCTGCATCAGGGGGTGGTGGCAGCACATCATCCTCTAGCCAGGGGACCTCAGCTAGGGACGCCATACTCGTGACCAAAGTAGGAAATGGAAGTAGGCCACGAATATGCGCCCGCCACATGCACTGTCAGATAAGTCGAGGAAAAGAGACATCCTTCCCCTCCATAACACACCCAATCAGCAGAAGCATCTCCAAAGGGATCTCAGAGAAGTGAGTGGTAGGCAAGACATAGTGGGCAAAGATCATCTGCCAAGTCTTGGCCTCTCTAGTCAACTGAGCAAATAGCATCCCCTTAGGCTTGGTGTTGGTCGCATCCATGACCCAAGTAGCATCCGGTAACCCAATCACGCGCCTAAGCGCCTCATAGTCAGAGGTCATGGTATGGATGGCCATCTCTGCCTGCTGATGGGCACACATGTCATCAGGAATGTGCCGACACTGTAATGCCTCCTCTATCGCAGTCTCAGTGATCATAACCTCTCTACCCCTCAACTGAACCGAATCCAAGGTAGTACGGAAGAAGTTGCAATAAAATTCCTTCACCCAAGAGATGTTGATGTCTCCCAAATCTCTATCAACAAAATCTATACCCAACTCAAGGATCCGACTAGTAATGGACCGTCTCACATCATTGGGTAGGAGCAATTTCTTCTCAGTATTCAGCTTCGTTGTTCGATAATTTTGGAAGCGAAGCTCACAGTAGAGATTGGGAAACTTGGTTGGATCCGTAGAAGGTAGCTGCTGATTTTCTTTTTCTTCGTCATTTAGAGGATTCTTAGCATAATTCTTATAAATGGAGGGAATAGAGGGTGTAGAGTGTTTTCTTTTCTTGGAAGCAGTGGCTATAACCTTTCCTTTATCCGACATCCTGAAAGAGAAATATAATGGAATATAAGCAATAAAGCATGTAGCACAAAGCAAAGAGAGCATATTCAAGATGTAGAATGGATGACAAGCAAACATGATGTGAATGGAACTTGAAATATGGCCAACAAATAAGAACAGAGAACACAGTCATATCCCAAGAATTCAATGTTCACTAATGACCACAATTCATAAAGAATAAGCATGTTCATCATCAATACTCAAAGAATGGTTTAAAGAGTTAAAATGCAGGTTGGGAAGGAAAGGGGGCAGTGAGTTAGAGAAGAAAAAAAAAAGAAATGGGGTTAAAAATTAGGAGCATGATGAGAGATGAATATTTCAAGAATACAAATCATGGCACAACATATCATGCAAATCCTGGAAGTCGAAAATAACGAAAGGCAGCCCAAATTCGTGATAGAGAGCAAAACGAAATTGAATTTCTCAAAAATTGGGCAGCATTTCGGCTTAAAATTCGATGTTCCCGGGTTGCAAAATGGTACAACAATCATGATTACAATATCAATTGATCACAGCAGCAAAAAGATAGCATACAGGCAACACAGAATGCACACAGAGCAGCTCAAATGTGGCACTTATCAAACAAATGAACAAGCAGAAAATAAACACAAATGGAGCACTTATCAGGCCTAGAATCCTCTATCTAGCCCTAGCTACCTAACAGCAGATATTTCTATCTAATCCTAACATGTAAAACTCAGATTCTAACTAATGAACAGAAAATTACAGAAGCTAATCAAAATTGAACCGTTAAGATCAAACAGAGTATGAACAGGAACCTGGGAGCGGGAGAAGAACTGTGAAGGGAAGGAAAATTGGGATTGGGAGAAGAAATGTGAAGGGCAGCAGAGGCGGTGGCTCGCACCGCCGCAGACGGTGGCGGTGAAGACAGTTGCCGCGGTGGTTGAGGTTCGACCGAGGGGGAGAGAGTGAGTGGATGAGAGAGAGAGAGAGGTTGGGTGGTGATGAGAGAGGAAGAGAGGATGGCCGTCCGGTGGTGGCTGCCGGCGGCGCAACAGCGGCGGCTGAGGTGGGAAGAAGAAGATGGAAATGGTGTGAAGGGAGGGGAAAGTGCGCGACTGTGCAGCGCTCGTCGCGTGCTAGGGTTATCTCGTTTTTTTTGAATCGGCGTGAGCGCGCGCCTTGCGCGTCCGCGTACATTGAGAAAAATGGAGATCCACGCGTGAGCGTGCAGTGCGCTCTAGCGTGGGTTGGCAGATTATGCAAGGGCGCGTGCGCGTACAATGCGCGCACGCGTACATGGGGTTGGGCCTGAGGCTTAGAGTGGGCTTGACGCACGCCCAATTCTCAGGGCAAAAGCCTAGAGTGGCGGCAGCATGTATGGGCGCGCGCGCGTACAATGCGCGTCCGCGTACATTGATGAGTTGCTGGTAGGCGTGCTAGCGCGACGCGTGCGCTCGCGTCTGTTCCACCTTGGACATATGGGCGCGCACGCGGCAAGTGCGCGTCCGCGCAGATCGAGTTGGGCCATGGGCTTAAAGCTGGCCCAGAGCCGGCTCAACTCTCTGGGGCTTGGCTAAAAAACTTGCAGCAGCGGATCGACACGGACGCGGTAGGTGCGCGTCTGCGTGAACTTCCATGTTCGCATAATCTGCGCGCACGCACGTAGTGCGCGTCAGCGTAGGTCATGTTGGGCTCAGGGCATAATGTTTGCCCAAGAGAGGCCCAACTCTCGGGTACGTGGGTGATGATGCATCCGCACAGGGACGCGTGCGCGTACATTGTGCGCGCGCGTCCACCCCCCTTTTTTTTTCAGAAAAATTATGCTGGGTGCTCCCCCTACTGTTCATAACTCTTTATTCAATCAACCATCATACAATTCACAAAAATGCAATTTGATATTATTCATCTACTACTAAACACAACATACATGTGACTAAGCTAACAATTAAGTTGTACAAACAAATTTATGTGAAACATCTACCTACAATGGTAACTCAAATCACTTATTGAGCAAATTTAAAAGAGAGTGGAAAGAGTTTACCATGGTGGGGTGTCTCCCACCTAGCACTTTTAGTTTAAGTCCTTAAGTTGGACATTTTGAGGTGCTTGTTGTCATGGTGGCTTATGTTTGTACTCATCCTTGAATCTCCAAGGATCTTTGCTTCTCAATTGGTTGACAAAATTTCCAACCATTTTCATTAAGCTTGGGCAAAGTTCTACCCAAGATATGAGTCCCCATAGTTGGTCTTCACATAGCAAACCGGGATCTCATATCTTATCTTCACACCCGTCTTCAGTTTGATCTTCATACTCTCTCTTTCCAGGTGGTCGACATATAGAATTCTCTTTAACATACCAAGCCTTCCGTCGATACCCGTGTAAAGTGGCATTCTTCCAATCATCGTTCCTATACCTTGAAGCTTTGACCTTAATGAGCCCAATTCCTAACTTGCAACCACTACACAACTCATTCTTGCTTTTAGTTCCACAAAGAGCTCTAAGTTGACCATCATTTTCAATTAAGCCATATTCAAGTGAGAAAGTAAAGCTTAGGGATAAGAGTTTTACCCACTTGAATGTTGTGATGGATGGTGACTTGGGAAAGGAGACTTCCCCACACTTAGACAATGCAAGGTCTACTGCTTTAGGCTCTACTTTGGTTGTTTCCACCTCTTCACAAGCTTCTTCAATTTCAACCTCATCCCCTTTGTTACGTGGCTTGGTGTTGTCTTCAAGAACTTCATCTTGTTTAATGGGAGGTGATTCAATTTTGGATAGGAATTCATTGATGAACGAATTCATCTCTTGATCAACCTCTTCATATTCTTCAATTTCAATATACACCATGCCATTTTCGCTTTCCTTGGGAGGTTGTGCACACTCTTTTACAGTTTTAGCTTCATGTCCAATGGGAGAGGATTCCATTGTAGAGAGAAATTCACCCATGATTGAATCCATTTCTTGATAAGCCTCTTCCAAGTCTCCAATGATGATATGCTTTGGAGATTGCGCACCCTCCTCAACATCAATATCAAGCTTGTTGGAAGAGTTCTCCATGATGCTACATTCCCATGGACTTTCAACATCTCCTAAATCTTCAACCACCTCTTCCTTTTCTCCAATGATCATAGGCTCCTCCAATTGTTCTAACACAAAATTTGACTCCTTCTTTTCCACCGGATTTTCCAATTTCTCCTTCATACTTTGCTCTTCTTTAGGTTTTTCACATGTGGTCACGGAAGTACCTTGAGTCTTCAAACATTGGTGGGCTAAAGTATGCACCACCTTGGTCAAATTGGTCACAAACTCAAGTGTATCCCGCTTCATGGCCTCTTGTCCTTGAAGTAACAAAGTGAGAGAATCGTCTATTGGGGCTTGGGGTGAGTAAGAAGGTTCATTATTTTGGAGAGAGGGTTCAAAATGGGAAGGTGGTTCTTCTTGGTAAGGTTGTGGAGGTGGTGTTCATGAAGGTGGTTCTTGGTAGTAATTATGATAGGGTTGTGGTGGTTCTATAGGTTCTTACTCATAAAGGTCATAAGAATATGATATGGGTGATTGGTCATATGGTGGATATGGATTATGGGAAGGTGCTTGGTATGGAGAGGCTTGTGAGTATGGTTGAGGTTCATGTTGAGGATATGGTTCATAGGCGTATGGTGGTGGTTCTTGAAAGTCACAAGGTGATTCACCATAGCCATTTGATTGGTATGCATCATAGAATGGCTCTTCTTCATAGTGCATTGGTGGAGGTTGTTGCCATGAAGATTGATCATATGCATGTGGCTCCTTCCACCTTTGATTGTCCCATCCTTGATACACATCTTTATTGTAGCTCCCATCACCTACAACATAATTAGAACCAAACTCATAGCCAAAGTGAGAATTCATTATGGAAAAAAACAAAATAAAACTAACAAAATTTAGTAAACAAGCAAAAGACAAACTATTTACACTATTCACCTATGTACAATAACCAATAACATAACACCATTGCAATCCCCGGCAACGGCGCCATTTTTTATGATTGGATTTTTGACGGTTTAGAATTTCACTAATGAAATCTCGTTGTAAAGTATAGTTTCTAAACCAAACAATAATCCTTTCATACAAAAAGTTGTTTGTCACTAGTACAAACCCCTAAAATTTATAAACCGAAGTATCGGACCTCGCGTCGTTCTCCCTAGGAATTGTAATGAAGTGTCTTGTTATTGGTTGTGAGTTATTTTGGGGTTTTGGATAAGAAGCATGAAAAGTAAATGGCAATGAAAATAAACTAACAACTATAAAAGGCTCTTGGCAAGGTATGAAAAATAGAAGTCCTATCCTAGTTATCCTTCTCAATTGTGATGAGAATTGTTCATTGCTACCACTTAGTTAACCTCTAACCATGGAGGAAAGTCAAGTGGATGAATCAATTTA
>NC_029776.3:90206011-90209844 GCF_000817695.3 Arachis duranensis
ACTATTCAACTAATAGGAGTCTTGAAATTTGTACATTAATTTTATTTAATTAATAATTATTAAGTATCCAATCCCTATGCCCTCATAATTGTCCAAGGTAGCAAATTCGGAAATTTTAAAGAGAATTAATATTTTTATTTATTATTTATATTTCTTATGTCTTGTTTTTAATAAGATATTTGCAAGTATTTTTTGAAATTTTTTTACATAAAGATGACAATGGATAAATTAGGATAGGATTTAGACTAAATTCTAATTTTATTTGTGGATTTTTTTTAATTAAACTTTAATCATATCCTATCTATAAGTTTATAACATGTTAATTTTAACTCTATCTACTCTTAATCTAGACGTATTTAATCTTATCCACAAATCATTAAAAAATATAATATTTAATAATCTGATGAGATCATAAGATTGTAATTTGATATTTATATATTACTAATAGATTTGACATTTATATAAATAAAAATGTTAAATCTATAATTAAAAATCTTGAATTAATGGTTAAATTTTTTTATATAAATAAAAAGTTTTTGATTCCACAGTCATTCCTAATATAACACATTTTTTATATAATATATATAGGAGGCGGATTAACGAATTGAATTGGATACTCGCAAATAGAGTTGCTGATGTAACTCTTATTTTCAAAAAGATATATAACTATTTAAGTATAACAAACAATATTTGAGCATATTACTATTAAAATATTTTAAAATCTAACGTAAAAGTTTAAATATTATTTTGAATTTTGATCCCTTAGTTATACCAATTTTTTATCCCTTAAAAGATCAAAACCCAAATAAGTTAAACCACAGGATCGATCTGTTATTGAAAATTACAACAAATTATATTTTTACTAAAAATTAGTATTTTCACTAAAAAATTAATAATATTTATAAAGAGTAAAACCCAAAAAAATATAGGGACAAAAAATAAAATTACTCGTTACTACACTATTATTTAAACCTGGAGCAAAAGTAGGTTAATTATTGAACCAATTAAATTATGTTTTTTCATTTCCATTTAAGTTAGTTTTTGAAATAAAATTCAAGATTATAGAAAATTTAACTTTTTTTTTTGTTAGTCATAAACACATATATATGACTTTTGATATGAAACTATATTAAATATTTTTTATTTAAAAAATATAATTTACGATCCTAACAAATTAGAATGTATAATTTTTTATCCTAATAAAGATATACATGAGAGTACTCTTGGAGTACTGTATAGGAGCAGAGTTAGATAAAATATTAGAGGAGACCAAAAATATTTATATAATAAAATAAAACTAAAATAAAATTTTAAAAGAGGCTAAACTGAAATTTACATATAATTTACAAAT
Source organism: Arachis duranensis (assembly GCF_000817695.3). NCBI lineage: Eukaryota > Viridiplantae > Streptophyta > Magnoliopsida > Fabales > Fabaceae > Arachis > Arachis duranensis. Next base: position 90,207,363 of record NC_029776.3, read on the forward strand.
AAAAAATTAAAATTAGGAGGTCATTGCCTCTTTTTTATGTATGTAGCTCCGCCCCAATACTGTATTTATATTTAAATTATAAAAATATTATTAATATAATATTTTTATGTATATCTAAATTATTTATTAATAATTATTTAATTTATTTTTAATATAAAATTTATATTTTAATATTTATGTTTTATTAGTGATTCGTTTGGTGGCTAGTTTTTTAGAATTTGACAAAAGTTTTTACATAAAGAGCAAGGGTTTTGGATTCTGATGATAATCTATAAAGTGAATTTGTATTGACCAATATATCACTTCTACCTAATTCACTTGAATAGAAAAGTAATATTTTTCTCCTAGTTAAACACTTTTTAATAATAATTGAACATGTTATAGGTAGTATAAAATTCAGGTAATCAAGTTGGATCATCAAATTATATTATTAGAGAAGTGCAGAGTCAACGAAATAAACAAATGACAAACCTCTGCAATTGATAATTATCTATGTATATAATCATATTATAGAAACCTTCTATACTATTTACCATATGCTATAGGTTTTATTTAATTGCCTTCCCTAATAATTTTTTTTTTCCTTAAATTCTCTTTTGTTGGAATAATACATGCACTAAAAAAACGCTAAATACTGTTAGATTTAGCGTCAAATATTATTGATAAATTTATCGTTGAAATTGATAATAAATTTATCAGATAAAAAAATTATTGTTGGATTTAATTTTCTGATGATAAATTCGTCGATAATAATTGAAAAAAAATTGGCGCCATTATTATTGGTGGATTTGGTAATCCGATTTAGTACAACACAATATTTGGTTATTCGCAAAATGTTACCGTCAAATTTAGCCGCAAGTAAATTCTATTGTAATATTGCCCTAAATTCGAATTAGAAATTTTTCTGCGCTCATTTTTTAACTACTCTCTCTCAAATCACTTCCGGCGGCCCCTCTACCAGCATCGATCACCACCAACCAATGGTGGAGCTTAGTTCAGACAAGGGAGGGCCATGGCCCCCCCAAACTTTTTATAAAAAAATTAGTAATACTTTTTTAAAAGATAAAAAATAGTTCAATTGGTTTATATACTTTACTATGACTTAAAGTACCTAATAAGTTCAATAAGCAACACTTTCTCTACCTTTAAGTTTAAATATAAAAAATTAGATATTTTTATTTATTTAATTTAATATTATTTTATATTTTGCTATTTATTTAATTTAATTTTTTATATGATAAAAAATAATAAAATATTCAATAAGTATTAATATTATTGTATTTGTAAAAATTGATAAAAAAATCAATAAATATTATAAATTTTAATATTTGTCCTTCTAACTTCTTCTTTACATATTCTATAGGATATATATTCCAATTTTTATATAAAATAATAATAAAAAATAAAAAATTGATACATTTTTTAAAAAGAAGGCTAATATTTAAAAAGGAGAACATATAACTTTTACAATATCAACACCTGTAGATAGTTCTTCTACTTTAATGAATCACGAAAAAAGTGAGATACAACCTTCAAAAGTTCAAAAGTTACATCTGATGAGTTTGACCTTAATTTTTTGGAACGAGACCTTGAAAACGGCTTTAAATTTGGCAATATCATCCATATCAGAGAGATAAAATTAGACGAGTTTATCTTAAATGGGATTCATATCAAAAGCTTTTTGACAATTATTTATGGCCCCCCAAAAATTTGTTTCAAATTCCGCTACTGGATATATGGGCGCTAGGCGCCAAGTTTGGTAGGTTTGGACGTTTGGCGCCGGTTCAATTAGCTTCGACACTAAGAGTTACTCTAAAAATTTTTTTAGTCTGTTCAGTTAACTAAAAACTTTTTTATTCTATTCAGTTAGTTATGAGTCAATTAAAATTTTTTTATATTTTTAAAAGGTAGTTAGAATTTAGCTATAAATAACAGACTCTTTCAATTATATTATAATTATATTCTTCATTTTTATACCATTTTATTATTCTCAATACAGATTTTTTCAACCTTTTTTTTCTTTTATTCTTTTTGAGTTTAACAGCTCTTGATTCTCTTCTTAATATACACCTCAGTACTAATATTTTTAGAATGAACATCTTTATATTTCATAGCCTGTTTCCATCATCTTATAAATTTCATAAAGATAAAATCATATGTTATCTAATAAAAAAATCATGTTATATTCATTAACTATTATATTCAAATTAAATCCTATCAATGCAATAACTAAAAGACTAAAACTAATTTTGATGCAGGTATACCAATAGGAAGAGTATTATTATAAAGTAATCACATGTCATAGGTAAGAAACAAATCATATTTGTCTCTTTCATCTATTTCCTAATTAAAACTTTAATGTTTCCTTAGGCATAAAATTAATTAAAAATATTCATATGATGACACAGATATACTAGATACTCTGCTACAATCTAACGAATATGACCGTGATTTAAATTTTACACTGTAAATGAGATGAAGT
>NC_029776.3:90210474-90239346 GCF_000817695.3 Arachis duranensis
ATTGCTACCACTTAGTTAACCTCTAACCATGGAGGAAAGTCAAGTGGATGAATCAATTTGATTCTCAAGTCCTAATCAACTCCTAGAGGAAAGACTAGCTTTAGAGGCATTCAAATCAATTAGCAACTTCTAATTATCAATCAACAAAGGAATTAGATAACTCAAGAGTCACTAATCACTCTACCTAGGCCAAGAGGAACAAAATCTACACTAAAACCCAACCAAGCATTTCATCAAACACTTGGAAGGTACAAAAGAAAAGCAAAGTAAATTGACAACAAGAATAGAATCTAACAACAATTATTGCAAAGAATTAACAACAACAATCAAGGAAATCACAATTATCATGAATTACCTCAAGTTGCATTATTGAAAGAAAACAAAGGAACAACAATCTATCCAAAACAAAATGAAGGATTACAATTATTAAAGCACATAACTAGAAAGAAGAGGAGGAGAAGATTAAGAATTGGCAAAGGAAAAGTGAATCAAAGCATGAATTAAACCTAGATCTAAGAAGAGAGATTAACCTAAACCTAATCCTAATTCTAGAGAGAAGTGAGAGCTTCTCTCTCTAAAACTAATCCTAGTTATGCTATATGATTTCCCTAGATTCAATAATTGCCTCCCCCTTCAATCCTTGATCCTTTTATTCCTTCCTATCAGCAATTGGCGCCAAAAATGGGTTCAGAAACCCTCTCAAATCGCCAGGCATGTGTTGCTTTAATGAAGTCATGTGCGGTCATCGACGCGTGCGCGTTCCTGGTCGATTCTGCAATGTGCGCGCGAGCGCCTTGTGCGCGTGCGCGTGCTTGGCCGAGATCAATTCTTTTGTCTTTTGTGCTTCTCTCCATTTGCATGCTTCCTTCCTTGCTCCTTTGATCCATGCCTAGCCTATTTCAATCCTGGAATTACTAGCAAACACATCAAGGCATCTTATGGAATCAAGGAGAAACTAGAATTCATCAAAATAAGGCTTTAAAAAGCATGTTTTTACACTTAAGCATAAATATGGGAGAGATAACAAAACCATGCTAATTCATAGGCTAAATGTGACAAAAGGTTATCAAAATACTCTAAATTCAATACAAGATAAACCCTAAAAATGGGGTTTATCACTATGACACTGCTCACAAATGATACAAATGTCTTACTAAAGATGGAAAAATCCTCACTATGGATGTAGTTTTTGTTGAAGACAGATTTCCTTTTAAAGAATTGAATGAAAAAGGTGTTGCTGATACAGGTCAATCAACTACAGAACAAAAAATTGCACAAATACCAACAATTTCTAAATTGTCAACTTCCATACCTATCACAACTCTACAAACAGCTCCAGCCACGATCTCAAATTTCTCTTCTCTAATTCTATCTTCTCAACCATCAAATTATAATGAACCTCAATTACATACACAACAAGACATAATTAGCCTAACACCACAACCTCAGTTGAGCATACAGCCATCAACCTTATTCCTTCATCCTTTAACAAGCATTCATCAAAGACCGATAGAAACATCTTCAATTCCAATCTCAATACCTATTAATAGCATAGAAATAATCCTTTCAATCTCTGAATCTACCTCTACAATTACAGTTGAAAATACTCACCCAATGGTTACTTGGAGCAAAGCTAAAATTACAAAACCTAAAGCCTTTCAAACAAGTTTGGAGTGAAGAAATGTCAAACAGGCTCTCAACAATCTAGAGTGAAAAGCAGCCATCAATGTAGAATATGATGCATTGATAAAAAAAATAAGACATGAAAACTTGCGTAATTATCCCCAAATAGAGAAGCTATAGGAAGCTGGTGGGTGTTTAAAGCAAAATATAACTTAGATGGATCCTTGTAGAAGTGCAAAGCAAGGCTAATGGCTCAAGGAAATGCACAAAGGTCAGGTTTTGAATTTACAGAAACATATAACCCTGTTGTAAAACCTACATCGATCAGATTGATTCTGTCCATTGCATTGGCAAATTCGTGGGTAATTAGGCAACTTGATGTTAACAATGTCTTCCTATATGGTGATTTAATAGAAGAAGTTTATATGAAACGACCTCAGGAGTATGAGAAAGGAGATCCAGCACTAGTATGTAAGCTAACAAAGGCCCTTTATGGTTTGAAATAGACACCAAGAGAGTGGTACCACAAATTGACTAATGGTCTAAAACACATTAATTTTCACCCTATCAAGCCAAGTGTTTCAGTGTTTCAAAGCTGCAATAATGGGGTAAAAACATTTGTGTTAGTATATGTAGATGACATAATTGTTACAGGAGAATCAGAAGAAGTAATAAAGCAGGTGATTAAGAAGTTAAATGACAAAGTTTGCTCTCAAGGACATGGGAGAGCTATACTATTTCCTTGGCATCCAAGTGAACAAAACAGACAATGGAGGCTTAATTCTAACTCAACAAAAGTATATAAAAGAGCTACTGTGAAAAGCAAATATGGTGGGATTCACTTCCTACTACACTAGCTCCTTTGCCTTCCGCAGTTAAGCTTTCAACATTTGGAGGAGCAAAGTTTCATGATCCACAATGTTATAGGTCTTTGATTGACAACAAATCAGTACTTAACTGTAACAAGGCTTGAGATTTCATACAATATTCACAAGCTCCACAAGCTCCTTTTTGGAAAGTCATTGGAAGATGGTAAAGAAAGTACTCAAGTACTTGAGTGGTACTGCTAATTACGGTTTGTAATTTGTATCTACAGAAAGAGAATTCGATAGTACTGATAGCCTCCAGCGATTCTGACTGGGCTAGTGATTCGGATGATAGGAAGTCAAGTAGCGGCTATTGTGTATTCTTCGGGTCAAATTTGATCTCATGGGCATCCAAAAAGCAAACAGCAGTAGCAAGGTCTAGCACAGAAGTTGAGTATAAAAGTATGACAGATCTAGTTGCAGAGCTGATTTGAGTAAAAAATCTGTTATGTGAAGTTAAATTCCTTACAAAGTAGGCTTCCTTGATTTATTGTGATAATTAGAGTCCAGTATTGCTTGCAGCCAATCCGATTTTATACTCCAAATCCAAATACTTTGAAATTGATCTTCATTTCATAAGATATTATGTAAACAGCAAGGAGGTGAAAGTGAGTCACATCCCAAGTGCAGTTCAGATAATAGACTTTCTCACAAAAGTTATTCTATCTGAGTCGTTTCTGAATTTTAGAAGCAAATTGAGCATTAAAGAAGTAGCAGCAGTAACACCAAAATCACCATAAGAAGTAACAAGTTTCAAACAAAACAGAAGAAAAGAAAACTAGAGATAATGATAGATATATGCAGTGGTGGAGTTTAGTTCAGAAAAGGGGCCATGGCCCCCCCAAACTTTTTATAAAAAAATTAGTAATACTTTTTTAAAAGATAAAAAATACTTCAATTGGTTTACATACTTTACTATGACTTAAAGTACCCAATAAGTTCAATAAGCAACACTCTCTCTACCTTTAAGTTCAAATATAAAAAATTAGATATTTTTATTTATTTAATTTAATATTATTTTATATTTTGCTATTTATTTAATTTAATTTTTTATATGATAAAAAATAATAAAATATTCAATAAGTATTAATATTATTGTATTTGTATAAATTGATAAAAAAATTCAATAAATATTATAAATTTTAATGTTTGTCATTCTAACTTCTTCTTTACATATTCTACAGGATATATATTCAAATTTTTATATAAATTAATCATGAAAAATCAAAAAATTGGTGCATTTTTTAAAAGGAATGCTAATATTTAAGAAGGAGAACATATAACTTTTACAATATCAACACATGTAGATAGTTCTTCTACTTTAATGAATCACGGAGAAAGTGAGATACAACCTTCAAAAGTTCAAAAAGTTGAATTTGACCTTAATTTTTTGAAACGAGACCCTAAAAAACGTCTTTAAATTTGGCAATATTACCTAAACCAGAGAAATGAAGTTAAACGAGTTTATCTTAAATGGGTCTTTATCAAAAACATTTTGAGAATTATCTTCTATCTGCCCCCAAAATTTTGTTTCAAGTTCCGCCAAATCAACCATCCACTAAGTTGTTATCACTAAGTCGCTAATAAAATTATTTTTTTGTGATGCGTAACATCCAAAATTTTTGAAAAATCTTATTATGAGCTAATTTTAATTAATTTATTTTTTAAGTATTTTAATTTCAAAAATTATTTTATTAAAACTAAGTAAATCAAATTTTGATAATTAAATTAGAAATTTTATTTAATTTTATAATTATTGAGTAGTTTTCATGTTTAAATTATAAAGTTTAGAAATTGTAAAATAATAAGAATTACATGATTTGATTTAAATAATTGTGATTTTAAAAATTAATACTTTAATTTTTATAAATAAAAAAATTTAATTATATTACCTTATATTTTAAATTATAATACTTAATTAAAAGCCAATCAACAAATTGATAATTAAATAATATTTTAAAATAATTTAAATGGATTAATTTAGAATTTAATGTGAGTATTTTATTTTTATTTTTTTTTAATGATATAAATTAGTACGATTCACATGTAGATGATAGAAATTCTAGGAGGTACAATCAGATAGCAGCAAAAACTAACTATTGGTAATCAATAATTTTGATGAAGGAAAAAATTCAATCAATTTAAAAACATTTTTGAGATGAGTAGGACATTTATCATACTTTTTCCTAAAAGTAAATTAAGATGAGGATGAGAAGTTCATCTTCTTTATATCATGACGAGGTTATTTTTTTAAGAATTCCATTTGTAGAAAGATTCTATACATATATTAATTGAATAATAATGTTATATCAATAAAAACATTTAATTTTTAAAATTTATTTAGATACATTAATTTTATTGGATAATTATATAAAAAAAATTTACACTATAAATATATATATTAAAATTAAACTCTTTTTTAAATAGTTTTCATATGACGATATATATGAGTAAAACAATTTTAGTGGAATGATAATATATATACTATAATTATATAATTTTATAAATTATCTTTAATTTATGCATTCCCTATATAAAATTAAATTAAATTTTGACATGATATTTTGGAACACTGGAACTGAAAGACTGAAAAATGTTTATATCATATCAAATATTATTACTAATAATGTAAAAAGAAAAATATTAATCGATTGAATATCTGTATAATTACTTTTACATTGAACGTGTATTTAAATTAAACTATTATAATACATAAATAAAAGTTAATAATGTTTAAAGCTCGCACAGGTCCAAAGTAAAATTAAAAGTGTGTTGAAATATCAACAAATATTTTTTATATATAAGTCATTTTTCGATATAATTTTATACAAGTCTCTTTAACTTAATTTACCTTACGCGCCACTATCTAACCAACTTTTCAATTAATGTGTTAATATATAACTGCCTTTTTCGAAAAGATTTCATTTCTGTTTTTAAATTTTTTCGGCGTTTTTGATTTACGTTCTCTTCCATATATCTCTGCATTCTCTGTTTTTTCGTTCGTTTTCTGCATTCTCTTTTTTCATTTTTCGCGATTTCTTTCGTTCTCTATGTTTTTAAAATCAAACTCTGAAATTAGTTTTATACTGTTATATCGTTGTTGAAGATAATAAATGATTCAAGTTTAGATTGTCAATTGAATTAGTGCGAATTGAATTATTGTTTTGAATCCAATCAAATGGTTGAGATGTGGTTCGATTCTAGTTAATGTTTTGATTAGTAGTTTATGATTCTGTAAGTGAATAATGTTGTTTTTGTTTGTGAAAATTGTTGTTCATTGTTGATGGTTCAAATTGAATGTAATGTAAGAGTTTTGTATTAAAGAAAATATTTTTGTGTATTTACAACAAATTTTAGTGTAAAACTAAGATATTTATGTGTATTGTTTAAGAATTTTCGGTGTATGTGTACTGATAAGTTCTACATAATTCAACACTCTTTTTCTCCTTCCTCCTCATCTTCTGTTGTTTCTTCTTCTTTTTCTTTTTCATCATCATCATCATCATCATGTTCTTCTTCTTTTTTTTTTTTCTTATTCATCTTTTTTTTTCTTGTTTTACCTACTCAAATTTCTTATTATTTTACTCTCTTAACAAAATTTTTTTAAAAAAAAAGAAGAAACATATAATACTACAAAATTACTTGAAAGATGATGAATCTACATTCATTCAACTAAAAGAAAGAAAGAAAAAAAGAAAAAATACACTATTAAAGAAAATATTTTTGTGTATTTGCAGGAAATTTAATTTCAGTGTAAAACTAAGATATTTATGCGTATTGTTTAAGAATTTTTGCTATATATGTACTGATAACTTCTGCATAATTCAAAATTTTTTATCTTTCTCCTTCTCATCTTTTGGTGTTTCTTCTTCTTTTTTTTTCATCATCATCACCAACTTTTTCTTTTTTTTCTTATTCATCTTTTTCTTCTTATTTTACCTTCTCAAGTTTTTTTTTTGTTTTACTCTCTTTACAAGAATAAAAACAAAAAATCAAATAAAGAAGAAGAAGAAACACATAATGATGCAAAATTACTTGAAAGATGATGAATTTACATTCATTCAACTAAAAGAAATAAATAAATAAGAAAAAAAGAAGAAAAAATGTAGTATTAAAAGAAATATTTTTGTGTATTCGTAACAAATTTTAGTGTAAAATTAAGATATTTATGTGTATTATTTAAAAAAATTTTGTGTTTTTGTACTGATAAGTTTTGCATAATTTAAAACTCTTCCTCTTCATCTTCATCTTCGGCTGCTTCTTCTTCTTCATCTTCTTATTTTATTTTCTCATAATTCTTTTTGAATTCAGTTTTGAAACTTTCTTCACTTTTTGCGACGATTTTAAAGATTTTTGAGAGATTTTGATCCTTATTTAAATTTTGAGTGTTGCGATTTTGATTGATGGAGAAGAACTGTTTGCCATAATAGTTTTTATATTATTTAAGAGTTAAAAAAAATACGTATTTAATACAATTTAAACTAAAATTTTTTTGTTGGATTTAAATCAATTTATATAAATTTATATGATAAAAAGATTTTTATATATATAATAATATTAATTCTTTTTAACACTACAAGATTTTCTGAATCTCCAGCTGGCAAAATGAGATTTTTTAATTCAACAATTTAAGTTTAAAGCATTCAGCTTCTAAGACAATCATCGAAGACAATAAGTACACATCAAGAGACTATATATATAAACGAAAATAATATATAACATTATATATATACATTACAAGATATATTCTCCATTTATATATTATTTCAATTCGCACCTTCTTTTTCTTTATAATCTAAACATATATTTACAATTATCATGTCAATGCGTATGTAGCAATAACTATAATAATAAACGCGTGATAGGTAATATAATAAAGGGTTAAGTACGATTTTGATTTTTAAAGGTTAGTCAAAAAAATTTTTTGTTTTTAATTTTTTTTAATATTTAATTTATTTTTAAAATTGTCTTTATTTTAAAAATTAAAATCGTATGAAGGTGGCAGAAAAAATAAAGACAAAAATAAATTATAGACAGTTTCTTCTTCTTCTTTTCTTTTTTTTTCTTCTTCCTCTCTCCCTTAATTTAAAGGAATAGAAACATTTTCTTTTTCTTATTTTTTTATTTTATAATTTTTTTACGAGTAATTTGGTCCAAAATTTTAATATTTAAATAAATTAAAAAAGACAATTTTAAAATTTTATTTTAAACTTTAGAAACGATTTTGTATGAAAAAAAGGTTGACAACAAAAAAAATTTGACTATATCTTAGAAATTAAAATCGTACTTAACATTATAATATATACTTTAATTTCTAATAGAAAGTTTTTGGTTCAAGAAGTCCTAATAATAAATAAGATTGATAAACTATTAAAAATACATTCAAATTATTTTGTTGTTAATAAAAATATTTTTAAATTTTGTTATAAAAAAAATATTAAAATATTTAAAATGTGACAAAAATGTATATTTATGAACTAAGACATTTTACATTAATAGAAAATAGTGATGTAACAAACGAAACTTTATTTTTATGTGGCAAACAACACTTTGGTATTGACAAGTAAATTACGTTACACTTTTCTGTTAATGGAATAGGTCTCTGATCATGATTAATCATTTTTAACATGTTTTAAAATTATTTAAAAATATTTTTGTTAATAATAAATTTTAAAATATTTTTGTCAGCGTTAAGATATTTTAGGTGCATTGTTGATGGTTAACCTAAATATCAATCATAATAAAACTTTATGAATATACTAAAATGGTACTTTAAAAAAGATATTATGATGGATAAAAAATTATTTCCGTTAGATAATACAATTTTTTTCGTTAATTATTAACAGTAATTATTAACATGGAACATTAACCTCACATATATTGCCATTAAGTGTCTATCTATTTTAGCCGTACAAATCAGTTCTTGAACTAAAGTACAAAACAATCCATAAAAAATTTAAAAAATTTCAAAACAATCCTTAAAATTTTTTAAAAATTCTAAAACAATTTCTTTGAATATTTTTAATTATTTTTCAAAATAAACTTAAAAAAAATTCTTAAATTAAAAAATCTATTTTTTTTGGCATAATTACTAAATGCGTGATAGCACAATTAGCTTTATTTGTAAGTCTATTTTGTATAATATTACAATCAATAAATTTTAAAATAAGCTTTCTAAGAGCAATTTCAATGAGATATTTTTTGGGTATCATTTTTTTACGTTTATAGAAACTGAATTAATTTAAAGTTAAAATTTGCATCGGATATACTACTATTTAAAATGATATCGATATTAATAAAGAGAGAATATATCACTTTAAAAAAATCAAGCAAATGATGTCTCTTGCATAACACATTAAATGAAATAATTGGAAATTATATAAAGTTTAAATTGAGTTGAAATCAAAGTACTAGAATGATAAATCTCACATTGAGTCTCAAATCAATTTTTATTTCCCACAAATGTTTATATAGGATTTTATAGGACTCAAAATAAAATTGAACTAAAACTAAGTATTATAGATGCTCTAAAAAACATGAACAGAATATCTAGATTTACCAAAACAATTATTTTTTAAGTGTTGTAAAATATTAAAAATTTCATATTGAAATTTTATAAATGAGTTACATTGAACTTATAGTTGACCAAAAATTATAAATTTGACTTTAAAGATGACTTTTTTGCATTAGAGGCAAGTTCAAAAGTGTTATTTTCATAAGTATTTGAATAAATATTCTTAATTATTTATGTGAAAAATTTAATGTAAAAATAAGAGTTCTCCTATCGGAGACATTTTTATACTTTATTTTATGGATTAATTTGTCTAACTTGTATCTGTGTTAAAGATATAAATATTAATGTTGTCTTTTTTTATCAGTTTAAACTTTTGGAATAAGTGATTTTATTATATAGTATTAGAATTATATGTTCAAAAAGTCTAGAATTGGATTATTAGTAAATTATTACAATAAAAAAAATTAACATAAGACAAATAAAAAAATCTATGTAAAAATCAAATAATTTTAAAAGAGATTTTATTTAAAAAAATATTAAACAATAAAGATATAATTATTAATATTGTCTTTTCTATTAATTTAAACGTTAATCGTTATTGTTAATAACTAATGGAAGAGATTATATTATTTAATAAAAATAAATATTAAAAATTATTTTATATATTTTAAAACTTAAAAAAAATCAAAATATTCAATTTTAAACTCCAGAAACTGATTTAAATAATCGCTCGTTCAGCTTCTACCACAATCATTGAAGACAAGCAATAAGTACCCATCAAGAGACTCTATATATATACACAAATAATATATAACAATCTATATATATATAAAATACTTTATATACATTACAAGATATATTCTCCATTTATATATTCTTTCGCAACTTCTTTTCTCTATAATCTAAAAATATTTACAATTATTATGTCAAATGCGTGTGTAGTAATAGCTAATATAATAAATATATTTTTAATAGAAAGTTTTGGGTTCAGAAAGTCCTAGTAATAAATAACAATAATAAAACTTTATGAATACACCAAAATGGTACTTTAGAAAAAAAAAAGTTATGCTTAATAAAAATTTAGTCACCAATTAATTATTTTGTAGAAATACATATTTTATATTAATGAAAAGTATAATTATTCTGTTGTAAAAAAATAATTATATTCTGACATCAAAACTTTAGTTTTTCTGTTATATATAAAATATTTGATTATTTTAGTGGGTAATTATTTTATTAGAAAAAGTATTAATAATTATTTTATATGTTATTACCTGTAAATTATAATTTAAATTATATAATCTTTTTATATTCACTTAAAGATGGTGAATTCGAATCTCATTCATAAATTTAAAGATGAAAATATTTTGTTCGTATGTCAATTGTCCTTATATAATAAAATTATATATAATAAATAATAGATAGAAGAAAATAAAATAAAATTTACATTTACAATGACCTAACAATTAAATAAAGGCGGAACATATGGGCAAACAAAAAAGTATTGATGAATCTCTAATATAATCCCTAATCTGATAATCTCTAATCTCTATCCACTAGTATCCTGTTACCTCGATTTGCGTTATTCTATATATAAATACCAACATCATTGTTTTTCACTAATAACACCTTCAATAATATTCTTTTTTCATCAACAAAATTCTTCTTCATCTTTTCTCCTTCTCATCATCATCATCATCCATGGCTTCACAATCTCATCAAAAACTCACAGTTTCCACAACATCACCGAAGAGTGACAGTGGCAGTGGGAGCGGTAACGGTAACGGTAACGGCGGTGGGGTCGCCAAGGGACACTGCTTGTGTTCACCAACCACACATGAAGGTTCTTTCAGGTGCCGTTTACATCGTTCTTCTTCTTCTAATTCTTCAACTTCACCCACTTGGATGAAACGTTCTAAGTCCATGCCTGCTAATAAGCCTCCTCCTGTTTCAGTTTCTCCTCAATAATCCTCCTCATCATCGCATGATCCATCATCCATCCTCATCAAATGAATTCATGGATTTTATTATTCATATATATGTGATTGATGATGAGATGTTATAGGCCATGACATAAAACACAATCAAGCTATTTCTATCTATATATATTAATATATAATATTATATATCTGTGTGTATTGATTCATGTACCCTATCTTTTGATTTACTTGCTGGAATTCAAAGTGTGTTTCATGGCTTCTCTGCTCCCTTCTGGTGTCTTAATTTGACTATGCTTTTTATATTTCGTAGAAAAGATAATTATAAATTTAATGATTAATTGGGTGGATCGTTCAGTTGACTCTTACTCCCTCAATGAGCTTGCTAATTTAATTTGTAATTCTCATCCATTGGGAAATAAATCAAGTGTTGGATTGGATCTACCAAGTTTTCATTAGTAATAATTCTCACTATTATGGATTTACATAGATCTTCATCCTGCATACATTTTTTTAATTAAATAAAAAATATATTTATCTTACATTTAATTTCGATAAAATTTGAACTAAAATCTTATACATATATTGTCCAAATTTCTTGTTGTTGATCACTCTTAGTGGCTTTCGTTTGTGTATATTAATTATAAAAAATACATTAAAAATCAACTACTAAATTAATCTCTAAAGTAACTACCATATATTTATAAATAAATATATATTATTTAATTTATTTTTAATATATATTTTATATTGATAATTAATTTGATAGGTAATTATATGTATATATTGCGGTTAGAAAAGTAAAAAATAAAAGTGACTATGGTAATTGGACAAAGGAGGACCCTTTACCAGAAGTGATGTTATATTCATATTCATATTCGGGGAACATTATCAACAGCCTCCAAAAGTGAAAGTCCTTTTTGCCAGATATCACGGAGAATATATAATTAGTTTCAGTTTGCAACTGTTACTTGCTTCCATAAAATTACATTATAAAAAGCATGCATTTTAATTAGCATGTTCTAATTTCTCTAATAATGTTTTATGGTACTGAGTGAGAAGAAATTAAATTGGAGCTTCTTCATCCACAAGAAATTGGGGAATTATAGAGGGAAAAAATCAGATTCATTTATTATCTGCCTACTACTTATTATTAGTGATCTAGATTCGGCACATTTTATATTATTTGATTTTTTTTTCTGGACAATAAGGAAACGTTTTGGATGAGTTTTGAAAGGCCTCTAATAAATTTAGGTATGTTACATAGAATATATTATAGTGAAATTGAAACTGAAAATAATAATAATAATAATAATCACTTGTTCAAGTTTTATAATGACTCAAAACACAAGAGAAACCACTCACAAGCCACCCCTTAAAACAAAAAAACTATGGGCCTAGGATAAAGACAGTGCACTTGTATTATACTAGAATTTCTTCCTTGTCACTTTCTTCGTCCTCAAGCTAACTTGTTTTCTTTTTCATGAATCAAAATGCATTATGAAACGGATCCACTACTACTACTTAAGCTTTAGTGAATAAAATCAATATCAATATAAATGAATAATGCTTTTGAGTTCTGACCTAACTTTCAAAAGATGTAGCACATAATACAAAATCTTATACGATGCCCCACTAGATTAATCCCATTTTCATTGTCTTTAATAAATAATGATGAAGTTTCTTGGTGCATTATTTGGACTCCCTGGTTTTTTATTTGAGAGATATATGAAAATTACATAAATAATATTTTTACACTTTAATAGATATAAGAGAAAAAAATTTTAAACAACTCTCACGATTATTTCAAAAGATAACGAAATCCTAAATAAAAAAAATTATTTTCAGTCCTTGATTTTTACTTATGTGAGATTGATTAGTCCCTCTAATAATATTTTTTTGTATTAACAGAATAAATATATGTGATATATTAAACTGTTAATTTATCTATTAAAAATTAACTAGGATTGATAGATTTTTTTTAGTGAAAGTCTCGATGTGTTTTTTGGTAATTGTTAGGTTGTTTAGTTTTTTTAATATTTTTTTGTTATTTTGTAAATATATTGATTAATTTATCGTGTAAAATTGAAAAATATTAATAATTTTTTAATTATTTTTACTTATAAAAATTAAATTGAGGATCTATTAGCGATTAACGTGTCACATAAGTATGTTTTAGAAAGATATCATTAATGTAGGGGCTAATAGTCTCACAATGTTAAATAACAAGGGCTAAAATGGTTATTTTTACTGTTTGGGACTTTGTGATTTTTTGAAAAAATTATTAGAGACCGAAATGAATATTTACTATAGATATAATTATTTATTTTCTTCTTATTAGTTCATGTTTTTGAAAATTAAAAAAATAGTACTATGATATAATATCAAAATTTATATGACCTAAAAATTTATAATTCGATCAATATTAATCCAAAAAAAAATTATTTTAGCATAAGACTAATAAAAATAAACTATCCAAAAAATTATACAAATTTAAAAGGAGCTCTTGCATTAAAAAATATAACTATATATTTTATTAATTTAAATTTTTTTAAAAATAGTATCCCAAAAAATATCCTATTCTTACAACATAAATACTATCTCAAAGGTTTTGACATGACTGTAATTCTATGTGAGAGTCACATGAAATAACTTATTATAAATTTTTTTCAATATTAATAATTCTTTTGAATAAAAAAACAATAATATTAAATAGACAAAAAAATTAAAATTTATTTTATTTAATATATATTAATTATTACAATAATTAATATTGGATAAATCAAATTTTAATTATTTTTTACTAATTTTTTTATTAAACATTTTTGAAGGAAAACGGTATGCCAAACATACAAGCAAGACTTGTGTTTGCACATGCCTCTTATGTGGCTAGTGAAATTCACATGGCCTCTTGTATGAAGTCTAACGCACATAGTTGTTAGTTACACATTCAATTTGTAATGTTATTCCAAAAGATTTGTAATATTGAATAAAAACTTGCAAATGATTTTACACGTCTTATGTAGATTTGCATATGTCGTGCAAAATCTTTTGAAAATTTTCCCTTCATACGACCTATGGGGTAGTACAATTCTCAAAGTGGTAAAACTTTTAGTAATGTTGTATAGAACCTGAGACTTGAATCTAAAAGTCTAAGACCACTCGTTAAGATAATAAATTTACTAAATTGACTAATCTTATATTTTTTTATTATATTACACACACGGTGCAACATTAAATTTGTCTGAATACTACTGCTGATAAATTGGTAAATTGATACTCATTAAATTTGTGTTTAATAGTTTATTGATTTACTATCTTAGCTTATATAAGATATCCAGAGCAGTCACATATAAGTTAATATCTTTGTATAAGAGATTTTTGTGGAATAACGAGGACGGAAGAAATGGGGTATCTTTGATGAGGTGGAATATTGTGTAAGCTCCAAAACGTTTCGGGAGTTTGGATGTGGGTGATGTAGTGCTCCGAAATACAGTATTATTGTTCAAGTGGTGGTGACGGATTTTAAAGGAGAATTGCTCCTTATGAAAAAAAATTGTGTGCTCTGCAATTACTTGAATCCAAATTTCCTTCTTTCTTGTCAACCGGTTCCTAAAACAAAAGATCTGTGGAGAGACATTTGTCAGTTGCAGATAAGAGAACAGCAAGCGAGAGATAAGATGGTCAGAGGGTTGTCATTAGAGTTAGGAGATGGTAGAAGAATTCGTTTCTGAGAAGATAATTGGCTACCATGTGGTGTGTTGCAGGATGTATTTCCAAGGCTTTTCTTGGTTTCAAATCAAGTCGGATCTGTAATAGGGGACTGCAGGTTCTGGGATGGATTGGAGTGGATATGAAACTTTCATTGGAGAATGGTACAGAGTTAGAATTAGTTAACCAATTTTATGGAGTTCTACAATCTGCAGGTTAACAAGTGAAAGGAAGGACAGAATAATATGAAAATTTGATAGATCATAAATTTATTCTACTAACTCATTTGTACAGGTTGAGACTCTCCCAAAAAAATATTACGAGTTATAGTTTCACTAGATTTATATGGAGAGGACTAGTACCACCAAGAGTTGAGCTATTCACCTGATTTGTGTTATTTGGTTGGGTCAATACTAAAGAAAAATTGATTAGATTAGGCATTATTGATCACAGGAATATGATTTGTGTTTTATGTAAAAAAGAAACTGATAATGATTTCTACTTATTCATTGGCCGTGAGTTCACGTGGCAGGTGTGGTGTGCTTGGTTATACGCTTATAATAAAATTTGGTCTATTCCACGAATCATTAAGCATTATTTTGAGAGTTAGACAAGAGCTCTTGTAAAAAAAAATTAACGTAACAGGTGGCTGATTAACTTTTTTGCTATTATTTAAAATATGTAGTTGAAAAGAAATGTCAGGATTTTCAGAAATTAAGAAACAGGCGTTGCAAAAATTATTAACAAATCGATTAAGAGCTACAAAGAGTAGGTTGACTTTGTTCTATCTAATTGTTGATGACAATGTCAAAAATAATTACGATTTTTTTTAGTATTTGTATTATAATTTTAGATTTTCTAAATACTCCATATTATGTTAAGCTTTTTATTTCAAAAAACACACATAATGCAACAATTACTATGACAGAACAAAACAGAGCATGCAATGAGCCAGGGATTCGAAAAATGTTGTTAGGGAAACTGGCTTCATATCATTGCTTCTCATGACAAGAAGAGGGATATTTAACAAGGAGATTTTTAGCAAACTGATGAAGAAATCTGCTCTCCTTCTCTTTACTTTCTGAAAAAAAAAAAAGAAATAGAAAATAGTACATTTCTCTTAAATATTGCTGACAGGTTGAATAAATAATTATACAGGGTCATCAATTATGAAGATAGATGAAGGTGAAATTGATTTGTGTCCCCATGTCATAAAGAATTCAATGCCTATGTGGGTAGCATTTTCTACCATTGGATTAACTTTTGCACCAACTTCCCGCTATCCTAATCATTTGACTAAATAGCCACTCCAAAGTCGTTGCCATCATATATGTTATGACTCATTAATTGTTTTCTCCACTACTAATTACTAATATAGCTTATTATAAAGGGAACAATACTCGACAGAATTATTTCTTTTATATATCATCCATCTATTATATTTAGAATTTAATTTTGATATAGTATTCATATAAAATAATTTATACGTATATTTAATTATGTAATAATATATTAATAAAAAATAACTATATATATACTATTAATATATTAAAATTAAATTCTTATCTTTAACCATAAAATTTAAACTTTGACCATATAATGTTATGAAATATATAAAGTAACACAATATTTATTGAAAATTTGATTAGTTCGAAAAAATTAATTATCCATTTTGGTGTTTTGGTCAAAATAGTCTAATCATTGAGAGATATTGAATTAGTTATCAATGCTCAAATATTTTAAAGTTGGAAATAGTAGTTTATTTTTTATATATTGAATCATCTTAAAGATATTTATTATAAAATTTCTTATAAAATAAAGTAGATATCACTATCCAAGATATTAATTCTAATCCACTTTGAAATTTTCAATCCTTCTAGTTTTTGGACTGATTTCTTGTTAATAAAAATTCAGTCACTATCAGTCTATCACACCTATCGCGGAAATGGATTATTGGTTAGTTTTAAATAAGTATCCAAACAAACAAAAGCGCGAGAGAATACCCCATTAACAAATCAAGCACTTCATTTAATTTAGAATAATGAGATATTTTAGTTTAAAAAAATTAATTTATAAAAATATTTTTAAAATTTTATTTTAGTAGATAAATTATTTTTTGGTCTATTTTTTGAGAAAATAATTATTTAAATTAGTCTTAAAAAATTTTAAAAGTAGATATTTTAGTTTTTAAAAAAATTAATATACAAATTAATTTTTAATTAGTCTATTTTTTAGTGTGACTCGTTAACAGAGAATATTAAGTTAGTATATAAATTTGCACACCTAATAGTTAAAAAATTTTTTGTTAACATAGTTTTTGCACACATTATAAATTAAAGAAAAATAATATATATGGAACCACATTGATGTGTATATTAAATTAGTCTAATATGAAGTAGAAATATAGTTAACTTTTTGAGTTAATTGATAATTTAATGATTAAGTTAAGATTCAAATAAAAATAGAAGAATAACTTTGATACTTAATTTTTAACTATTACACTTAATTATATTAAAATAATTTTAACCTTAAATTTTTTTAGAATCATCATCATCATCATCATCATCATCATCATCATCATCATCATCATCATCATCATCATCATCATTGATGAGTGACAATATATATACTTTTTATATTTTTTGTTATAAATACATATATAAAAATCTAATAATAATTATTTTTATCAAAAAATATGTAAAAAATTATGATACAATGTTATTATGTAATTAATAATAATTATTTTATTTTATTTTTTTATGTGGTGTAATTGATATTAATGAATGTTATTCATTGCACATTTAGTGATGATAATTGTACGAACATATTTACTTACAATCTTATATAGTACATACTCATGAATATAATCAATGTTTGGACCACTTCTTAATATAAGATATTTTTGACTTGGAGTTAGAAAATACTCAACATAATAAAATGAAGAGTATTTACTCAAATTGGTTCCCAAAAAATTTTGAAGTGGACGTTTTGGTCCCCAACAAAATTTAATTATGTAATTAGTCCCCAACTTTTGTAAACATCCGTCATTTTAGTCCTCCTGTTAGTTTTTTCCGTCAAATTTTAACAGTGGAGTCCAACGTGTCATGTTAAGGTGTTGAGTCAGCTGTTAAACGCCACATGGGATGAAAGACAAAATAGTCCCTAGAAATACAACTACAAATTTGTTCTTGTATGATGCCCTAGATCCTAAAACAATGGTGTGAAGGTCATAATCATCCTCGTGTGCTACTCTGAAAACGTGTAACCATGGCAAGTGGAGAAAATTCAGCAAATTCTTATCGTCAACGAGTTATTAGAGGTAGCGGAGATGGTAGTGCTAGCAGTGCTTCAGGTGGCCCCAAATTTGGAATTGCAAGAGGGGAGAATCCAAGATGCCATTGTGGAGCTTATGCCATTGTTGTGGAATCTGGAACAGATAAGAACCCAAGAAGACCTTTCTTTGGTTGTCCTTATTATAGGGTAAGAAACATTGGGTATGGTATCTTCTTTATGCATTGTTAAATTCATGGGTTAACTCTGATTTTGTGCATTTTCCCTTCAATGTAGGAGAATCTTCCACACTGTGAATTTTTATATGGTTTGACAAAATTTTTTTCCATAAAATGCAAGATAGGCAGCATAATGTTGTACTGGAAGAGAGGGTGAAGAAGTTGAAAGATTTGGTAGATGAATTAGAGAAGAAGACTAAGAATATAAGTAAAAGGAGGGAGTGGAGCAGTCATTGAAAAAATGTGTTCTTTTTCATGCTAGGTTTTTTGGTTTGTATTTTTTTAGGAAAGATATAGTTAGGTAGGAAAAAAAGGGAATTAAGTGCTTATTATGTATGGATATATTGTAATTGAATAATTGATCAAAGTGTAATTGTTAATATTATAGTCTGTCAGAATTGTGTAATGAAATTTTCTTTGCCAAATATTAGAATCATATGCATTCACAAAAATAATGTTTCAAAAACCTGATTTAATACAAATCACATCACTCATAATTATCAAAATAGTCTAATAACCATAATTTCATATATTTTGAAATCAAGTATCAAAGTTCTGAATATTCCAACAAAAAACTTACTCCTAGCTAGTTTATATCTGTTGCTAGCATCAAAGATACATTCCAAAAGCATAGCTCAAAGTTGCATAAATGCACTACATAACCATAATCTGTTACAAAAAGGTCTTAATAAACTAAACAACATAACTACAATCAGCATGATATCATAGAGCAATATCATTTCTTCTTTTGGAGGTTGAGTCCTGGTGTAGGCATGAACTTGAATATTCTGGCAACAGTTCCAGAGATTGTAGCAGCAACTGTTTCCAAAGAGATTCTTGGTATCTGATTCGGATGGAGTGACCTAGGCACTGGAGCAAATGGAGCTGTAGGTGGAGGAGTCAAAGTTGGTGGAGGTAAAGGTCTTGGAGCCGAAACAAGCTTCATAGGAGGTGTTGGGGCAGTGACCGGAGCTACATGAGATCTCAGAATTTGTTGTTTAGGTCTTGGAGGCCTAAAACTTGTTGTTGATGCAACTTGGTTGGATGAGTTAGTAGTTTGCTCCTAACACAAGACAAAGTAACAAGACAAGTAAGTACATGAATGACATACAAAGCATCGAATATAATCCAATTTAGAAAGGTACCTGTGGCTGTGGTTGAGGGGCTGAGAGGGTTACTTGTATTTCTTCCTGTAACCCTGCTGCAATGGTGGATCCATTTTCATTACCCTTTTTTTTTTACCTTTATTCTTTGGTGGGGGTTTAGGCATTGGTGGTCCCTTGCATGTTTTTGCATTGTGGTCAGATTCGTCACATTTTTTACAGGTAACCTTGAATGTTCGTCGTCCTTTTGATCTATCACGCGCGTCTTCAACAGGGTCCGCCTTCCTTTTTTTCTTCGTGGGGCGGCCTGCAGGTCTCCTAATGATGGGTGGCTCTGGAGATAGTAGTCCAGTATTCACCCAATACTCTTCTGAGTTGACAGGTTTTATGACATGCTCATAGGTTGCTCTAAATGCATCCATCTTTAGCCAAGGATGCACATATAGTTCTGGCCTATCACACCTCTTTTGAATAGCTGCTAATGCATGAACACATGGTACTCCTACAAAAGAATTAACTAGCGTTGACTTTAATACAGCAGAATGCATATCTTAAACTCATGTAAGTCAAATACAATATGTTATGACTACCTATCAGTTGCCACATATTGCAGGTACAAGTATGCCTTCCAAGATTAACACCAACCTTCTTTGAATGTGTCTACACCTCAAACACGTTACGATCATTGTCACCAGTCCATTGAGCCGTCCAGAATTTAGTATCCTTCATAAGGTCCTCCAATTTCCTTTGCTGAACTGGTGCCAGTACTCCAGTGTAGGTGCTTAGAATCTTCTTGTGTTTTGTCATTCTCCTCATCAAGTAGCAACGAAGCTCCTCCAACATGGTGAGAATAGGCTTTCCCCTATAGTGGTTAATTTTGGCATTCCAGACCTCACTCATGTTGTTGGTCACGTTGTCAAGTTTGGCCAATGACTAAAATAAGATTTGGTCCAGCAAGAGGGTTGAAACTTTGCAAGATATGCCCATGCTTCTTCGTTCATCCTCTTTAGCCTCTGCATATGATGTTGGAACTCTGCATCTGTACTACTCTTTGCACATGCCCACACTATATTTTTTAGTTGTTTGTCCTTAAACTTCCCAATAAAATTCTTCCAAATGTGTCTTACACAATTCCTGTGGTGTGCATTTGGCATCGCCTCATGCAAAGCAGGCAGTAAACCCTGAAGAAGGCATCAAAATGAACAAACACATATACAGATTTTTTTAATAAAATCATATATCAGACAGTAAGATCCCCAAAAAATTTATTTATCAGACAAATAAGCCCCTAAATAAATTATTTATCAGACAGATTGGTCCTTAGTAATATAATTTGATGCAACAATATACATGATATTATTAGGTGAAGAAGTAACACGCTTTTTATATATGCCAATAATATCACATGAATAGAAACACACTTTTTTTTATGGCACGCTTCCTCATCCAATAAATATGCAACAATATAAAGATTAGCTTGAGACATGATTATATATACGCAGAAAACAAAGTGGAAAAGTTAATTTACGACCAAATTTCAGTATAACTTGTGACATTGAAATAAAAGAAGCAGTATTAATTACTAACCAACCAGATTTTAGGATAGAAGAGAAAATACAAGTAAGCGTTAACATTCACAAATATAATCACAGTAAGCATTAACAACAATTATAACAATTCTATGCAACTATTATAACAACAATTCAATTCAAATGCAACCACACCAACCCAAATTTAATCACATCAAGTAAAATAAAGTCAAATACAATCAGTGCAATGGTCATTTATCTTCTGTTGATCCGAGATAAAATTCCATTCTTCTGTTGAGCAGTTACCAATATCTTCTTGAAGAAGTTGTAAAAACCACTTCCAACTTTGTTTTGTTTCACTGTCAACCACCACATAGGCAATCACATAGAAGTGATTGTTTGCATCTTGAGCTACAGCAGACAACAATTGCCCCCCATAATATCCTTTCAAGTGACATCCATCCAACCCAATCAGTGGTCTGCAATCAGCCTTAAACCCTCTTTTACACCCCTCCAGACAAATATACAGTTTGCTAAACAATGGCGGTGAACCAGGAATTGTGGGGGTTGTTTCCAGCAATGCAGTGCTGCTAGGATTGCTTCTGTGTATTTCAGTGAGATAATCTCTCAACTTTCCATACTGAGCCCTCTCATTCCCAACATACCTTTCCCTAGCAACCCTTAAAGCTCTATAAATCATCTTGTCACTGCACACCACATTAAAGTCTATCTTAATATGATCAAAAGTTTCGCCATGAGTCATGTGAGGTTGGGTCAATAACCTCTTCTCTAATTTATCAGCCACCCATTTCTGATCAGCCATGTTAGACCCGAATTCCCTAGCACAAGTATGTTTAGGCTCATACGTCTTAATCTGGTAGCACCCTCTAGCACTATTCCAGGCACAATAAATCAGCCAGGGACATTCATTATCATCACTGCTAGGGACAATAGCAGTTCCATTCTCTCCAGAATTATCCACTTCTGCAGCATCAATCTCTTTCCTTTTAGCCTTACATTTAGCCTTGAACTTTGCCTTTGCAATCATAGCCTTCTCTTCCCCACTTGCACACTTGCATCTAACTCTTCTATTATCATTTTTAACATAAAAAAATCCTCCTTCCTTCAGCAATAGTATAGTCCTTTAAGGCATACTTGAATTGATCCAATGTGGCAAATTCCATGTTCAATTGGTGTTCAATTGGAGCTGAACATCACCAAAGTCTGCTTTCTCATTGAATTTGGGCCAATCAAAATTATCTCCCTTATTGTCTGATGATTGAGGTGTATCAAACCCCTCTGACTCAAATCCTAAACCATCAGACTCATCACTAAAGATGTCATCCCCTTCCTCTGCTATACCCGGTCCAACACCAAATTCTGACCCACCAGCAGTAGGACTAGGCCTAGCAGTAGGAGTAGACCCATTAGTAGATGTAGGCCCAACAGTTATATTGGGCCCATATTTGTCATTGGGCCTAGTAGTCTGTTTAAGTCCACCTTTCTTCCTTGCATTATCCCTTTTTTCAACAGCCATCTTCCTTGCATTATCCTTTTTTCCAACAGCTTTCTTCTTACCCTTCTTATCTCTTTTGCCACCTTTTCTCTTTGTTTTCTTCATGAGTTCTTCATCTTCAAAGCTATCATAGCTATCATTGGTGTCATCCTCAAATCCTGGAGGTGGGGGTTTATACGCCTCATCTTCAGCACTTTCATAGCTATCATAGCTATTGTTGTCAGAAATTGGTTCATCAGACAAGACCTCGGCCTCACTATGCTCATCAGTATCATCGCTATCCTCAAAATCAACATCTTCCATAATTGGATGATCAAAGAACAGACACAATTCATCCGTCTCTCTGTCCTTCCTCTTTTTGTCACACATCTCTCTGATTTCCTTATCTCCATATATAGGATGTAGGCCTGCTTCATAACTAGGAGCTGTTGGGTCATACCAATACATCTTTTTGTATGCATGGTAGCCAAGTTCTTCAAACATTTTCTTCAAATCAAAATAATTCACTAAATCAAGATCCAAAGGAGGAAATCTCTTTACATTCTCATTAATGTAAAGTAGTTCACCTTTGTTATCTTTGACAAAACTCCCCCCATGTTGAAAGACAGGGATAACCCAATCAGTCATCTGCAATTCATAAACATGGAATAAAATGTCAAAACCAGAACACAAACTTATACAGGACAATTTCATATTAAACAACAACTGCTCAAACTTTAATTTTCTAATTGTGATAACTAGATTAATTAATGTATAAAGTGTATTTACCACAAAATATTGAACCTTTTTAATGTTAAACTCATATATGCATGCATTACGTCACTTATCAATAACTGATTTTCATAGTAATGAAGAACTTAAAAATACTTTCTTCAGTAACTAATTTCTATTGCCAGAAACAGATACACAAGGTAAACACATTCGAACAATTGCAACGATAATCAACTATACCATCCGCATCATAATATAGAAAAGATATACTAACCTGACCGGTGAAGACCGATAGACCGGCAAAACCTTCTTCTACAATAACTTCGTTTGGTACAAAGTCTTGAGTCAACAATGTCAGCGAGGTCGTCGGAAGACTGACTACCGATTCACGTGGTGGTGGCTTTCTTTGTAAAACCTAGGGGAAGAGAGGGTGCTGGTTGTAATTTCGTTTTGGGGGAGGAAGACAAAAATGGACCTTTAAAACCACCCAGCTAACGAAACGACACACACCCTTATGCCCTGCTCCCAAAACGCCGCGTTTAGCATCATTCAGAATAGGGACCAATTTGTCTTGATTGAACATGTGGCACTTAACGGCTGACTCATCACCTGAACGTGACACGTTGGACTCTACCGTTAGAATTTCACGGAGAAAACTAACAGAAGGACTAAAATGATGGACGTTTACAAAAGTTGGGGACTAATTACATAATTAAATTTTGTTGGGGACCAAAACGTCCACTTCAAAATTCTTTGGGGACCAATTTGGGTAAATACTCTAAAATGAAACATACAAACAACAAGACATGAAACTAATCAAACCATAATAATATGCTTTTCATTTAAGAGAATATGAGTCTTAGTACATATCTTTTTGTTGAATCTAGAATTGTGTATGTAATAAGAATGGTTCAATAATAATTTTTTTGAAAATATATTATATTAAAAATCAAATAGGTTTTACTTAACTTTAAAAGTTAATTTGATTATAATATCTACTAATACTTTTTTTCTAATAAATACTTAAAAAATTTAGTAAATTACGCCGAAAAATAGACAAAAAACTGATATGTCTCTCTTAAAAAATAAATTGATACACTTAATTTTAATCTAGTTCTCAAAATTTGGATATATACAATTTAATTCTCCAACTTAGCATTTAAAACTCACATTAATCTCTAATTTTATTTTGTCATAGAACCGTTAACAACAATATATGCTAAAATAGACGGATAACTATTTTACTATATTTTTTAATAGTTATTTGAAAAAACAATTGAAACTTTTGTATACTAATTTTTTTAACAAAATATTTAAAAAATCTTATTCTTAATTTTACTTAAGGTTTTTAAAATTTTTTTAAAAAATAAATTGAAATAAAAAATTTTAATTACTACAACAAAATAGTTAAAAAATTCAGCATAATTCGTTTAATTATTTAATTTTAGCGGTAAAACTATATTAAAGTTAAATAATTTTTTTAAAATTTAAATAAAATATTTTAAATTTAAAAATAAAAATAAAATTACATTCAAATATAAAAAATTAATTTAATACTTTATCTTCAGTTTACTACCATTGTCAGTCTCTAGTTTCTTTGCTGACCCATTCTCCTTGGTTCTCTCTTCATTTTTCTTTCTCTCTTTCAACAGGTGAGAATTTGACTGTGTTAGTCCGGATATGAGTGAGTGAAAGAGGTGACACCGTGACACCAATAATCGGTATGGTTATTTTGGGTGAGTGAATTCGTGCATAAGAACAAACTGCTAGAGAGATTCTTTAAACAAAGGAATTTTATTTCTTAAAATTAATTAAAATTTTCAACAGATTAGTTGGTTTTCTTTTTCTTTATCAACGTGTCATTATTTTTGGAACTCATTAAAATTATACCACCCTGATATTAGGCATATTATTACCCTATACCATTATTTTGACATTTAGGTCTTTTTTTCTTACGTGTGTTGACTCAAAAAATACTATTCAAAGATGCACATATAAAATAAAAATTTACGTATAGTTAATTTTATATAAAATTTTTTGGCGACTTAATTTTATATAAAGTTAATAATTAAAAGTTATTAAACTTTATACAAAAACAATTTTTTCTTACTAAAATGGTAATATTTAAGAAATAAGTTATAAAAAGTTGACATGTAAAAAGTCCAATTAGTCGGAGAAAACAAAAATAAAATAGACGTATTGATAGATGTATTAGTTAGAATTATAATTATGATGATGATTTATTACGTGTTTGTGCGATACGGAAGGAGACTAGACGACACAGTGAAAGGTACCATTATCATTCAGAATGACCACCGGGAACGGGAAGGACGATTTCGTCCCTTACTCTCCCCTTCCCTCAAACCCTAATCCCATCCCTTACAATTACCATTCTTACCCTTCTTATTCCCCACCTCAAAACGTCGTCGTTCTTCTCCCCCGCTACCACCCCGACACCACCTCCCGCCGCCGCCGCCGCTGCCTCTGCTACTCCGCCTTATTCTTCCTCTTCATCATTCTCGCTGTCGCCGTCTTCTTCATCTACCCCTCCGACCCGGACATCCGCCTCGCTCGGATCCGCCTCAACCGGATCGGCATCCGAGCTGACCCGATACCGGTTCTCGACGTGTCCTTCTCCGTCACCGTTAAGGTTCGTAACAAGGACTTCTTCTCTGTAACTTATGACCGCCTCTTTGTTTCCATTGGGTACCGCGGCCGCCAGCTCGGGGTGGTGGAAGCCGCCGGAGGCAAGATCAAGGCGCGCGCCTCGTCCTACGTGGACGCCACGCTGGTCATTGATGGGTTCGAGGTGATCTACGACGCTTTCTACTTGCTTGAGGATCTTGCTAAGGGTGTTATCCCCTTCGATACACAAACGCGCGTGGAAGGGAAGCTAGGGTTGTTCTTCTTCGATGTTCCGTTGAAGGTAGGTGCTGATTCACTTCTCAATTGAAGTTTTCAGCTAAATCTTATTATGCTGGCTTCTGAAAATTGTTTTAATGGTCCGTCTATGAAATTTGCTACTGATTTTACTATTAAGAGACTCATTTGATCTTGGAGTATGGAATGATATATTTGGGGACATGAAATAGGTCACACCATTAATGATGCCTATAATTTTGGGACTAAAATAGGGTTTGCAAGTTCAAATTGCTGAATATTTTCCCCCAATTCTCATGTTTCCTGAGTGGAACTTATTTTGTGATTTTTTTTCCATGCTGAATCCAGGCAACTGTGTCATGTGAAGTGTATGTGAATGTGAAAAACCAGACAGTTGCTCGTCAAGACTGCTATCCTGAGGTTAGAATCTGAATTTTTGTTTCTTCTGTAAGAATGATAGATTGGTCGTTTATCTCTATGTTTGTGGCCAATGAATGATAAATGATTCATTTCATGGCTTTTTTCCTTTCAATAATTGGTGGGATTGCCGATGAGCCTTTGCCGGATGGTTAAGGGGAGGTGAACTAAGGTCTTCAAGTGAGAGGACCCGGGTTCAAGCCGTGGGGAGAGTTGTGGCTATCTTTGCTATTCTTCGCTTTTCCAGGCTGGGTCAAGGGGCCAGCCGGCCAGGGGATTAGTTCGTTAGCTGGTTTGAAAAACCCAGATAGAACTGCTGGATACTTCTTATTTATGCTTGGATAGCATGTTTTGTTTTTCCAAAAATGCTACTAATGTCAATAATTCCCCCTTTTTTTTGGCAGCATTTGGTTTGTCTTGTGTTATTAATTACTGATTGCTGATTAAAGTTTTTTCCTAGCTGCGTATTCTACGTATTAGATTCCCTCCTTTCCTTTTCCAAACACCTTTATTTGGGGTCTCTCTTTTAAGTCTGCATAATTATCCTGACTTGGAAGAATTCCGTGCTTTGTGATCGTTTGATTGTACTTGGTATTCATTTTGGTTATCCAGTTTCAAGTTTAAGCCATTTTTTTGTTAGGTGGAAGCTTCCTGGATTTTATAGTTGTCTTTGTTTCATAAAATCCAGAGTGCTTCTCAAATACATTCAATACTAGTTCTAGAAGCATACATAACGTAACCGCTCATTTTAGCTTTTGTAAATACCTTCTTAACATTGCAAATAAAAACTGAGTTGTATATGCTTTTTAGTAAGCATCACAAACGTTGCAATCGTTATTATATCTACCACAAACGTTGCGTTGTCCTTGGCTTATACAATTCTTGCTTGGCCTGCATTTTAGTTTTGGCAATGCAAAACCATGTGGCTAAGTAGATAATTTATTCAATGCATTCATCAGTTTCATACAGAAAAACTTTGCTAATCAATTGTTCATTTGCTTCAGTCACTGGGTGATAAGCTGGATCAAAGCACAAATGTTGGAGCTGAAGATGCATGACTCCGTAGCAATCTTTAGCATGCTCTGTTCATATCACGGTGGTGTGTTCTGTTCCTTGCATTAATTTTACCAGGATGTATAATTTTGAATATGATTGACACATGACACACACCCTTGTAAATTCTGATTGACCAAAAATTACTTTGTTATGTACGTATGAGGTAGATGAGATAGGAGCTTTGTTAGTCCAGTGATTGAGAAATAAATTAATTGGTTTTCCTGATAAAACTACGAAAGAATGTGTTTTCAGCAATCATGAAACTAAATCAATTGATATCATGCTTGGTTTAGTTAACTTAGAATCTCTAGTAAAAGAGAAATAGATTAAAAGAAATCGAACCTCCTGGCTTTTGCGGGTACTATTAACTACCATAGTGATTAGTGAGAATACAAAGATAAACATGTGACGCAACCCCCTGAAGGAAAAAAAGGGTTCTACTGGACACATATATTGATCTTCCATTTTGTTCTATCTATTATTTTAATAAAATGTGGACATATCAAAGTCAAGGATTCAGATCCTTTGATTGATCTTGAGCAAGCCCAACTGCCCAAGTTAATGTTAAGAGAGAGAGATAGACACATCATACATGTATTATGAATGCGTATAGTTCTCTTCGAATTTGTAGGGTCCAATTTAGGCATTTGTGTTTATCTTTTTCCTAACATAATATAGTTTAAAACTAACATGGGAGATGATTCTAGCCCCAAAATCACAGGAAGGTCATTGTAGTGACATGTAGAATGTTCGGAGCTTTGAAATGTCAGAGGTTATAGCACATTACAGGCAAATTGAATTGTGCACTTCACTTTCAATTCGATGGTGGTATATCTTCTTCATGTGTGGTTGATAAGTTGCTATCTAGAATCCAATTTCTGGTAGCTGTCTACTTTAACAAATATTCTGTGTTCATTAATGGGTTATGAGCACTGGCAAAAAGAACAAAAGGTGTGAGTTCTAGGTGGTGGAAAACATGCCATTTAATTAATGGGAAAATAAACTTATTACTTTAAGTGCAGATTTATGTTATAAACTTATAATTTAAAGATTAGGTTCTTTTGATATATTTCTTATGGCAACTATTATACTTACAAAAATCTTTCATGATCTATTCCAACAGTGTTATTGTCTGTTCTCATAGGCAAAACCATTATATTTGATATCAGTAGATTGAGTTATTTAAGAGACACTGCTTATTGCACCCAACACCTAGTCATGGTTAAGGAATTTTTTAAGAGATGGGCATATTATAAAGTGATTTAACTGCTGATTTATTTTCCAGCAACAGGCATTACATACTTTAAACTGTTCTCCTTAACCATCTTTGTTGTTAACGTCTTGCTTTAGTCATCATATATAAAGACAGTCCAATCGTTGTTTATTGTTTGTGTAAACTACTGTTATCCAATTATATCTGTACTTAAAAAATTTTAGAAATACTTAA
The DNA here is from genome assembly GCF_000817695.3 of Arachis duranensis. NCBI lineage: Eukaryota > Viridiplantae > Streptophyta > Magnoliopsida > Fabales > Fabaceae > Arachis > Arachis duranensis. Next base: position 90,239,294 of record NC_029776.3, read on the forward strand.
CAATTGAATCAAAGAATATACTGTAATTTTTTTTTTTTTTTTGCTTAACAAAA
>NC_029776.3:90239568-90239857 GCF_000817695.3 Arachis duranensis
AAATGCCTTCTAGGTTAAACACAATAGTTAGTTTAGAACAAGTGACTTCCTATGTGACACACTGCCACAAAACAAATACAGACACGGTTTTTGTTAGGAAACTAACTAGGAGTGAAGTTAACTCCAACCGACCTTTACAAAAATTAGTTGAAAGTTATGGCATTTTAATAATAAATGCTGCGATTGAATGGTTTTTCTGCAGTCATAAACCTAAATAACAAAAACTTCACAATAATCGTCTCCATTTTAGCACAACAGTATATATAAAGAACTTAAAGAAAGCGTCCAT
>NC_029776.3:90239900-90262370 GCF_000817695.3 Arachis duranensis
CCCCCCAAAAACACAAAAAAAAGCCTGCATAACTTTCATGAACTAGTTGCATAAACTAGTATCATCTCTTCCAATAAAAAGAGAAAACACTAGTATCGTAACAAACTTTGTAATCGAATTATATCACACACAATCCTGAAAAGAAGGGGAAATATATAACATTTTATAAGCATGCCTATTATAAATATATTATAACATTCATGTATGTACTAACTGGAATTAAATACATCTTATAGATCAATGTTCAACCATCACTTAATTTGTTCTGCCACGCCACACATACTCTGCATGATGCTGCCTGCACCGGAATGACCCCGGATGCTGCGACGGCGAGCACACGCATCGCTTCATAAGACCATTCTCTCCGGAGCTGTCGCCGCCACGAGCCTGTGTAGTCGTCATCATTGCCCTTTGTGCATGCCTTGCGGCGGTTTCCAACTGGAAAACAACCCATCTTCTATGCATCACATCAAGCCCTTCTTGGCTAACATAAGGATCTCCCGGGTAACACATTAATTTGTTTCTTCAATTCTTTTTCCTCCTCAAAACTCTTCTTCGTCTTTACTTAATAATATGCAATATTATTATATAAATATATGACTCTTTTCTCAAGTTAAGAGTTCAAAAAGAAAAGAATCTAGGGGTCATATATATGATGTGTGTGTACCATTATTGTAGAAGAAAAGAAAGAGAGAAGAAAAAAAGTGGTGCATAAGTAAACGCCTTTTGGAGTTTGGCATAAAGGGCATTTTGGAAAAGATTCTTTTGGGATAGGTCTGTGGTTTGTGTTAAGGCCTTTTATACATACGTGTATATGTATTTATGCAATTATGCATGTGTTTTCTTCTTTTTTTTTTTTTTTTCGTTTTTGTGATAGTGTGTGAAAGAGGGTAAAGCAAAACCAAACATTGTCTTGGTCCAAAACACATACTAGAACAAAATTTTGGTAATAAACTTGTGTGGTGGGACCCACAGACCACTACTAATGATGATGAACATAGTTAAGGCATCTGTCTAAGTTGTAGCCACCTGGGTGTGTTGGAGTGACTCTGGTGTTTGTGATGATCCAAGAACGAACAATTCCTGTGAGGCATGTGCTTCTAAGTTGGATATAAACGAGGATGCTTTCAGAAGCATCACCACCGCCACTGGGTAGAAAACTGACTATAAAACTTGTTTACATATAACCATTCCTTGTGACTAAATTTCATGGTTTGGTATACTCTAGGTAGTCTTTGTATTTGTATAATCATCAGCATATTCAAGTGTTTTCCAAAGCATTAATAAAAATTGAGTGGTTGTTATTATATTTAATTTTTAAAAAATATAAAAATCTAATTTTTAGTTAATCAACATTAATTAACTTAAAATTTATAATTTATGGTGTAGGATTAACTGGTTAAGGATTTATGATTTAAAATCTAAAAATTTAAAATAAATAAAATAATTTTTAAAAATTAACTAATGTTAACTAAAAATTAGTTTTCTAGCATTATTTTTAATTTTTATAGCATATATTGAATTTATATATATTACGATAAGAACTTAAGAAGACAATTCTATTTGAGAAATACAATTTAAGCATTGAATACAGACATATCTTCTAACTAAATGAGGTTCGTACCGTATGGGGATTAATTTCTTCTATACTACACTCAATTTTCATTGTGCCTAATAAATGACAATTAACTCCACTAGGACCGAATGAAATATCTGTATAATGAATTATTTATTTGGTTTAATATGAGCTAAAAATAAAAATTATTTACATTTATCATAATTTTAAAAATATTTGTTCATTTTTGTGATAACCACCACCACATAATCTCTAATTCAAATTTTTCTCTATTTTCCCCTTTTGAATCAACAGTAACCCTACCTCAAAACCCTTCACAGTCATCGCTGAACATTCCACCGTTGTGCCGCCGCGTGATTTAGAACCTACATCAGCGTCGATTAGAATTGCATCGCCCAACTTTCTTCGCGCGGGTCTTTTCTCGCTGGCAGTAATTGCTTCGCATCGTCGCTGCTGAACATTTAATCGCTGCGTCGCCAACTACTTTGCTCGGCTCCAGGTTAGGTGGTGACTACGGATTTAGTTGATAGCTAGATGTTTATTCAATAAATTTTGATGCGTTACTTGATTGTTCTGCTTCTGTACATCAAAATTGGATTGTAAAAAATTAGACTCTGTTAAACATATTGTTGCTATTGCTGGTTTACTTGGTTTTTCTATTTCAGCATTTAAAATATTGTCAAAATTTTGGCTTAATTAGTACAATAATGATTCAACATGGATGATTACTTTTTCGGTCCTTCGCGGTGCGCACGGCGGCGTCTCTCGAGACTATGCGCGATGGTGGCTGTTGCGGGTTGCGGAGCGACATTGTTGAGAAAAGATGAGAATGTCCGAAAAACAAATCCGTACAAATGGAGAAAAGAGTTGGCAGTATGAAATTTTTATTTGGGTTAAATTTAAAATTAGAAATAAATAATAATTAATTAATTTAATTATTAATTAATTTTAATTATAAAAATATCTCTATTATATATATTGTACACCAATTATATTAGTTTCCATAACTTTTTCAACGAAGAATATTATCACTTGATTCTTTAGTTAGGAATATAAGTTTTCCATTTACATATAAGTTTTATATATAATATATGCTTTTTGTGATGGTCTTTTTTAAGGAGCGTTTGGTATCTTTTTCTATTTTTCAGTCGTTTGGTATTAATATGTTCAATGACAAAATACACAAAAATTTATTTTAGTATAAAATTGCATTTGAAGATGGTGAACAAAAAAGGATGAAAAACTGACATTTTCTATACTCCCATTGAAAGGACAGATTCGGAGAGGAACATACAAGATTGGTTTATGATTTTTCTTTTCCTTAAATCCTTAATTGTCCATGTAATAAGGTTCTGTCTCTTCCATTCAATTTGGTCACTTCAGACTTCAATTAGACCTAAGCAATATGGTAGTTATATGAATAACAGGATAATTCAGTTGAATAAATTGATTGAAGATCAAAATTATACAAATGTTTTAAATTTAAATCGATTATATGTTTGTCTAAAATAATTTTATATAAATTGAATTTAGTTTTTTTTTTAAAGTAAAAGCTCAACACAATAGAGTGGAGCATACAGAGCTAGATAAATACCACAATCCTGCTTAAAAATAAATAAACACAACAAGCAACAAAAAGCTTCCCGTGTCATCTTTGGCATTACCACTAACAACGAAAGAAATCAACACATGTCCACTCGTTAACGCTAGTCACGGTCATGCTGATGATCTCATCAATACCTTTGCTTTTATTCTGGAAGATCCTCATGTTCCTTTCCAACCAAATGTTCCAAACGATGGCACAAAAGCACCTTAACCGCTGCTTTTGATCCTCTGGACTTCTCGGTTCCTCTGTCCAACTTAAAAAATGCTCTTTTATCGACCCCGGATAAGACCATTGACGGCGACACCCTACTATCCAAGCACTCCACACCTGCCAAGTAAAAGCACAACCTAGAAACAAGTGATGCACAGATTCCAACTCATTATTACAAAAAACACAGACACTATCTTCCTAACTGATAATCCCAAATCGGCTTAGCCTATCCTTTGTATTCACCCTGCTGATCACAACAAACCAAACAAAAAGCTCAACTCTTTGTGGAACCAAACCTTTCTAAATGGTCTTCGTGAAGCTGTAACTGGTCACCTCCTCTGGCATCATTTCTTCGTGTAACACCTGCACAGAAGAGTTAGTTGAAAAGGCACCTTGCCTATCATATTTCCATACCACTCGATCCTCTCGGTTATGTACTAATTTCACAGGTCTCAGCGTCTCATGTAATCGACCCAGGAGTTCCAACTCCCATTGGAAAAGCTCTCGCCTCCATTGGAAGTTTCAAATCCACTCTAACCCATCCCAAAACCCGCAATCCCCAATAACAGATCCACATTGGTTTGAAACAGAGAAAAGCATCGGGAACTGATCCTTCAGAGATCCACACAGTAACCATACATCCTCCCAAAACCGTGTCCGTCGCCCATCACAATCTCCATAGACAACCCTGTAACCATATTATCCCTTATACGTTGATTCGTGATTTGTAGCTGACAAATATTCTTCCATGGGCCTCCTCTGGTAGGTAGCACTTGAGTTGATAGGAGCTCATTGGGTTTCAGACTATTACACGAGCATACAACCTTCTTCCACAAAGGGCATTCTTCCTTCGCAAATCGCCACCACCACTTAAACAATAGTGCTTTGTTACGGATCATAGCATCTCCAATTCCTAACTCTCCTAATTTCTTAGGAGCCTGCACCACTTTCCATTTAAATAATGCTATACCATTTCTACCATCCTCTTTACTCCACAAGAATCTCCTTTGCAATGAGATCAGTTTCTCAACAACAGCCTTCGGCATCTTGAACAAGCTCAAATAATATACTGGAAGGGTGTCCCCCTTACAAGATCTTCACTAATCTCGGATTTTCTCCTAGAGAGATTCCAAGGTATTTAACCGGAAGGGTGTCCCCCTTACAACCCAGTAAGTTGCACATACGCTGGACCCACTGCTCATCACAATTAATTGGAATCAAACTGGACTTGTCAAAATTAATCCTGAGGCCTAACATCAACTCAAAACATCGCAAAAGACACTTGTAATTCTTAATAGTCTCCTCTACAGGTGGGCAAAAAAGAATGGTATCATCAGCAAACTGTAGATGGGACAATTCTATACTATCTCTCCCAACCAACAACGGTGATATACGTCCATTCCTGATTGCCTCTCCAATCATACGATGTAGCACATCAACAACCAGGACAAATAAGAAGGGAGAAAGTGGGTCGCATTGTCTCAAACCCCTTTCCATTTTGAATGGCTTAGATGGTGAGCCATTTACCAGAGTCGACATTGATGCAGTTGTCACACACTCCATAATCCACGCTCTCCATCTATGCCCAAACCCCATCTTTTGTAATACAGTGTCCACAAAACTCCATTTGACTCTATCATATGCTTTCTGAAAATATAATTTTATTATTGCTGCCTTTTTTTTCCTCAGTTTAAGCCACTTTACTGTTTCACACGCAATAAGTGCCCCATCATGTATTTTCCTTCCCTTGACAAATGCGCTCTGAGTCTCTCCTACTAACCCCGGCATCACTGCCCTCATCCTTCGAACTAGCACCTTCGAGATAACCTTGTAAACGCACCCCACCATACTAATAGGTCTTAGATCTTTGATCTCCTTCGCACCAACAAACTTGGGCGCTAGCGCCACCCAAGTGATGTTGGTATCTGCCAGTAATCTGCATGTCTGAAAGAATTCCATCACTGCTGTCGTGAACTCAGACCCAATCTTACCCCAACACCACTTAATGAAATTCATGTTGTACCCATCACAACCTGACACTTTAGATGACTCGCAGTCCCACACAGCCTCTCTGATCTCGGCTGCCGACGACATCTCTTCTAAATTCATGGCATATTCCTCATCTATCTTGCCAACCAAACCATATCTGAATCCCATCATAGGAGAAGCTTCTTGATGATATAAATCCTTGTAGAAGTCTTTGATAGCTATATTGGTTCGTGCTTGATTCCTGACCTATCTACCGTTTATTACCAGTACATCAATATATTATTCTGCCTTCTTGCTGAAGCTATATTGTGAAAGTACCTTATATTCTTGTCTATCTCCTTCGCATGTCGAGTCCGAGACATCTGTTTCCAATGTACTTCCTTCCTTACATACCAACTCTCACAACAAGTGACCAACGCCTTCTTTCTAGCCTCCATCGTTTCATCATACACTCTATTGCTCACCAGATCGTCAATTTTCTTGATTTCTTCCTCAAACCTTGTAATTTTGTTATCGATCTCACTACAATTGGCCTTATGCCATCTTCCTAACGGAATTGTCAGTGCCTTCAGTTTATCTGTGAACTGTATGTCCCCCAACCCTTTCCATTCCTCCTTAACCATACCAAGAAATCCATCATGTGCAAACCACGAATCAAGGCTCCAGAACGGCCGTGGCCCTCCCCTCAGTTTTTTATCCTCCACTATTATTGGGCAATGATCTGACAAACCCCTAGGCCCACGTCTTAGCCGAGTCTTTGAAAACTCTTCTAGCCACTCCACATTCACCAGTGCTCTATCTATACGACTGCAAGATCGTCCTCGAAACCATGTAAACTTGCGATCAGTGAGGGACAGATCCACTAAGTGCATATCTTGTATCCAAACTTTGAAATCTTCCGCAGACCGTGGTAAGCTAGTTGCATCTTTCCTTTCCTCCACATGTACTATTTCATTAAAGCCTCCCAGAAAACAACAAAGAACCTGACATAGCCCGGCTATATAACTCAGCTCCTCCCAAACATGAGTCTTCTCATCTCTATTATGTGCGCCAAAGACCAACATAAAAGCGCAATTGAAACCACTCTTTAACATTACTCCTTCAACACATAGCCACCTCTCCACCTTATAAGAATTATTCATTTGAAAGACACATTCATCCTAAATTAGCAAAAGTCCACCAGCCGTATCTTCAGAGCCTACATATTCCCAACCTGAACTCTCTTGCCCCCAAATTCTTGTAATATCAAATTTTGTCACAACCTGTCGTTTAGTCTCAATCAAACCTAACAGATTTAAGCTATATTTTTTTCTTAAGATCCTTTACCATTATCAACTTTCCTTCCCCCCGTAACCCCCTAACATTCCAAGCACTAATAATCATTAAAAAAAATTTTTACACACCTGTTTTTTGTGTTTGGGTCTGCACCGTCTCATTTTCTCCTTCTGCTTAGCCACCTTCCTTTTCCGAGCTATTTCCTCATTTTGTGCCTGGAGAATCGCCATAATGTCATCCTCTTCATTGTATAGCATAGCCCCTAACTCTTTGGCCAGCTCCCAGGTCCTTCCGTTTTCCAGTAATTGTTCCTTCAATATTGAGCTGTGACTGCCGCTGTCTTCTGCTTCAACTTCAGTATCTTCGTGGCCAATAACATCCTCTAAATTGTCATCATGACCTTGGTTGACAGCCACCCTCCTATCATCTTGAACAACACACTGATCCTTGTAACCATCATTCAAACTCACGCCTCTCTCCCCAATGAGCCCATCTGCTTCTCTGCTTTCGCTGGCTTCCACCCGCTGCTGTTTCACAGCGCCATAACCCTCATCAGCGTCACTATTCGCGGGTATCTCTGCTCTGCCATTCAGCACTCCTACACCGTTGTCCATAGTCACCCCGTTACCATGCGCGAGATAGCCGACAATGGAGGTCTCCGACTGTCCGAGCCTCACTGTGGCTATCCTCATCATGCGCGTCGTTGTCGCCCTCGACGAAGGCTTCTCCCTCAATGCGTGTCGTTATCGCCTGGCTCTCTCCCTCTACATTTCCAGACCTACACCTAGTGCAGAGGCTGGGCCCCCGACCCGGTTTTTTAACCACGGGCCCGATAGCTACATAATTGGTTGCTGATGCAATTGGGCCCAACGGTGCTAGCTTCCCCTCCTCTATCTTCTTGTTACAACTGGCCCCATGCTTGGATAGGCCACTCCTTTTTGTTTTTTGCTATTGGACCACCTACCCAGCCCATTAAGTTCACAAGGCAAAGTTTTTTCAGAATTTGCCTCATAGCTAATAACGTACATTCCCCCCAAATCATGGAATCCTTAATTTTCGCTTGTAACTGATTGATTTAGGACGATTTCTCCGCGCTTGGGATAATTAATGCCATTAATCCATTCATTCAAAATTAATTCTAAAATTACTAATCTGCCCTTGTCTTTTTCTTCCTCGTGTGCTACCATCATCACCATCTCTTCGTCCTGGCTTCCTCCATACAAAACTTCCGTCCCCCGCGTCTCCCTTTTGACATCTCCACTGTTCCTCATTCATTGCATATTACACGCCACATGACCAACCTCCTTCACCAGAACATCAAAGCCTCCTGTACCAATTGTGAAATGGATCCACTCTTGAATCACATCTATTACACAAGTATCAATCTGAACACGTCCTACAGTGAAGGAATTATACAATTCTGTCTCTTTATCACATCCCACCACTTCACCCCTATTGACTTCCTATCGTTTTGAACGTGTTGACTGACCATGCGTGCAATGGAACTCCAAAGCATTCCAGCCACACTGTACGAGTTTCACTACGGTCCGACTCCTCCCACCTCCATACACGGTTGAAAAATTGTAGGAGACTATTCATGTTAAACGTATATGTTTCCTCAGCATGTGGGACACTATCAAATGTTAAAAGCGTTTTGTATGCTCCCATTTTCCGAACCTGTACAACGTTTGGGATGTTCTTCGCAACCATTTCCTTCAAAGAAGCAAAATTAATAGCCTTCGTCGTGCCTCCTACCAGACTTCGCTGCAGCCATTCCAAATTTTCGGACGCCACTATTACTTCTACCTTTTTCGTCGATCCATTTTCGTGCAGGTCCTTTTTAACCTCCTTCATTCTTAGTTCATTTCCAGATGTCACAGGATCAAGGTGCACTGCTTTCGTGCGTGGTTCCCGATTATTAAGGTTTTGTGTGGCAACATCACCATGTCGGTTGGTTATGTTCGTTTTACCCGACAGTCTTCTGTACTTAGCTTCTCCGACATAGACAACCTTTCCTCTCAACCGCAATCGATTCATTTCTGCTATAGCTTTCAACGCCCCTCCTTTTATTGTGTACCGAATAAAGGCAAACATGTATATGATCCTATGGGATAGATATATATCATTTATGCGTCCCGTCCAATTGAACAAAAAGAATAATTCTCTCTTCGATGTGTCTTCAGGAAGATTACTCACAAAAATGGAGAATGATTCATGCTCCATCCGCCAATACTCTTCTCGATTCCAAACCCTAGAATCCTTGTTATGTTTCCTAAACTTATTCCTCCATGTGTTTCCCATTCAGGCTTTTGCTTTCGCGCTCTCTCTCTCATCACTAAAAATTAACTAACAAATTAAATTAAATTATACTAATACACGTAAATTAAATTAATTAAATTTGATTTAACAGGAGAGATAAATTTTTTCAAATAAATTAAAATAAATAAGGAAAAATTATTGTAAAGGACCGATAGGAAGATTTAATTATTAAAAAGGACCTTTAATAATAAAATTATTAAAAAGGACCAAATCTTCTTATAATATTTAAGAAAAAGAACCAAATTTTTTTATAAAGAGACAAATATATCTTTAATTATTTTTTATTTATTTTTTATAATTTTCCCTTAAATAATAAAAATTACTAAAATAATAATAAAAAATAAAATTTTAATAACAGTTTTACTAAATATTATTTTCTAAAATTGGTCATCTAAAATTTTAAATTAATAATTATTCTTCAGATACTTACACAATAATACTTATTTCGTGTTATGTATTATAGTAAATTGAGTTTATGAACCGATTCAATTTATCATGTATTTTCTATAATAATAAATTAAATTGGATTGATTAGATTTATTAAAGAATTTAGTGCAGATATAATTTTTCACTTGTTTTAATAAATTGAAATGGTCTAATTCGATTTATTTAGATATTTTATCTTATTAATAATTAAATTTATCTAATTTAATTTATATAGATATATTTAAAACAGATGTGTAATCAAATAATTTTATGTAGGACATCTGTATAATTTTAATCTCTATTTATTAACGTAAATTACCTTTGAATTTATATCATGTTTTATTATTATAATTTAATGGCTAAATTAACATGAATGCTTTTTTTTCCAAAAATAGAAAACTCGAATCCGCGCGACCTCTTAATTGAATATGGGGAGACCTCTTAAAAAAAATTAACATGAATGTTATACCCCAAAGAAAATATAAAATGCATGGTCTCTAAAAATTATAATCTTTATGTTGATAAATTTTATTTTTCTTAAAATTTTAATAATTTTTATTTATTTTTTTAATTTTGTGATCTTTACCCAACAAGAAAAATAAAGCTAAAAAATTAGAAAAATAAAAAAATACATAAATAAATAATAAAAATTACTAAAATTTTAGAAAAAAAATTGTTAATATAAAAATTATAAAAAATAAAAAATAATTAAAAATATATTTATCTCTTTATAGAAAGATTTAGTTCTTCTTCTTAAATATTATAAAAAAATTTGGTCTTTTTTAATAATTTTAATATTAAAAGTCCTTTTTAATAATTAAATCTTGGTCCTTTATAATAATTTTCCCGATAAATAAATTCGATTTACTTAATTTTATATCACCATGTATAAAACGAATGAAAAATTAAAAATAATTCGATTTACATTTGTTTGAAGATTGATGTTAAGACGAGTGCAGAGAGCAAAAACCAGAAGAACTTTACAAATAAAGTAGGACCCACTCTTTCTTCCCTTTACTCTTGCTATCTTATCAATTCCCACAATCAAATTTTTCATATCAAACTTTATCTCTCTGGCGCACACATAACTATTTAATCTTAATATTTTTAAGTGTAAGCAAAAATTCAGATGTAATTAATTTACGTAAAGTTAATAGTTAAAAGTCGTTAAATAATTTAATTGATTTGACTAAATTTTTATTTAACAATTTTTAATTATTAATTTTATGTGAAGTTAACTGTACTTAAATTTTTATCATATTTTTATATAATTTTTAAAATACATTAAATATGTAACTATATTCTTTTGATTTGGAATTTAAAATTCAAACCCTATTTTTAGAACTCAACTATCTAACTAACCTACTTCAAAATTTGAAATCACATGAAGGAATAAATTTTTAAAAAATATTATAAAGTTGAATCTCGTTCTTAAAGAATTTGAGAAGTATATTTTAATTTAGTGATCCTCATTGTATCTTACAAGACATGTACGGATTTAGAAATATTATCATGAGACTTATAATATATATACATAATATTAAAAAATTATACAAATAATTATATAATGTAAGATGCATTACAAAAATATATCGATAGAGAATATATTTTAAAGTACAAAAAATATGTATTTACTTTTTATTAACGAAGTGGTCAATTCTTCGTATCATAAAATTCAACGATAATAAAATTTGTATCAAAATTTTCAGCAATTTTTTTTAATATAATTAAAAGACAATTAGCAAGAAATTCATCTTTCATTTTGTTTCTGAGTTATTCTTCACAATATTTATAGCTGAAAAAGATCTCTCAATTGTAACAATTGAAACAGAGAGAATTAATACCAAATGAATCAAGAAGGATGATCACAAAAAGAAAAATCCATTTTATGGGATTTGAACAATTTTATTTAATTAAAAAATATTAATAATAATACCTTTTCAGATTTTTTTAATATTGTTACTTAGTTTTAAGATATTAGAAATAATTAATATTTAGGTTGGAATGAACTTTTATTTATACTAGACTAAATATTAAATAAATTTTTAAAAAATTAAACCATATTTAATAATTTATTACTATTAATTTTTTAAAAAAATAGGGGTGTAAGAACCGCAAATTAATTAACCGATTAATTAACGTTAAATAATAATAATTTAATTGTCCGAATTAGGTTCAGAATTTTAAAATATTAATTAGAAAATATGAATATGATATTTGGACTCAGTAGATTTTTTTGAGTTGGAAAATGTAATTTTCTTCGAAAAATTACATAAAAACGCGTACCGATAAATTAACCGGCAGTACCGGCTTAAATTTGTCCAATAGTGTGTGAGAATAATAAAAACATAAAACTTTAGGAAATATTTAGAATTTAAAATCGGACATTAATTTTAAGGGTTTGACCCAAAATTGGGCCAAATAAGTCGAAAAACGCTAACAAGTTGAAGTAAGCCCAAATTGAGCCCAAACCCAACACTATAAAGTCCACTAAGTGGCCATTTCAGCCACTTTAACACAGCACAACCACGAGCAACCTGAAAAGAGAGAGAGAGAGGGATAGGTTCCACAATTTACTATTCATCTTCAACTTCATTATTCAACCATAACTTGAGTTATGATGCTCCGATTTATGTACCGTCAGAGGCTACGCGAAACTCTCGCCAAGCTCGTTAGTTCTATCCCACTTATGTAGGTAAGATCTCAAAATTCTCTGCCCAATTTCTTGCCCTTGTTAAATTCGAATTTTGGATTTTGGTTTGAGTAAAATCTTGTGATTTTGGATATTTAGGTACACTCTAACACTTGATTCCTATTGGGTTTGACTTAATCAATATTGGGTAAGATGAGTTTACTCTTAACCTTTGTGAAATTGTGATTTTGATGAGCCGTAAGTTGATTAGTTATGAATTATGTGCATATAGCTTAAATTGGTATTGTATGGAGAATGTTGGTGACTTAAATTGCTTGGAAGTGGACTTGGTGACTTGAGAACTTGTGAAAGCTTGGTTGAGGTCAATTTAGTGAATTAATGCATATGAAAATCGGTCAAGATATGATTTTGGTTTTCTCTATGTAATATATAATATTTCTGGACACTTATACTAGTGATCCATGAGATAAGTTTGGATTGAATTGGTTGATGAACTTGTTGATTGATGATGTATGATAAGTTAATGACTTTGAATAATTTTGATGACTAATGATGGTGATGTTGATAAATACTGTTGAATATTGTTATTGAGATATGAATGAGATTGATATTGATGATGTGTAGTGATAGAATAATGATTGATGAGTATGTAAGTTGAAAATTGGTTTAGTATGATATGTTTGATTATGGAGGTTAGACATCATGGGATGTGGATGAAAATTTTGTAAGTTTGGTAAAAGGAGATACGAAAAGGATAAGTTTTTATGTGAATAAGGGTGTGATGTAGTTTTGAATTGGTTTTGGATATGAATTTTGGAAAGTTGAGAATCTTGTTTTTTTTTTTTTTGGTAAAAATAGGTTTTTGGTGAATTTTGACAGATCATAACTTGAGCCTCAAAATTTGAAATTGAATGAAAGTTGTTTTAAATTAAAGGTTGTTTTAAGAGCTTTAAATTGATAATAAGTTTGCAGAGAATGGATTTTTGTAGAAAAAATTATGACTACTCAAAGTTTGATGCCAAAAACTGAATTCTGCAACATTGAAATTTTTCTAAGTTTTGTACTGGCTGCATACGCAAACTTTAACGCACAACGCGAGCAATCCATTTGGATTGGTATAGTCGCGTATGCAAGCAGGGGTCGCGTACGCGACCGTCCATTTTTACTCGTGTGCGTATGCACGGTCGAGGTGTGCATACGCACAACCCCTGTTTTCCTAAAAACATCATTTTTATGCATTTTTAAAGGTTCTCATGCTTCCAAGCATTCTTTAAATTGTTGTTTAAAATCGTGTTTGACAGAGGAGACATGGAGAGAGACAATGTGTCCAGGGACACTGAATTAATGTATTTTGTGTCCATCTTGACAGGAAGGACCAGAGACACTAACAAGGAACACAACTTATTTTTCATTTTTTCTTTTATTATTTTTGTTAATTTTTTATAATTATATTTTTATTATTATATTTTTCATCTCAAATTTTTTGAATGAAAAAAAATGAGAATAAATTAGATTTTCATAATTTGTTCTAATTTATCACCAAATAGGATACAAGAACATAAAATTTTGTGTCTCTGTCCTCTATGTCTTGTTCTCAGTGTCTTGTCTTGTCCTGTTCTCAAAAACAAACGCAACCAAATAGATGGACTTTTATATAAATTTAGAAGACGAAAACTTAGATTTCTGGTGTATTGAGGATGGATTAGTTAAGAGAGATGACGGATGCACTATAATGACGATTGATATAATGAGTTGTGGAAATTATGAATTGATAGTGGTTAAGATGAGTCTGCGACTCGGAATGGAATGATGGATTATTGATATACTGAATGAAATGATTTTGAAAACCACTTATATAAATGAATTGTGGAAGTGGTGAACTACTGAGAAATGAACTAAATGATTTTTGAAAGCCACTAATCTAACACTTTTAAAGTTGAGATTGTTGAGACGTTATGCGACTGGCAAGGACGGTGGGTAATCTCGCTTGTCGAGGTCGCGGCGGCGGCATAAGGACAGTCGTTAATCCCGCTTACGTTGAGATGTGAGGTCGGTGGCAAGAGTATCCCGCTTGCATCCCTTCGGAATCACTATAGTGTGTAGGCACTGACATCTTAGACTGATCCAGGCACGATATCTCGGTGGTTCCCAATATGAGACCGAAGCGTGACGTCTCCATGGAAATGTGTCGGGTTAGCAGTTGAACCGACAATGTGATATCACAGCCAAATAGGACAGGCATTCATCATGTGCATCTTTTATTTGTTTGCTTGCTTTGCCAACTTGTATTGTTTGCCTAATTGTGTAACATGTCTAATTGCCTATCTGAATTACTTGATATACATGCTTATACTTGTCCTTTGCTTGTATTGCTACTATCTGTGTATTCTACTGTGATTGAGGAGGTTCGAAAGGTGGTGGCGACGGGATCACATGGAGGATAGGTTGGCGAAGGCTGTGGTATAGCGAAGAATTGTTAGATTAGAAAATCCATTAAGTCAGATTACCCCTATATTATTAAGGATTTGAGTTATGTTTTAAAGTTTTACTTATGTTTTAAGCCTGAATCTCATGATGGATATGAAACTCTAAGATAGTCTCTGGTGTCCAGGAGTCTTATATCTTACATCATAGGGTACTATTACCAAACTGAGAACCTCTGGTTCTCATTCCATACTCTGTTGTGTTTTTCATATGCAAGTCGCAACCCACCTTGGTGAGTTACTTTGATGGTAACAGAGCAGAAGATCATGGCCCTGTTTTGAAGCCTTTTGATTCTTTTTTATTTGATCTCTCACTTTTGTATTTATTTATGCCTTAGAGGCTTGTTTATAAAAGAGAGATATTTTGTATATGCTGTTTTTTACTTTCAAAATTCTGTATTGTCTGTATATAGCTAGCTGGCTTAAACTCTGTGAGCTGTGGTTAGATCTTTATACTATTATACTCTTATGCATCTATATAAGTCTTAATGTCTGTATGTCTATCTTGTGCCTTATGTTGGTAGTTTCGTGAGAACGTTTTGCGCTTTTTGTAATTTCGCATTTGAGCTTATCTCTTCATCGGGCTTCTAGAATTATTATTCCTTCTATATATATTTATGTACAAGCCTTAGAATTATCGTGACCTCTGGTTAACCTTTGCTTTACGGCATGAGGTAAGGGTTAGGACAATTAGGGTGTTACAGAGGGGCCGAGGCCTCCATTCCCCCCTATATCCGTCCCTGTAAGAAGGTATACATTTATAAATTTTGGCTTTCAAATTGTCTAATTACAAAAGGGTAGGTACGACCGTATTAATTGATGATCAATTATATCTTTTTTATTAATTTTTTTAATATTATGGAAAAATAGTATTTTGGCATTAGTATTAAAAGATAAAAACATCCTTTTATCTTTAAGTTGTTTAATTGTATTATAATTATAATTAAAATATTAAAACTCCAACCACAAAGTTCATTTTAAAAAATTAAAATATTTTTAACATTAAATTTAAAAATACTAAAATATCCTTTATGTAAATTTTAAAATTACTAGAATATTCTTGTATATAGGAATAATTAATATTATTTGATTTATTAGCAATGTGAATTTAATTTCAATATTAACAAGATAAAACATTTTATAGTTAATTTTTAAAATAACAAAACAACTTTTTAGCATTAATTTCAAAAACAAAATATTCTTTTTGAATAAAGGTTAGTTAATTATAGGGGTAAGTATTATTTTGGTCCCTAACGTTTAGGCCTCAACATAATTTTTTATTTAGAATCATTCTTAATATTTTTTTTCGTATTAAAATCATTCTATTTAATAATTTTTTTTATTTTATTACTAAATTACTTCTATCCCTATCCTAATAAAAAAATTATAAAATAAAAAAAGAAAAGAACAAGAGGAGAGAAAAGAAAGGGGAAAGGACGCGAANGCCGTTGGGAGTTGCGAGGGAGAGAGGAGACGTGAGCCATTGCCGCCGCTGACCTGTCGCTGCTCCTCGCCGCTGCACCTCGCCGCCTCGCCGCCTTATTGCTGCACCTTTTCGTTTCTGCTTCTGCTTCTACTTCTTGCTTCGGCCTCTGCTTTTTGCTTCTTCTGTTTCTTGCTTTGGCCTTTGCTTTTTGCTTCTGTGTCTGTTTCTGCTTCTATTTTTGCTTCTAATTCTGATTTTAATTTGTTATTTTTTTATGTTATTATTATTGTGTGTTGATTTTGTTGTTGAATTTGATGTTGTTTAATTTGGTTTAGTGTTCTTGAATTTGATTTGGTGTATTTGGTAGTGGTAAAGGTGCTGGTAGTGGTGATAAAGGTGGTGGTGGTGGTGGTGGTGGAATGTATTTTTATCCATAAAAAGTTAAAAGGACGATTTTAATACGAAATAAAATGTTTAGGACAATTCTAAATAAAAAATTACCTAAGAAACGATTTCGATTCTGACCCTAAACGTTAAGAACCAAAACAATACTTACCCCATAATTGTATTAGAAATTGTGAATTCAAACTTTTGAAACAACTAAGATATCCTTATGATTAATTTTTAAATAACATAAAAACATTTTAAGGATAATTTTGAAATGATTAAAATATCATTAAAAATTATGGTTAATTTACTAACATATCCAATGACAAATAATTTTAAAAAGACTAAATTATTCTTATAGAATTAATTAAGATTGTATCATTGTATTAGAAATTAGAAATTTTATATATAAAAAGGACTAAAATATCTTTATACTTAATTTTTTAAAAATTAAAACAAATTTTTAGGATTAATTTTAAATGACTAAATACTCTTTTATAATAAAGCTTGTTTAATTATATTAAAAATTGTAAATCTCAACTTTTTAACAGACTAAAATACTTCTATAATTAATGTTCGAAAGAATAAAACAACTTTTAGAGGTTAATTTAAAGAAAAAACTAAAATACCATCATACACTAATTTATATTGTTTGATTGTATTAAAAATTGAAAATTTGAATGTGATTTTAAAAAACAAAGATACTCTTGTAGTTTATATTTAGAATACTAAAATACCCTTTAATTATTAGTATGAAAAAGACTAAATTATCCTGATAGGATTAATTAAAATTGTTTTATTATTTTTGAAATTAAAATATTTAATTTAATATTAAAAAGACTAAAATATTTCTTACACTTAATCTTTAAAATACTAAAATAATTTGTTAGAATTAATCTTAAGAGATTAAAATACTTTTTTATAGTAAAGTTATTTAATTATATTAAAATTTATAAATTTTATATTTTAAAAAGGCTAAAATACTTTATAATTAAATTGTAGACTCGTATTTTTTTTTATTGAATTATTAAAAACTATTAAATCATAATAAGACTTTTTTTTTTTATAAGAAGGATAAAAATTGCTGAGACTCAATGATTCGTAGTCCATGCAAGTAAAAATCTTTCAGTACATACAACTTGTGTAAAGCTATAATATGTTGTCCATGTCACCACACATTGGATTCTTAGGATAAAAATTGGGTTCATTTGTTAAAAATATTAAAAAGCCATATTTACAAGAGAATCCCAATTTTATCACCTATCTTAATCCTTTAAGCACCTAAACATATTTTCATCGTAAAGCTCCCAGTATCATAGTCAAAGTTCAGAGTTCCTTTGAGTTAGTTTAAGAAGTTTTAGTTTGACATATCTATACTCAATTGCTCATCTCCTTTGACTATGGAATCGCCATCAAGATCGAGATTCTCATTTCCTAACGCTAAAAAATAAGGACCCCGTTGCTCTGACTTTTTTTTTACGAATAATCTAAATGGATTCTGGATTTTTTTAAAAAATGAATAGTTTATTTATCAATATATACATTTTAGGAGAAATTATATTTTTACATGCTATTATATGTTTAAAATAAAAAAAATAATATTAAAAAAGTCGATTGATAATAACCGAAAAATCATTAATTCCCGATCGAACTCCGTATAAAATCAAGTTAATAACATCTGTCCCAAAATCACATGCATGATCTATTATATGGGAGAGATGGAAAAAAATCATTCATAATATAATAATTATACAGAATAAATGTTCTTTTTCATCTCTAACCATTTATTTAATAGGCTTGGTACTATTTAACAATTGTAAAAATTTAAATTGATCCGTATCTAATTATATATTTGTTCAATTTAAATTTTGTAATCAGTTGACATCAAGTCACTTGTTGATATATGAGTAACATGTATACATGAATTTGTCTCTTTTTTAATAGATAAATCGATTTTTGAACTTTTGACAAAACGTTGTTATTTTATAAATAGGCTTATCATTTGGTGGTTTAAAATTTTTTAGAATTTTTTTTTCATTCTTCATTGTCTTTATTGTGTGTAGAATAAAAACACAATTTTTTCCCAAAAAAAAAAGCTATGACTACATAAGACAGAGATTCTTCTTCATGAACCATGGAGAAAAGCAATGGATTTGAGAACAATTTGTGCTGGAGTCATGCTGAATTCCACTGAGAGTATAGGAAAAAGGACAAATCAAAGCAAAAAATATTTGTAACACCCACTTGTCATTGTGGTACATATGCAATATTGTTTGAATATAGTACCATAAAAAATCCGAATAAACCTTTTTTTATTGTTCTTATTTTAAGGTAAATTTTTTATTTTTGTTGTTTTTCAAAATTAGTTGTCGTTACCATGAAGTATTATTTGTTGTAGACAACAACTTCACATTGCAAATACTTTGTTTGACTTATAAATATGTTGATTTATATACATATAAAGCTGATGTCAATAAAAATAGAATGGTTGATCTTTTGAAAAAGATAGAAGAAAGGTTGGAATTACTAAAAGCGATGATGGCCAAACAAAAAATTGAAAAAATATTTGGAGACAAACTAAACGTAGAACACACCACATTCTTACTTAGTTTGGAATTGTACTTGCAATTCTAATTCAATGGATTAAATTGAAAAAATGTGAATTTGGTTTAGGGTATAAAGTTATGTAAATAGAAAATAATTGCTTAATGTATTATAGTAGAAATTCTTGATTTATATAAAGATAACATTTTATGTTATGGTGCTAAATTTAATGATTTTCTGTAATGTTATTAGAATTTGAAATAATAGATTGACATATTACCATATTGTATTATGTAATTGCCAAAGATTGAATATGAAATTAACAATCTAAATACTCAAATTTGTGACAATTTGAAATTATACTCCAAACTATGAGTATTTTGTAAAAGTTGAATCCAAAATATAAACAGATTCAGTGATTCATAATCCAAGTCATAAGTGTTTTTGCCATTTTAAATTAAAACAAATACAAAAAAAAATAGACAGTATCTCTGAATAAACTATGAGTATTTTGTAGACTTTAAAATAAAACCTAATCACAACAATAACATTACCTAAAATAGTAGATAGAGTCTCTAATTAAACAAAAGTACTACATCTTTTAGCAGCATGTATCTATATAGCTAAATAAAAGTACTCATAGCTGGAAGGAGGAAGCTTGTAAGTCTCATTCTCGACACTCTCATATCTATCAATAGAAGAAGAATTATCTGTGACCGCCAAAGGCTCTTCCTCTGGCTTTGGCTTTGCTTGTGGTTCTGGTTCAGTTTTCATTGGTCGATTTATAAGGTGCTCAAAGTAGATAAAAACTTATTTTTGTTTGGATAATTTAGGGTGGCTTCATACATATCATTAATCTTTTAGTCATCTTTAAGAATATGAAGTCCAAACTCCACATTTTTTGTCCTTAGATCAAGTCAATAGATTTTTTTGTATTCTGAATATTCTAATCCCTAAAGAGTTCTTTCAAGTTTTTTTTGTTGACAAAATCAACATCTATGAGTGAAACTACATTTGAATTTTTTAAGCCTCCCAATATGATAAAAACAAGGACAACAAATACAGATATATATAAAATTTTTTATCACAATTCAACACATTCAAAAGTAAATAACTATAATGCCACATATACTTATCAATATAAAAATTACATTTTTATCGGTTAAAAATTCTTAACTCATTAGTAAAAACTTTTAAAGTTAAAACCACTTTAGCTTTAAAAAAATCCTAACTCATCAAACAAAGACAATTTCTTAACTCATCAAACAAAACCAATTTTTAAATTACCAACAAACCACACTTCACCACTTCCATTCATAATCACCATACATAACACACATAAAGACAAGAAAACTAATTTTGTGACCACTATCTCACATATTATACAATTAGACTACAGCAAAAAATAAAGTAAGTAGAAGGGTACAAAACATTTCTTACTGTTTTAAATTTTTTTTAAAATGCAGTCAATGTCTTCTCATGCAGTGATACAACACACTTGTACATCCTCAATATAATGCGCTATTTTGGACGAAAGGAGAAAGGTTTTCAAAATTAGGGCCAAACGTAAATGACGAGGAAGAGGAAAGAGTTCTATAGAGTAAGCCTATTTATGGAACGACAGTGTTTTGTCAGAGGTTTAGCGACGATTTGTCCCTATTAGGAAGGAGACAAATCCACGTGGGCACGTTATTGACACATCAACAAGTGACCTATTATCAGCTGGTTGCAGGGACTAAATTGAACAAATATAAAAGTAGATAGGGATTGATTTGAGTTTTTATAATTGTTAGGGGACGCAAAATTCATCGGACAAATTATTAGGCACCAAAAAGAACATTTACTCTAATTATATACAAATTACTTGTGCAATGTTCATCTTTAGAATAATAATTTACAAAGTACGGACACTTTCTTGAGTTGTTGTATTACGTGTCGTATGCATTTTGAATAGGGAACGTATGAGGAGCCAATGAAATATTTATACAATATGTACAATGGAAATTTATGGAGTATTAGAGATATAATTATTAGTGTTACATTTTCCTATTAGCCGAAGCTTTTGGGATGAGTGGTATCATGATATGGTATTAAAGCGCTAGATCCGAAAGGTCAAGAGTTTGATTCTTGGTGAACCCAAAAATTAAATTAATTTTTCGAGAAGATGTTTATTATCCCTTGTACTCAGATGGTTATTCTAAATAGTATAGGGGATGTTCATTTCATAACTCGTATCCAACCTTATTATTGACTTATATTCTTAAAATAAATTTAAAAATAATATATATTATCATTCATTATTATAAAAGATTATTTTAAATACTTTATATAATTAAAAAGAATATTAAACATAGATAAAATATATAATATATATTTTACTATTAATAAATATTAAAATATTATTATATTAAAAAATAATTTATATTTAATATAATACCATATCCCCATCTTATAAAAATAAAATTCACGTATTTATATGTCTCATATCATATTATTTTTTTGTCCATATCAACGTCTCGTATTGTATGGTGTTTCTTGTTCATGTCAATATTTATATTTTCGTAGATAATAATACAATAAAATTTTTCCTTTTAAAGGTAAAGCCCTATTCCAATTTTCCGAACTAATAATAATCAATCAATAGAAATGGGTTTAATTAATTATAAGATAATAGATAATACTCGAATTTTTAGAAAGTAAAAAAAAAGGGTTAAAATTGTAAGTCATAGTAAGGTTCAATTTGTTAAATGAATTTTGAAGTCTTTCTTCTCTGAAATTATCTTTAATATTCTCCTTGATTATTCAATAATTTTATTTCTAAAAATTTTCTTTTTCACATTGCACAACTAGTCAACTACTCAGTTTCTCGTACAAAAACAAATAGATAGATCCCATTAATTATTCCATTATAATTTCCCTTCTATATCCTACATTACATATATACCTTTCCCCATTAATTGATGAGTTTTTTATTGTGCTTTGGATTAGTAATTTAACATGGAAGAAGTTATACCAAAAGATACCCTTGACCTTTATCAATTTTGTACACTACTTCAAATTATTAGCTTGCAATGCTAGAATTTGCTGCTAAAAATGATGAAACTAAAGTAATTAAGTTTAGCTGACCGAGGAATATTAAAAGATTGGAATAAAGTTAACTTGCATTAGCAGACACAGTTAGTTAGTTAGTTAATTGCCAACAATGATATATTCTGTTGCCAGAGAGAAGCCAGAGAGGAAATGCATGAATTATATATAAATATATAATGGTTGATTTAATTTAAAATAATACAAGGTATATAAGATTTAAATTTGGAATTAGGATTGGCATTATTGAGAGAATGGTGTATATATATGTAGACCATAGTAAGAAAAATATAAGTACTTTTGTTTCTTCTTATCCCTATACATAAATATAAGTCTAATTCTTAGGAAAAGAAATTGAGTATAAAAAATTGCAAGGGGCTTTCTCAAATAAGAATCTTATTAGTTAGAGTTAACAATGTTGGTGTAGAATTGTAGATATGTATAACGCTTTTCAATTTCCTTATCTAATTTATATTATTTAGATATAGT
>NC_029776.3:90262420-90267254 GCF_000817695.3 Arachis duranensis
TTTTAATAAAAAATATTTTTTTAATAAAATTTTTTTTTATTTTTTAATGTGTTTGACAAATTTCTAGTAGTAAAGATAAAAGTACTAGTAAAATAAAAAAAAATATTTTTTATGTAATAAATAAACAAAAAAGAACTTTTATATTGTTATACCCAAACATAATTGATAGATAAAAAGACCTTTTTACATGAGATATCCAAACATAAAATTACTTTTACTTCTCTATAAAATCTTTTAAAAAAAATAACTCGAAAAAAGATTTTTTTTTAAGAACTCACTCAAACAAATCCATAATCTTATTAGATACTACATACATTATTATAAGTTATTTTATTATATATTTCGCTGTATTATAAGCATGTTGTAATAATCGTTCATTAACATCATCCCTTTCGTTTCTCTAATGATAGTCCTAAAATTAAAGAATTTAAAATATCTCTTAAGAGTTCAATAATTATAATTATTAAACAATAAAAAGCACACGATGCGTACTTAATAACATTCTTTCAACGTGATGGACATACATCACCATAATAATAATAATAATAATAATAATAATAATAATAATAATAATAATAATAATAAAAAGAAATACAATTTTGACCTGTCAATAGATTTCTAGAGAACCCTGTTGGCGTTGTTGAATATTCAATCTCTTCTAATTTTCTATGCTTGTTTTCTTGTGAGTTTACAAACTTGTAAAAACGCAGACATGTTCATTTTGCTTTAATCGTTGCGTGTCTTTATCTGAGTCAACGAGTTCGCCAACCGAGTCGACTCAGCTGACGCGCCTTTCTAATTGACGCCACCACCTTCCTCATCATTTCTTTGATTCCCTAATCACACTATAAAACCCAACCAACCCTAATTTTTTTCCTCGCTCCAAACACACACCATCAATTTTCTTTCTCACTTCCCTTTGTTTTCTTCATTATTCTTTTATTGTTCCTCCACCATTTTCCGGGAAAAAATTAATTGTATTGTGTGGAAATGAATTCAGTGAAGATTTTGGCTTTCCCATTTCTGAGTTTGTTGATCATTGCAATTTCTCACATGGCCCATGCTCAAGACTTGGCTCTCTCTCCTTCACCTCCTCCCACTAGTGATGGTGAGTTCAATTTCTTGCTTCCATTTTTTTTAATATGTTGTTAATATTTGAAGCAATGAAAATTCAGTTGGGTTTTAATTAATATTTAAATTTGTTTTTGCTGAATGCAGGCACTGCTGTTGATCAAGGAATTGCTTACCTTCTTATGGTGGTGGCTCTGGCAATCACATACATGATCCATTAATTTTCTTTAATTAATTAATAGATACTAGTAATAGATTAGCCATATTCTTTCATTTACTTTTTCTCTCTTAATATTAGGGTGAGGAAATTCCAGAGTTAATGTACTGTAATTATATTATTGACGAAATTTAGTAATATATAATATGATTTAATTGTGTGACGCATTCTTCTTTCTTCTATATATTCAGTTCTGAAGTAGACGCGGTTTATTTTGGCTTTTCTCTCTGAGATTCTATAAAATTCTATTTTTGTGGAGGCTATGACATTCACATATATACATACATGGACACAAGCTGGTCAAGTCTAACGAATTTGATTCACAATTTTATGTTAATGTTATGTTTTTTATTTAGATTGCATACGTCATTGTTTGGGTTAGGTGCATTTCTTAGCAGCCACACTTTAAGTATGCTATTTGCCCAGTGGCTACTCTTCCTTTTTTATCATTTATCCTTTCTTTTCTTTCTTTTTTTAATGCAAAAGAATAAAATAGTTCATTTGAGTTTAATTCTTATTTTAATCTATTCAAATTAAGTGTGCTAGCTTCGACGGAACCAATTCATCCTCCATTCTGGTTATGTTTTAAGGTGATGTTTTACAAAGTTTTTTTTTTTTTCATTCCTATAATATTTTTCAACTCAGATAGGTCAAAAGACTAATTAACAAGTGACATTAGGACACTTTTATTAAGGTTGTTTTTATTGTTAATTAAAAAAAAACAAAAGTGTGTAAATGTATTATGGGTGCATGAAACTTGTTATATTAGATTAAACTTCTTAAAGAACTAGTGAACAAAAATACTATATATAATTATACTTAAAATTATATATTATTATACTATTATAGGATAATTGAAATATCTAATCAGATCAGAGAACTCTTAAATCTTTGGGAGCTTGTATAAAGTAGCGGTGTCAAATGCTGATAAATCTGTTTATTCAGTTGACCTATTGCGCTATATTTGTTAACTTCTTGGGTTGAACCTACTGGATCAAGTTTGGGCCTAGCAATCCTGAAAGCCCAACATGCAAATCAGTATATAAATCCCGAAAGCCAAGTCCAAAAAATCCCAAAAGCAGCATGTCATAAACCGAAATGGTCCTATGACCAAAAGCATTAAAAAAAACCAAAATCGTCTTGACAAAAAAAATACCTAAATGGTATTAGTGGTTGGAATCTCAGTTCAATTGGCATATCATATGATTGGAATAGTTACAATCCCAACTGCTGTGGCCTTATCCATTAAAGCCAGAGCTGATGAAATTCTCTATGCCATCATGAGAAGAGACCTTACGCCTAGGAGATGGAAGGCTGCTGCTGTTGACACACTTATTAAATGGACTCCCCCTCCTGAAGACTATCTCAAACTGAATGTTGATGGCAGCCGAGGCCTTGGATCAATGGCAGCATCACCTGTCTCGCTGGGAGCTGTACTCGGGTTCGAATCCTCAGTGAAAAATATAAAATTCATATTAGTAGTGTCTCTATATAGTGTGTGTGAGTGTGTTGTGTGTGTGTCACATGGATATAATGTCTAGGATTATAGATTGTCCAATCTACTTGACAAAAAAAAAACAAAGCAGCAAAAAAAAAAAATTAAGTTTTGAAATTAACTTGCCGGTTACACTTTTTTTCAAGATGAACTTTATTAGTCTCTAACAACCCACCCAACATTTTAATTTAAGCAAAAATCAATCTCATCATAATCAGGCAATAAATTAAGTCTAATTAATAATTCATCAATTTAACGATGCACATAATAAGCATCGAGAGTAGTTCTTCTCGTGAGAGTCAATCATCATGTGAAAATTTCACTAATGTTGATTTCACTCTTAATTAATTCAAGATAATTAAGCACCCCAAACCAGAAAAATGTTTAAAAAACAATAAAATTTATTATTTTTGGCCAATCACTTTTAGTCATCAATTCAATTTGTTTAATTTAATAATTTAACAACATATTTTTATTCCATACTTTTAAATATTAATAACAAACTGTTGGCCAAAAACAATTCTGTTGCCTTCTAGTATTTCTCTCCCAAGCCATTAAAGAGTAAAAATCAGTTCACATGGCTTGTTGCTCCAAGTACAGTTCTTAATTATAATATAGAAATAGAATATGATCCACATATGACTCTGACTCTAACCAGGGTAGAAATATTTGGTGAAGTAAATCTTGGGGTAGGGTGATTTTAATTATTTATTCTTATATAATAAGACATTTCATGTACACTTTCATCACTTGAGATTCAAAAAGTAATCTATGATAAATGCCTATTATTGTTGTATTATTATGAATGATCACATACATCTATTTCCTTTAGCAAATTTCTCTACCAATAAATAAGGGTAGTTTTTCTTTTCTTTTCTTTTTTTCTCTAGGCATACTCGATGGAGAAACTGACATGTTTTTTGAACTTATTTTATATTAATTCTAAATCAATGGTTTTAAATTAAGTAATTTTAAAATTTCTAGAAACATATATTAATTATACATTAGAATATACTGAATTTTTATTTGTAGGCTTATTTTCTGTCTTCTTTTTTATTTTTTTTAAAACCATGAAAATGGAAATAAAAGAATAATACTGCAAATTAATTTCCAAAAAATTTTTAATCGAATATTTTTATTCTCAACAACAAATTTTAATTATTAAATTAGGTATAATATTTGATTTTGATAAATGAACCAATTGTTAAGTTCAATTTTGATAACTTTTTTGTCATTATATAATAAAAACATAATAATCACTAAAAGTTTTTCAATTTCTCATGCCAATTTCTTTATATAGACGAACAATATGATATAAGACTGATTTGTTGAATGCAACAAAAATTTACAAATCTATTTAATAATTAAAATTTATTAAAAACTAAAATATTTGAACAATTCGTTTTAGAAAAGACTGATTTAAAATAAATATTACTCGAAATGAAAATTATGAGAAAAAGAGCAACATTATCGAGAAACACAAAAGTAAGAAGTGAAATCCCTAAGTATATTAGTCTCAAATCCAAATACCATGTGCTTAACTTTGTATATATTCAAATTTAAGTATTATCCACAGTATGATTTCTGAGTTCTGGGCATGGATATCAAAAACCGTTGCCATTCTTGCAAGAAAAGAATTATCCAATTCGGAAGGTGTTGCAATGATGAAGATGCAAACAATAGTTACGTGTCACTCTCAGCAATTGGATCAAGCAAGTTGAGGTGGAAAGTTCTGTGGATGAAGCTGAAGATGAAAAAGAAGAAGCTCTTTGATTCTTCTTCAGCATCATCATCATCATCACATCCTTATTATGATGCATACACATATTCTCAGAACTTTGACCATGGTAATGCAAAGGATGAAGCAGATAACCTCTCTAGATCTTTCTCTGCTCGCTTTGCTGACTCTTCTAAAGTAACTACCGTTATTATCAACCATAAGGTACTTTAACTAAGGCAATGCCATGCCCAATTTCTCACTTTCTTTCTTTTTCTTTTTAATTTTCACTCTGTATATCATGCAATGCTTGCTACATTAACTCTTTCTCTTT
>NC_029776.3:90267276-90284160 GCF_000817695.3 Arachis duranensis
ACTTTGTAGTTTATCATCACTTCACTTTCTGAATAATTTCTTAGAGATAGATAATGTATTGTAACACGTTGTAACCATACGTTGACTTATTAGGATTGGTTAAAGTGGTAGGTGTCTCGATCTTTTAATTATAGGTTTTGAATTTGGATCTTAAAAGATCTGGGTATTTTTAGAATATTATTTTAATATAAATGAACGATTTTTAAATTAAAATAGTATTAAAAAGAATAAATAAAATAATACCGATCTTATTAGTAGATAGATGTATACTTTTGATGAGAAAAAAAGTTAGATTTTGCCATTTTGTATAACTATTGTTATTCAGTTTTTTTTTAATTCAAATTGAATTGATACTAAGTATTAGAGTTACATATTTTTCATTTAGTTTTAAATTACTATTTATGATAGATGGTCTTATAAGTGCTGATATAGTATTTTGTGAGATTCAAAATAAAATTGAAATAAAAACTATCACTAAAATGCTCTTAGAAATAAAAAAAATACTTGTAAGATATTAACACATTGTTAATTAGGACTCAACTCAAGTTAATTGAATTCTTATTAATGTTTATCTGTTTTTAAATTTTCATGATATTATGTAAATTTCTTTTTATACTGTTATACATACAGTTTCGTAACACAAAAGTTTGTATAGTTTTATCACTTTTATGACCTTTACTAACACATTAAAAATTCATTACTTAAAAACGTTTAACAGGTATTCTAAAGATACTAGTTAAATCATAATTTTCTAATATAAATGCATAAAACTAGCATAGTTGAGCACCCGAAACAAATCGATTTTAGTTGCGTTTATCCAGCAATGTATACAATATGAAAGGGGAAAAAAATTTCAAAGCCAAGGAGAATTATAAATAGGAGTTGCAACAGATTTAACTTGAAGGTACTTATGGAGTGCTTCCAATCCATAATCTCTTCCAAATCCACTCATCTTGTAACCTCCAAAAGGGCAATCAACATCAAAGGCAAAGAAGCAGTTGATCCAAACAATGCCTGCTCGGATGGACCTTGACACTGTGTTTGCAATATCCATGTTCTTCGTCACAATCCCCGACGCTAGTCCATATTTGCTGCTATTTGCCTTTTCAATTCCTTCCTCAATGCTCCTGTTTTTAGTATAATATCAAAAGGTTTAAAGTTCGATTCTTATTGATATAAAAACATTCATCTGTCTTTATCTAACAGTTTAAACTTTTACGAGAAATGATTTCCTAACAAGTTAGGTGAACTTATGAATATACTAATGAAAGGGTCATTAAGATAAAAGAGAATAAAGAGAAGAATTTGCTTTGGTACATTGAGGGTGAAAAAGAATACAAGATGTACTTAGTACTTACTTGAACTTAGAAAGCACCATGACAGGTCCAAATATCTCATCTTGTGATATTAGCATGTCCTCCTAAAATGGATAGTGTGAAACAATTATGAATATTAATAAAGAAGGCCAGTTTTTATTGTTTCTTGAAGAGTTGAAATGCACCTTAACATTAGAGAAAATTGTAGGCTCAATGTAGTAGCCCTTGTTTCCAAATCTTTTTCCCCCAGTTAAAAGGGTAGCTCCTTCTTTCTTTCCAAGCTCAATATAGGACAGAATTTTTTCAAATTGTGCCTTACTAGTCTGCAGTTTAAAATTAAAAAAAAAAATCATATACGGAAAAGAGTTATTATTATCTAAAGGCTTATTCTCAAATTATAGTGTAACCATAATTATGTTACCTGTGGTCCTTGCTGAACTTTAGGGTCAAATGGGTCCCCTACTACCCATGTTTTTGCCTTCTCCACAACCTTCTTCTCAAATTCATCATAAATTCCTTCTTGAACATAAACTCTGGAAAATGCAACACATATTTCTCCCTGAAAATTATAAACAGTTACTAGGTACGACCGAGATACTTTGGAAAACAAGAAAAATGATTTCAGGGGTTGAGTTGGAATGAAAGAAATGAAACCTTGTTATGTAGGATACCAAAGAGAGCAAGGTCAACAGCTTTGTCAATATCAGCATCATCAAAGATTAAGACTGGGGACTTGCCACCTAATTCAAGTGAAACTGGTTTCAAATTGCTCATGGTTGCCGCCATCATTACCTTCCGGCCAGTCTCCGTCGAACCAGTAAAACTGACCTATAACATAACATAATCAAATCAAACCTTAGTAAATCCATAGATGGATAATTTGAATAGGAAATTACCGCATCCACGTCCATATGTGAGGCTATTGCAGCTCCAGCAGTAGAACCAAATCCAGGTACAACATTTAGCACCCCATCTGGGATACCAGCCTGAAAATTACATTCAACATTTTACTAAGTTAAGAATTAGATACTAGAACATTTTATCAAATAAGCTAATATGCCAATTAACGTGACCACTTAGTAAAATAATAAGAGGTACTATCACTTTGGTACTCGAAAAATTTAAACGCCTACAAAAAAGTCCCTAAAAAATATTATCGATAAAATAAATTTTAAATGATTTAAAAATGCGACAAAAATAATCAATAAATATTATACTTTTTATAAATAACAAAAAAAATTCATATTCAGCAAATCGATTACCTATTTGATCATATTTTTTTTTGGCAATAGTTAAATAAATATTTAAAAAATACAGAAAAAAATTGGAACAAAATTTGATCTTTAAATTTTTCTTTTTATTTTTCAAAAAAAATTGGTCATTCATGATAATTTTGTTTTAAAAAAAACACTTTGGTATAAAATTACCGATTTTTTAGAATAAAAATATCTTATTTTTCTAATAGTAGTTACAAAAATTCGTATTTATAGTATCTTTTGGGATAACATTTTAGTAGTTTGCTCAAAATAATAACTATCAAACTAAATTAATACTTTTAAAGTTTTAAATATATTAAAATAAAACATGCTTGATCAAGTCTCATGACTTGATTGAGTGAAGAAGCTAAGTTTCATGAGCAACTGAAGCAACTTGTATTTGGCTTACCAGCTTAGCAAGATGAGCATAAAAGAGAGCCGAGAGAGGCGTATCCTCGGCCGGCTTGAGGAGCATGGTGCAGCCGGCGGCTAAGGCAGGGCTAGCCTTGGTGAAGAACATGACAGTAGGAAAATTCCAAGGGATAATGTGTCCCACAACACCAACAGGTTCCATAAGAGAATACAAATGAAGGTTCCTAGAAGTTTTGAACACTTCTCCATGGATTTTATCAGCAGCACCAGCATAGTAACGCAGTAAATTTGATGCTTCGGGAACATCCACAGCCTTACACCAACTATATAGCTTCCCTCCATCAATGGTGTCCAATGCTGCTATCTCTTCAATGTTCTCTTCAATTAGCTCTGCCCATTTTAGCATAATCTTTGCTCTCTCCTGTTCCATAATTCCATACCCAAATTAATATATCTTCTTTACCTTTTTTTTTTCCTTTTTATAAATCTTGAAATTCATGTATTCAATTAAAAAGACAAGTAATTTCAACCAACTAATTAATATTTTGTTTTTGTTTTTTATATTATTTTCTATCTCGATCGGCTAAAAATGAATTTGTCATGCATATGAGTTTTATTTAAAAATTTGTTGCTAGTAAATCAGTTGTTGTATGCTCAAAGTTAGATTCAAATCCCAACAATTTCTTAAACAGACTAGTAAACTAACCTCTAGATCAACCTAAGTTAATTTCAACTAATTAATAATTGATATCTCTATTTAACCAACCAATTGATATTTCTAATAATAAGCATAATAATAATAATAATAATAATAATAATAATAATAGAAATAAAAGTTAGGTGAAGATGTGAAGGATACATACAGCACCAGGCATGCGTGGCCATGGACCAGAATCAAAAGCTTGACGTGCTGCCTTCACAGCAATATCAATATCTTCTTTTGTAGCCTCTGCTATTTCTGTAATCACTTCTTCTGTTCTTGGATCTACGGTCTCAAACCTTTTTCCTTTTTAATAAAAAAAAGGTTATTATCAAATTAATTCAACTGTTTTAACATTTTTTTTAATTTAAAAAAACGAAAAACTAAAAAAAAATCATGCCACATAGATACATACTCTCTTTGTTCTCAAATAAGTGTTTATTTAAAAGAAAAAATAAATAAATAATTGTCCACCTAACCTAACACATTAATATTATTACTATTTTTTTAGCCATACCCCTAAATAAATAGATAAAAGAGAATTAAAGAGAGTAATTATTGCTATCAAGAATATTTTTTAATTTTAATTTTAATATATTTAAATGTTTTTAATCAAAATATAAATTTGAAAGTAGACATTTATTTATTTGAAAATTGAGAAAGTATAATCTTACGCCTTCACTAATTATTAATTAAACAGCAAAATGGGTCAAATTAAGCTGCTATTTCTCTCATATTCTCCTCTGATTCGAATCTATACTATGCGCTATGTGCAATGTTGGTAAAATACAACTTTGATATTTCACCTTCATTGAACCTTTTCATAAACTTTTATCTTTTTTATTTTTTAAATATTTTGAGTTGACATCACTGGTATCCTATTACATCAGCACACCTCTGGCCAGCCAAATGAACTCACTGATTATTGTTGGTAGGTGAAAACTCAGATTCAACCGCCTTTATATGAAATTGATAGTTGAAAGTCGTTAGATAAAAAATTTAGTCAAAGGAAAAATATGAGGAGTCAATGAAATATTTATACAATGTGTACAATGAAAGTTTATGGAGTATTAGAGATATAATCATTAGTGTTACATTTTCTCATCAGTTGAAACTTTTGGGATGAGTGGTATCATGACATGGTATTAAAGCGCTAGATCCGAAAGGTCAATTGTCTCCCTAATGAGATCCGTAAATTAATGGAATATATTTTTTTTTTATAAATATTAGCAAATAAAATGAAATTGTAAAATAAGACTTGGGGATGCACGTAAGTCAGAGTTTAAATCTCTTATCACTAAGAAACTAGTTTAAAATATCTTAGCAATAAAATAATATTAAAACTAATATAATGTTATTATTAAGCCAACCAACCACTCCTTCCCATCAATATGATCATCAAGTTCAGTTCAACTCTTCCATGATGATCGATGTCCTCAACTGAAGAATGAAACTATCCCATTTATCAAACCAAGCTAATTAATGATATTTTTCTATGCCAGGTACGCAATTCTTATTAAATTACAATTGGGTTCTGTACTAACTGGAAATTAAAACGATACAGAAACCAATATATATGAATTATTAGGGGAAAAGAATAGAGGTAATTAAGAAAATAAAGAGAGAAGAAGAATGATTAATTAATTAGAACCTGAAACTGAATCCACGAATTCTCCATTGATGAAGAGCTTTGTAAACTTTATCTTTGGAATCTTGAGAAAAGAACCATTATTATTGCTATCATCATTGCAATTGCTGAGATTTGCCATCTCTCTCGAATCAAGCCAAGTATAAGGGAGTGTGCTTGGCTTCGTGTGGAGAGGGAATATATATTTATACACTACATGGTCACTTATTTCTTGTATATGTCACAAGCATTCTAATTAACTAGATATAAACAAATAAAGTAGTTATAACTAGGAGTCTAGGACAATTTTGTAATTTCACTTCATTTATAAAAATGATTTCATTTTAACCTTTTTTGTCACTTATAAAATTCCATATCTTGAAAGTTCAACAAATTAAATGACTAATAACAAATAATAATTAATAAATTTGATTTTAATTAAAGTTCTATATATTGTTAATAAAATATTTCTATAATATTCACCAAGTCAAAAAGGTAAATTGTCAAAAAGGAATTAACTTCAGTCTTCTTTTGAGGCATCTACCTCATGCCTTATCACAACACTCCCCCTTGAATGACTATTTAGGATTATTATCTCATTAAAACTTTATTAAAGAAAAATCTTGTGGGAAAAATTTTAGTGAAGGAAAAAGAATACAATATCCTTTGTGATGGGACTGCCTCATTAAAAACCTTGTCAAGAAAAACCCAATGGGAAAAAAAAACTTGACCAAGGAAAAAAGAGTACAGTCTCCCCCTCTTGCCGACATCATTTAATGTCTCGAAATCGGCGCATCCCAATCTCATGTACCAATCTTTCAAAGGAGGATTTTGGGAGTGACTTTGTAAATAAATCTGTCAGGTTGTCACTTGAGCGGATCTGTTGGACATCAATTGTCCCTTGATTTTGAAGATCACGAGTGAAGAAGAATTTGGGAGAAATATGCTTTGTTCTATCACCTTTGATGTATCCACCTTTAAGTTGAGCAATGCATGCTGTATTATCTTCAAACAGGACAGTTTGAGCTATCTTATGATCAATCAGTCCACATGATGACAGAATATATTGAATCAGATTCCTCAGCCAAAAACACTCGCGACTAGCTTCATGAATCGCCAGTATTTCAGCATGATTAGAGGATGTTGCAGCAATCGTCTGTTTCGTGGATCTCCAAGATATAGCTGTACCACCATATGTGAACAGGTATCCTGTTTGAGATCTCCCTTTATGTGGACTAGACAAGTATTCGGCATCTGCATAACCAACTAGTTGTGACTTGGATCCATAGGGATAAAACAATCCCATATCAACCGTTCCATGAAGATATCGAAAGATTTGCTTGATTCTACTCCAATGTCTTCTAGTTGGAGATGAACTATACCTTGCTAGTAAATTCACAGCAAATGATATATCGGGTCTTGTATTATTAGCAAGATACATTAGCGCTCCAATGGCACTAAGATATGTACTTCAGGACCAAGGATATCTTCATTTTCTTCTTTAGGACGGAATTGATCCTTCTCCACATTCAAAGATCTTACGATCATTGGGGTACTCAAGGGATGTGACTTATCCATATAAAATCTCTTCAAGATCTTTTCTATGTATGTTGTTTGATGAATAAAGATCCCATTTTTTATATGCTCGATCTGCAGGCCGAGACAAAATTTAGTCATTCCAAGATCTTTCATCTCAAACTCTTCTTTTAGAGTTTTTATTATTGTTGGAATCTCTTCAGGAGTCTCAATGATATTTAAATCATCAACGTACACAGCAATAATAATGAATCCAGATGTAGTTTTCTTTATGAAAACACATGGACAGATATCATCATTCTTGAATCCATTTTTGGCCAGATACTCAATAAGACGATTATACCACATTCGTCTAGATTGCTTCAGACCATATAAAGATCTTTGCAATTTGACTAAGTATAACCCTTGCGAATATTTATTGGATGGTTTAGATATCTTTAGTCCTTCAGGAACTTTCATATAGATATCCTGATCTAATGAGCCGTATAAGTAGGCTGTTACCACATCCATTAAATGCATATGCAGTTTATGATATGCAAATAAACTGACCAAATAATGCAATGTTATCGCATCCACTACAGGGGAATACGTTTCTTCATAATCTATACCGGGCCTTTGTGAAAAACCTTGTACCACAAGTCGAGCTTTATAGTGCACAACTTCATTTTTCTCATTTTGTTTTCTCACAAATACCCATCGATATCCAACAGGTTTTACATCTTCAGGTGTACGGACTACAGGTCCAAAAACTTCACGTTTTGCAAGTGAGTCTAACTCAGCCTTCATGGCTGCTTCCCATTTTGGCCAATCATTTCTTTGTCGATATTCTTCGACTGATCTTGGCTCAAGATCCTTACTTTCATGCATGATATTTTATGCCACATTATATGCAAATATTTCATTGACAATTGTCTTATTTCGGTCCCATTTCTCTCCTGTAAAGACATAATTTATCGAGATCTCGTTATTTTCACAATTTTCAGGTACCTGAATGTTTTCTGGCGTTAACATTATATCAGAATTTTGGACAACTGTAGGTGTCTCTACTATGTCTTTTTCAACAGGAATATTATTTACCTCTTTTCTCTTTTGAGGATTTTTATCTTTGGAACCGACAGGCCTACTACGCTTCTGGCATGTATTTGCTTCAGTGGCTATTCGTCCTACTGGGACATCAATTCGAATTGGGGCATTTTTTGCTGGTATATAAGATTTGGTTATCCTCTTTGTATCGGAAAATGCATCAGGCAATTCATTTGCTATTCTTTGCAAATGTATAATCTTTTGAACTTCTAGTTCACATTGCCCTGATCGAGGATCTAAATGCATCAACGATGATGCATTCCAATTAAGTTCCTTTTCAGGAAGCTTATTCTTTCCCCCTAATGTTGAAAATTTTGATTCATCAAAATGATAATTCGCAAACCGGGCTTTAAATACATCTCCCATTTGTATCTTAAGATACCTCACTATAGAGGGAGAATCATATCCAACATATATCCCCAATTTTCTTTGGGGTCCTATTTTGGTGCGATTAGGTGGTGCAATGGGAACATATATCGCGCACCCAAATATTCTTAAATGGAAAAAATTTGGCTGCTGGCCAAAAGTTAATTGCATAAGAGAGAACTTATGATAACTCGTTGGCCTCAAACGAATAAGTGATGCGGCATGTAAAATAGCATGCCCCCAAACCGAAGTTGGGAGATTTGTTCTCATAAGTAAGGGTCTAGCAATCAATTGGAGGCGCTTAATAAGTTATTCTGCTAACCCATTTTGTGTGTGAACATAAGCTACTGGATGTTCAACACTTATTCCATTAGCCATACAATAAGCATCAAAAGTTTGGGAAGTAAATTCACCAGCATTATCAAGGCGAATTGCTTTGATTGGATTTTCTGGAAATTATGCTTTTAATCGAATAATTTGAGCTAGTAATCTCGCAAACGCCAGGTTGCGAGAAGACAATAAGCACACATGTGACCATCTCGAAGATGCGTCTATTATGACCATAAAATATCTGAAAGATCCACATGGTGGATGAATAGGTCCACATATATCACCTTGAATCCTTTCTAGGAATTCAGGGGACTCAAATTCAATCTTTACTGGTGATAGCCTTAAAATTAACTTCCCTTGAGAACATGCAGCACAACAAAATTCACTAGATTTAAGAATCTTCTGGTTCTTTAGTGAATGTTCATGGGAGTTTTCAATAATTCTCCTCATCATGGTTGTTTCCGGATGACCCAATCTATCATGCCAAGTTATGAATTCATTTGGGCTAGTAACTTATGGTTTACAATGGCATGTGATTCAATTGCACTAATCTTAGTATAATATAACCCAGATGAAAGTGAGGGCAACTTTTCTAATATAACTTTCTTATTTGAATCATGAGTTGTGATACATAAGTACTTATGATTTTTCTCATTCATAGTCTCAATATGATATCCATTTCGGCAAATATCTTTAAAACTCAACAAGTTTCTTCGAGACTTGGTAGACAATAGTGCATTATTTATTATGAATTTTGTTCCTCCAAAAAATAAAATTATAGCTCTTCCGGAGCCTTCTATCACATTGCCTGGGCCAATAATAGTATTAACATATTCTTCTTTTGGCACAAGATGAGTAAAATATATATAACTTTTAAGAATAGTGTGCGAACTTGCACTATTCGCAAGGCAAATATCCTCAGAATATGTCCTTGCCATTTTTCTTCAAAGACAAATGATAATAATAATAAAATGAGTAGAAGTACATGCATAATAAAATTATTCACATGAATACTTAACAAACACACATATTAAACTATTCCATCATTGATCAAATAGCCAATATTTCTTTCAAAATCCTCAAAGAAATTAAATATATCATAATAAGTGGTGGAATTTTCAGTATCATTTGGAACGAAATTCGACTCTTTTCCCTTGTCGTCCTTTTTCAAAGATGCCTGATAAAGATCGACTAGGTGCCTTGTGGTACGACAGGTACGTGACCAATGGTCCTTTCCACCACAACAGCAAACACTTATCCTCTGTTGATTTATTCTACCCGATATTTCTTTCTTTATCCCACTTCTGGTGAGATCCTCTCTTTTGAATATAATTCATTTTCCTTCCATAATTTTTCTTATTATTAAAACCTTGCCATTTATCTCTTATGGGGTAATTTGCCACATTTACTTCAGAAAATGGGACGGCACCAGTTGGGCGCGCTTCATGATTCTTTAAAAGCAACTCATTGTTGCGTTCAGCAACGAGAAGGCAAGAAATTAACTCAGAATATTTTTAAATTATTTTTCTCGAATTGCAGGAGCACATTCGAGGCATGGAAGGTTGAAAAAGTTTTCTCCAATATATCGGGCTTGAGGAAGTATCACATGATTGTACCTTTTTTCAAGGTCTTTCCACAGATCTGCAGGATCTTTTAATGTGAGATATTCCTTTTTCAATCATACGTCAAGATGACGACAAAAAAAAATTATGGCTTTGGCTATATCCTTCTAGGATGTATTATTTTCAGCCTTAATGGTATCTTCAAGATCTATTGAATCAAGATGGATTTCAACATCTATATCCATGATAAATAATTATTTCCAAATATATCATGAGCATTATATTCAAGATGAAAGAGTTTCGATATAATAAAAATTTGTTACCTAAGGTCTTCCTAAAATTTCGTTAGAGCTTCATGCTGATAACGTGTTGTAAGATAACTAAATAAATAAATAAGGAAGAGGTAACAAATATAAAATATGAATAGAAAAATACTACTCAATACTATTGTATTGCTATAAAAATAATATATTAATATTATATTAGTAGTATGAGAAGGAAGAAAGTAAAGAAGTGTTTTATATAAGAAAAGAGAGAGAGAAAGAATTTGCTTTATTATTGTTGCCAGAGACGGATTTAGGGGGGGACCAGCATGGGCCATGGCCCCCCTAAGTTTTCAAAACTTAAAATACATTACATATAATGTTTAAATGTTTTTTCAAATATATTTCTAGTTAAGTGGTTAAAGATAAGTATTTCATCCTTCAAAGCATGGGTTCAACTCCCATGTCAATCATTTAACATTTGTTTTCTTTTGTTCTTTCAAGTTTTTTTTTTACACATATTAAAATTATTAGAGAAATAAATTTATATTATTTATGTTATATCTTTTATAATAAAGATAAAAATTAAAATTTTTATGAAAATTTTTTTTTGATATAAATGATTTTTTTAAATTAATTTTAGTTTAAAATAATATTAAAATATACAATTATTTTTTTTATTAAAACTTCCAGTTTTAATATGGCACTTTTTATTTTTTTATTTCCGGCCCCCTCTTTATAAGATTTCTAGATCCGCCACTGATTGTTGCTGTGTGTTTGCTTGAGGTTTAGCCTCGTATTTATAGGCATGTAAAAGGTAAATTGTCAAAAAGGAATTAACTTCAGTCTTCTTTTGATAGTCTAAACTTTTCACTTGAAAAAGTTAGCCACAAATATTAATGGCCATCCACCTCATGCCTTATCACAACAATATTGATATATATTGTATCAATTTATTTTCGGCAGAAAACACTCACAAGATTACATATTTTTGGTTTAATATAATTTAAAAAAAATATTTGTACCCATAAATTTTATAAACGTTGACAAAAATATCTGTTAAAAAAAATTAACGTTGTATCCATTAAAATGGGTTTCGTACGACAAAGCAGGCAAACTTTAATTTTTTGTTAACTTTTTAATAAATTTTTAAATTATTCCCACCTTTTATCTTCAACATCAACTTTATCGCCATCTCTTCTTTTCCAAATCTTAAACTTTCACATCTCTTTATTACCACTCTCCTAACCACCTTTATTCTCAACTCTTCTATAATCTTAAGAGAAGAAGATGAAGAATAGAAAGTAGACGACGATTGCAGCTCAGAAACTGAGTTTTGATGCGGTGGTGGCAAGGGTTTGATGCTTTCAGGATTCGGAGAGAAACAAAAACTAGAATGAGATGGTGTTCTTGAAGTTAAGCTTCGACTTTTGAGTTTGTGGTTTTTTTTTTTAATTCGAAGTGGGTGGCTCTAAAGGGTGGGTTGTTCCGCCTTCTGGTAACACCAACATCTACAATAACTAAACTTCTCACAACAAGTTTCAAGCAATCCATAAGCACTCTCCTTTTTTATTTATTCCATGCTTTCTTGCTTATTATTTCATCGACACATAATTTCTTTTTATTCCATGGGTTATGAATATGATGATTACTGTCATGGCTGAAACTTATGGTGGGACAGGGGAGACAATAATTTCAGTTCCGGCGAATCACTCAGTTTCTAGTAAGACGGCACCATCAAGATTCCAGTTGTGTTGCTGGAGCTTGAATTCGGTAGATCTGAACTCGCCATCATACCGAAGTAAAGGCAATTTATACGTGAGCTTGAGGCAGCACTGGGGCCGCCGCAGGGCTTGGAGTGGATGCTATCAGAGGTGATAGTGTTGCCTGGGAATAGACAGATTTTCTGGAGGCCTGTCATTGCCTTCGTCGTCATCGGTGTGAAAAGATGATAGCGCTCGTGGTGGTGGTAATAGAGTAACAAAGATAGAAAAAGGTGGTTAAAGTGGTAGTAATAGAAAAATATAAAAGTTTGAGATTTGAGAAAGAAGATATAGTAATAAAGTTGAGGTTGAAGATAAAGAGTAGAGGTTATTTGAAAATTTTATTAAAAAGTTAACAAAAAGTTAAATTTGAATATTTTTATCGTATGGATTATGTGAAGAATATGTTTTTTAATGGGATTTAAAAAAGAGGGTTAAGTACGATTTTGGTCCCTAACGTAGAGGCCGAAAATTTATTTTATTCCCGGCCTTTTTTTTTTGTTATAAGATGGTCGCGAAGGTTTTAGTTTATTTTAAAATTGTCTTTTTTAGCAAATTTTTTATTTTTATTACTAAATTACCCCTAACTAAACAAATTATAAAATAAAATAAAAAGAAAAAAAAAAGAAAGAAAGGGAACGATGGAAGGGAGAAAGAGAATTAGAGGGAAGAAGGGAGAAGGGAAGGTAGCGCCGCCGCACCGCCGCCTGTGATGGAGATAACG
Organism: Arachis duranensis; assembly: GCF_000817695.3. Taxonomy (NCBI): domain Eukaryota; kingdom Viridiplantae; phylum Streptophyta; class Magnoliopsida; order Fabales; family Fabaceae; genus Arachis; species Arachis duranensis. The sequence goes on from NC_029776.3 coordinate 90,280,175, forward strand.
GAAGGAAAAACTGCCACACACACATGGATGAAGAGGGGGGGATAGAGAGCAAGGGAGAAGAAAGAGATCGGAAGGAAAAACAAAGAGCAAGAGAGGAGAAAGGGAGAAGAGAGAGATCGAAAGAGAGAGGGAGACCGCGTTCAGCGCCGCTGCCGCCACTCGCTCGCCGCTCGCCGTTTCTGTTTCTCTTCCTCTCTCGGTCGTCGATGCTCCTCGTCATTTCTGCTTTTGCTTTTGCTTATATTTCTGTTTTTACTTCTGCTTCTGGTTTTACTTTTGTTGTTGTTCTGATTTTATTATCCATTGTTGTTGGTAGTGTTGTTCTTCTAGTTGTTGTTGTTTCATTGTTGTTATTGTTTCACTGCTTTCTGTTTCTTCCTGCTTCTGTTTCTACATTTGCTTGTGCCTCTGCGCCTCTGCTTTTGGTTGATTTTGGAGAAGAAGAAGGAAGGGTATTTTCATCCGAAGGATGATTTTAAACAAACTGAAACCTTCGAGACCATTTTGTAACGAAAAAAAGGCCAGAGAGGAAATAAATTTTCAGCCTCTATGTTAGGGACCAAAATCGTACTTAACCCTAAAAAAGAAGGTCTATATGAAACCACTTCTGGGATATCCTTGTCCCTCTAGCAAAGTTTGTCTCCTTTGCAAGGTACTTTATGGTCTTAAGCAAGCTCCTTGTAAATGGTTTGAAAAGTTCAGCATCACTATATGCAATCTCAGTTTCACTTGCAGTCTCATGAGAATGCTCTCTTCATTCGTAAAAGTGAACAAGGAGTTATTCTTCTACTTTTGTATGTTGATGACATGATCATTACTGGAGATGATGTTGATGGTATCTCTGATCTCAAGACATCCTTTTACTGTACTTTTGATATGAAAGATCTTGATTCTTTCAATTATTTTCTTGGTTTAGAAGTCATATCCACAGATGACGGCATCTATCTCTCTCAAGCAGAGTATGCTTCGGATCTTCTTGCTCGAGTCAGAAATACAGATAGTCGCATTGAGTTGACTCCCCTTGAGCCTAAGTTCGATTTATCCCTATGCATGGCACTATTTTGGATAATTCTACTCTTTATCAATAATTAGTTGGAGGACTCGTCTACTTAACTGTCACCCGACCAGATATCGCCTATCCACTTTATGTTTTTAGCTAGTTCTTGTCAGCCCCTTGTACTACTCACTATGCGGCAGTTTTTCGCATTCTTCACTACATCAAAGGCACCCTATTGCATGGCATTTATTTTTCTGCCCATTCATCTTTATCCCTTCAGGCGTACTCAGATGCTGATTGGGCTGGTGATCCCATTGATTGTTGTTCTACTACTGGTTATTGTTTGTTTTTTTATGACACTCTCATTTCTTGACGAGTTAAGAAACAAACGTTCACTGTTTGATCAAGCACAGAAGCTGAATACCGTGCTTTCGCTGACATAACTGTTGAAGTTGTCTCGATTCGTTGGCTTTTCGAAGACTTGGGTGTTCTTCAGTCATCACCAACTGATATTTTTTGTGATAACTGCAGTGCTATTCAGATTGCGCATAATGATGTGTTTCGTGGACGCACCAAACACATTGAGATTGATTGTCACTTTGTCCAGCAACGTCTTCTTATTGATATCTTCACGAAGGTTCATCCCTTATTCATTTTTAGGCTCTAGTATTCAAACTCAAATTTGTATTCTTATCTCCTACTTGAATTTGAAAGAAAATATTAAAATATAATTAAAATCAATTTAGATTAATTAATATCATTTATATTTATATAGTATATTTGTGTATTAATTATAGAATTATATATTTTTATTATTTTAAATTTCTCTTTCGAAAAAAATATTTTAATTTTTTTAACACTTATATATATTTTTATACATTGTATGTTTAAATACATATTTAATAATATATTTTTCAACTTACTCTCTTGTTTCTAACCTTTATAATTATTAAACTGTGAGAAAGACGACTAGACGAGGGACAGTGCTAATTATATAAAGAGAAAAAGGGGGAAATAAAAATTAATTAAAAAACTATTAAATTGCACTTTTCATATATTCGTAATGGTGACGTGTGGCTGCTGGCGTGAGTGAAAGGTATCACGGTAGGTGGCTAATTATATAATTGGACACTGGAAGACAAACACAAAGTTCAGAAACACATGTTGCTTTTGGAGAAATGTTAATATGTTATAAGTCAATTTTTTTATATATAATTATATATACAAAAATAACATATGTAACATTATTTTTGTTTCTTAGGTCCTGGCCCGCTCCAAGAGAGAAATGTATGCTATGCATTTTGCCTCCTGTTGTTTTCTGATTTTCATTTACCTCTTTCAATGCCATAACCTAGTCACAATTTGTAGGCCATACAAAAAAACGGTGCAACGTTCAAACAATTTAAAACACTAATTAAGTTGAATGATTTTTTGGCTCTTTCCAATCACAAAAATCAGAAGCATTAATCGATAAAACAACACACATTTAAAAAAAAATATTTATACATGGTAAAAATTTGTATGCAAATTTTTTTTTTAAATTAGGTATGAAATACAGTGATGACATATCTATGTATTTTTTCTTTTTAATTAGTATATATATTATTATAGATGAAATAATTAAGGTGCCTATGTACTCACATAAAAATAACTAAATTATTGACATGTAATATATTAAATAACTTAATTAAATATATTAAATTATCTAATAATTTTATATAAAAACAACTATTTTTTTTATAAAAATAACTGTACATAAATTTTTATTTTTTTTACACTATTTATCAAAAACTTTTTAGCAACTATATAGATCTCATCTTAAATTCACATTTTTGTCAAATATAAGGGTGAATGCGGATCGGATCAAATTGGATATGTCCAAATTTTCGATCCAATCCGTATTAAAATTATCGGATCGGATTCAATATCTGCAATTTTTTTAGTTTGGATCAGTATATTTGCAGATTGGATTGGATATCGGATATATTCGCAAAACACAAAAATATTTTTAAAAGCTTATTTTCATTAAAAAATATTAATAAAATTTATTTTTTCTATTCTTTTAAATATATTTACTTTTAAAATAATATTAAACATATTTTTTTAAAAAATAAAAATAAAATAATATAACATATATGATAATTATTAATTGAAATAAAACATAAAAAAATATTTATGTATTTATTTATTTATTTATTTTTACAGATACATAGATATGCAGATATTTATATAAAATTTATAATCTAATTTTATAATATGTTTATCCGATCCAATCTTATAAATCGAATCTATATTCGTAATTTTTGATCAAATTTAAATAAATACTACATATATACAAATCGAATCCAATTTATAAATAGTCCTAGACGAATATATTCCAAGCTTGAGCCCCATGCCATATGACAGGTAATGACCATTGACCAAGTAGGCAAATACCAAATAATTCAACTAAATTATTATAACTTGAAAGCTATTTAAGTATGTGTACATACACATTTATTTTTTAATTCAAGATTCAAAAAACGAAACCAATCTAGTGACACGTTAAAAAGTTTTCTTTATGGCCCATTATTTTATACAATCAGAAATTCAAGGAGCTTTATGGGGAACAAGTACATCATGGTAGAAAATTTGCCCCCTCTAATAATGCCTATTTCTTGAGGCCAAACAATCCGTGAACTATATTATTATTTATCAATTTATCATGTGTTTTGAGTTATTGCTAAAAGTTAAAACCAAATCATGAAAAAATTTTGTTTACTCGAGTGATTAGTTTATATGCTTAAATATATTTAAATTTTTTATAATAAAATAATTTATTAGTTAAGTACAACTTTTTAAATAAAATTTAAATTTTTAACAGATTAAACTTTAACCAGCTGAATTTAAAATATCATAAAAAATAAAAAACTCATAAAAACCTTTTTTATTATTATTATTAGAGTTAAATATTATTTTAGTTGTAAAAATTGACAAAAATAAAAATTTT
>NC_029776.3:90284209-90314184 GCF_000817695.3 Arachis duranensis
ATGTTCAACGTTATTTTATAGTTAAATTTGAAACATGACAATAAAAAAATAAAAATAAAAATAAAACATGAATTAAAATTAAATAAAAAATACATTAAAATAAAAATAAAAATAAAAAAATTAAAATTAAATAGAAAGAGAATTATTCTATTTTTTATTTAATTCTTTTAACAAAACAAAAAAAACTTCTCAACATAACTTAGCCACGTCATAGTTTAAAAATCGAATAAAAAGGTACTTCTCAACCTCACTTGGTCACATAATAATTTTATCACGAAACCAAAAAGAGATTTTCAAATCTCTAATCACTGGATACTAGGACTAGCTACAATAACTAAGTAGGTATTTATAACTTCTTATTATATTAAAACTAAGAAAATCCTAAAATCCACAAAACATAAAACCCAATCTAGTAACTAAATAAACAAAAATTAAAATATATAAAAATAAGCTAATAATTTTTAAATAATATTTGAACTCTTCATAATTTGTGTTTTGAATGACATTCTAAATTGACCTATAATAATTTGTGTTTTGAATCTGTCTCTACATTTTACTAAAAATAATGTTGGTTCCATATTTTTTTTCCTTAGTTATCTCTTAAAATTGATAAATTAATCTTCTAATTTTATAAATAATATGATAAAAAAATTAAATTATCCAAAATTTACGAGGATAAAAAACTGATTTTTTTAGTACTTTAATATTTAAAAACTAATTTATTAATTATTTTGTTATAAATAATTAATTGGGTAGTATTGATTATATATTTATAATTTTATATACAAGCACACGAGGATGGGAATCTTATCTAATTCTAAATTAGGTTCCCAGTTTCACCAACCGAATGATTGCACATTTCCACCAACCATTCAATAAGCCGGCGTATCATTTTCAACATGTCATGATGTCCACCTAACGAAAGGGCTCCCAATAGAAACATGAATTATGACTTCTGAAATTACTCTTTTCTTTAAACTAGTGTAAGATTCGGGATAAGCGCGGCCCAAATATTAATCTATTATAAAAGTTTGTTGATACTTATTTATTGATATTAATAATTATTATTTTAAATTTAAAAAAAATTCGTGTATAAAAAGTTTATTGTAGAGTATATAAGATTATTGCATTATCTACTTTTTAGAGGTTGAATAATCTTATAACTGTTTTAGTCTATATTAAAAAATTTCACTTAAATATAAAAATTATTATATTTATGTATTGAAATAAATGTTAATACTAAAAAATTAAAATTTTAATAGAAATAGTTTATATTGTAATTACACAAACAATGTAATAAATACTGTAACACGTTTACTATTAAAATATTACTCTTTTGACTGCACTACTTTAATAATAAGAAATATTACGACGAATTCATATGCTTAATAATAAAATATGAGCATTTTACTCAAAACTGTATCGCAGATTTTTTTAAAACACAGAAAAATAATTTATCTTGAAAACAAACAAGCATATATATAAATACAAGACTTCTTACATAAGTAGCTTATAAATATAATATACATATAAAACATACAACTCTTATCCCTCTTATAAAATTATAATACCAAAGGTGAGGGAAGAAAAATTATCTAACTAAAACAACATTGTATAAACAAAACGCAACAAAACTCTTCATAATGCTCCTTCATCTGATTTCTAAAAAGGTAAAGTTGTAGGGGAGTGAGAACCTAACTACACGGTCTCACCATGGAGTTTTCAGAATTGTCATAAGAATATATTTAATAAAAAAACTGTTTTTAAACTCAGTGATTATCATTATCTTATGAATCTTTTGAAAATTGACGGTTTAACCATCCTAAAATTCAAAACCTTTTTAAAAGAAACCAGTTAATTATGCAAATCCAAAACCTTTCATTTCGTATAAGAAAAATCTTAAAAGTTTTCTAAACGATATGAATAACCAACTTGTTCCAAGCATAGGTTTATTAAGTATACGCCGAATCAGATTGATTTTTCATACTTAACTAAACCTCAATCAGGAACCAATCACAGTCTCATGCTCATTCACGCAATCAATCATCAATTATCATAAATTAAGCACCAAAATTCAGTCTCAAAAGTACTACACTAGAACAAACACAGAAAAAACAGATAAGAAAAACACATGTATAGATAACAGTTACGGCAAGTAGCTCAGATAGCAGTTAATAACAGTTAAACAATTAGGTCAACCAAAACAAATTCAAACTCAAACAAAAGCATGCAAATGCCTATGATGCATGTCTGCCGTATGGCTAATGAGCTCATTTATCGGTTATATAGCCAAACCCGACGTGCCCGGTAGCTAACCCAGATACTGTCTCTCTGTTGTGCATTAATACCATTAGAGGGAATACGTGCCATGTCACCATTAGAGGGATTATGTGCCTTGTCATCATTAGATGGAACAGGTGCCCTGTCACTCTTAACACCAAAGAGAAAAAAACACAGACATACTTGTCATCAATCATTCCTTCCATTTCGTTCATTAATAATTTAAACTCAAAACATAATCTTTTTCTTAATAACTCATAACAAATCATATAATTCTTAAATCTCAATCTTTCTAAATAACCACTTTAAATGAAGTCTCCAATTTTTATAGAAATTTGGACAGCATCTCTAAAATTCAAACTATATCACCCTTATGGGTTCCATCAAAATCACATTTTCCAACCCATTCTCAACAAGCTCCAAAATATCAAATACTTTTCATTAATCAAACCGTTTCCAAATATCAAATTCTTTCCAAAATCAAACCAAATTCCGATATTAAACTAATTTTCAATATTAAATATCTTCCAAACTAAATTAATTCCAATTTTAAATTTTTTCTAAAATCAAACATTTCCAAAATTAAACTAAATTCCAAAATTAAACCTCTTCCAATAATTCAAGAAAAATCAATTTAACAATGACCAACTTAGCAAACTAAAATAGCAAATCAGAATAACCAGCTTCCTCAATAATTCAATAAATCAATCAAATAAATAATCTACATCCATCCAAACAGTTTAATTCAATCCATAAAATTCACGTGATCATAAAAATATATTTTCATACTATTATCGACTTATAACAACCCTTGAAAATAAAATAGATTTAAGAAAACGCCCCTACTTCGATCACAACTTAACTACGCGACAAAACCTGTAAAACTCTGATTTTGCAGCGATGGCATCAAATCTGACTATTCCCATAATAGTCACAATCTCTAAGCACAACACGCAAGAATCATAGTTCAACCCCAAGACATCAATATTGCATAAAACTTAATAATCTATAACAGAACAGTGACAAAGAGGGGTTTTCAGAGCAAAAGGGCTTACTGAACCACTAGGAAGGAAGGACAGGGACAACAGAACCTCTGACGGTGCTTCCCGGTGACCACGGCGCCGTTCTCCGGTAGCCAGGCACGGCAGTGGAGCCTTCTCCTCATCTGGCGGGTTTTCCTCCTCACTGTTCGCGTTCTGCTCATTCGTAACGGCAACGCTCCACGTGGCTCCCTTATCGCTCTTGCTTGTCGATGATATTTTTTCATAGTCTCTCTCTATCTAAGTAGAATACCTATGTGACATTAAAATAAATTTAAAAAAATATAAAAGCCAATAGAATTGATATTTTTTGAAATGAAATATGTAAACCACACTATTAAAAGTCAACTTACTTTGTCCCGCTCATACTTAACATTGTTACCTTTTTTTAATTTCAACAACATACTATGCTAATCCATTTCAACCATCTTTGCCAATTGCAAATTGCAAACTATCTGGAGCTCCAAAGGTCTAGACATATATTGCAGCAATGACAAAAAGTTATGTTAATGTTAAAAACTTATTAGTTTATACATATTCTCAAGTTTAAAGCACCAAAATCAATATCCCTTTCTACGATGAATATGATTTTAATGTATTCAAGTATTTTAAAAAGCTTCTACTTGTTCTCTTCTTGTTTGCTAAAATGTAAAATTTATAAATATTTCAAAGAATTTTATAAGCATAAAAAAAACACTAAATAAATTTTGAAATACTCAATTGATTTTTGAAAAAGAATCGTAATGTTCAATAAAAATCATAACAATCTACTTGGCTTATTTTCCTATTTATTTTATAAAATAACTTTGACTAAATTATTCTAAAAATGATAAACAAATTGTTGCACTTTGAAATTTTAATTTGCATTCACATGATGAACACCAATTGGTTTTTCTTTAAAAAAATACAGTAAATTTTATCATATATAAAATTAATTTTATATACTTTTTTTTAATAAAAAATCCAAATGTTATATAAAAAAAATTTAAATCGATAGATATCAAATCAACAATCAAATAGCAAAAATTAAATTGGGCATAGAATTTAGCTTACTATTGTACAAAGGCTCTCCATAGTTACTTGTTGCTGTTGTTACTTGTTACTGTTAGTAGCGACTGCTCCCCGGCGAAAAGAACAAATATGCTTTGAATGGGTGCAAAAAGATAAAAGTGTGCATAATAGAAAAGAAAACATGCATATCCACATAAGTAGAAATTGAACATTTCACATCTCTGTCTATCCAAAGAGCATAATACATTAGCATTGACATAAAATACTTAAAGTAGCCTATTATCCGTCCTACTAATCTATCCAAATCTACATCTCAAAAAGGAAAAAAAAAAAAGAAACTTTCTAAAAACACAAATGATAAAAAGAAAAGAAGAAAAAAATATACATGGTTCAAAATATATTAAGTATTTGTTTGGGTGTCATTATTTTGATAAAAAAAAAATTTTTTAATGAAAAAAGATCTTTTTTGTCTTTTAGTGTGTTTGACAAAATTTTAATAATAAAAGTAAAAACACTAGAAAAAAAAAACATCTTTTTAAGAAGCTATATTTTATATATTTTTAAAAAATCTTTTTTTTAAAAAAAAAAAGATGTTTTTCATATAAAAGATAAACAAAAAAGTACTTTTACATTATTATATCCAACATAATTGATAAATAAAAATATTTTTTGCATAAAATACTTAAACATAAAATTATTTTTACTTTTTTATAAAATCTTTTAAAAAAATAATTTTAAAAAAGATTTTATTTTTTAGAAATTCGTCAAACCAAGCACCAAAGCACATACATTTTAGAAACAGCCTCAATATACAGTGCATTCACATGGAAAAAATGCTTACCTCTGATTTCACTAAATCACTTTTTTAATTTTAATACGAAGCTAGCTTTGGTGTATTCCAGCGTTATTGGGGCCTGGCGTGCTTGACATGGGTGTGGGGGCTGGAAGGTGAAATCGGACGGTCGATTTTGGGAGCTTGTAATTGGACGGTCCGATTAGTTGCGTGGGTGGTAAACAAATCGGACCATCCGATTTGCGTACCATCGCCACGCGTCGCGCATGCAGGAAGCAGCCAGTGGACCCCTTCTCACCAACGAGTAATACTCCAGCTTGTATCCCGTGGCCCACTTCGTTTCTCTCTCACTCTCAGCCCCTTCTATCTCTTTCAAAACACATTTTTCTTCTTCCATTGAAGCTCCAGCAGTAGCAGCAAAATTAAAGGAGGGGGACCAAGTTAAACAATGCCAAGGAGACGAAGAACAAAAGATATTAATCGGCCAGAGTTACACATTGTTAATTATCTTGATCATCCATAAATTTATTTTTCCTGATCGAGGTATTATTATTATTTTTTTCTAGTGACCTTTAGTTTAGGTTTAGTTTACTAATTTAAACTAGTTTAGATAGTTAATTAGTTTAGGTATATGTGGTTAGTTAGTAGAATAGATTATGGATGGTAGTTAATTTAATTTTTATATGTGCCCGATAATAATAATAATATATAAGGAAAAAGTGGGAATCATATAAATATAAATTAGGTATTATTAATAGTTATTAATATAAGCCAAATAGGATTTAGTTTAGATATTAGAATTAGAATATGTATTTTTATATTGCTATCGAGTAATAATAAAAAGTAGATTTTCATTTTAAATTTATTAGAGTTTAACATTCTATTTACATTAAACGAACGGAAATCGTTACTAAGAAATAAATAGGATCTAAATATTAGAAAATTTAGTTTTCATGGAAATATGGTATGTTAATTAAGTATGGTTATATTTGATTAATGTGATATATGATTATGTTTTGTAGGGTTCACGGATGTTAATATGTGATCATTATATGCCATCGAATCCATATAATCCAATTGTGAAGGGGCATTTGCGGGAGGCTGGATTTTATCACGTTTCGCAGATTGGAGTTGTCCAATGTCAATCGGCATTGGTTAATGCTCTGATCGAAAGATGGCGGCCCGAGACTCATACTTTCCATTTTCCAATTGGCGAGTGTTCCGTGACGTTGGAGGATGTGGCGGTAATTTTTGGCCTTCCGACAAATGGTATTCCAGTTACAGGACCGACTCTGAGTAGTTATGAGGCATTACAGGAGGAATGCCTCCATCATTTTGGTGTTGCACCCAGGAAGACAGAATGTAGAGGAAGTTTTGTAAAATTGACTTGGTTTCAGAGACTAAAAAATCATATAGTCTTAGATAATGATATTCAGATTCAGAGGTATGTAAAGTGTCATATAATGTTATTATTTGGGACGATTATGTTTGGGGACAAGTCTGGGGCAGGAGTGCATTGGAAATTTCTGCCGTTGCTCCGTAATTTCGGCGGATCAGAGAATTTAGTTGGGGTTCGGCATGTTTGGCGCACTTGTATAGAGCATTGTGTAGGGCTACTCGTGTCGACTGCAAGGAGATTGATGGACCGCTGACTCTTCTGATTACCTGGGCTTGGATTCGTTTACCATTTCTCTCGCCTATACCAGGCAATCCTCGAGTCTTTCCGCTTGCTAATAGGTAAGTTCAAGCATCATCTGCTTTGAATAAGTGCATCACCTTTTAATTGAGAGTTTTATCATAAGTTTTTTATAACGGGCTGTTTGATGTCAGATGGCGTAATTGAGACCGTGATGAACGACCTTACAGATATCATTCTCTGGCTCACTATAGGAGGGTATTGGACGATCTGTAGGAAGGACAAGTATGTGATATTCAATTGTTTTTATATTTTTTGTTAGTAGTATTATTATCTGGTGTGTAATACTCTGTTATCTTCAATGTGTTCAGTTTGTTTGGGAGGCTTATGCAGCTGATCGCATTGAGGCGGGTGTGATTCTGGATGACATCCGCCACCACTCGGTTATTTGGAGTGCAACTGTACCGTTGATCTCTTTTGAATGCATTGAGTGGCATGCGTCTGATATGTTTAGGAGACAGTTTGGTTTGAGTCAGGGTGTGCCTCATCAAGAGCGGGACCTAGGTGATGCACATGGCGAGGTCTTGACTGGACCTAAGAATGAAGATTGGTCCGATGTGCATTCATTCTGGGTCATGCAATGGACGAATCGGTATAGTCACATTCTTGCTGATCCACTGGTTCCGTTACATAATCCCTTGGATATTTACATGCGATGGTATCGGGGGGCATATGGTGCCCACTTGCAACTGACTGATCTTGCAAATCAAGAGAATCTAGAGGGCCACCCAGCGGATCATCAGGAGAACCAACAGCAGCAATCAGAAATGCCGCCTCCATCACCGCCCCCACCACCACCCCCAGTTTCTCAGCCAAAAACACAAGAGGCACCTCAGTCATATATTCCTCAGACTCAGCCCGCGGATTACTTTACTCCATCAGTTCCATTACATCAGCAGTATTGGGGTGTTCCAAATTTTGAATCAGGAGAACAAGCCTCATTTAGCCAGTTACTTGGATTCATGGCTCCGCAGCATCCGAGTGGTATTGCACCAAGTAGGATGTCGTTAGACTCGAGAAATATACACCACACATCCTCATCACATTCTAGCGGTCGACATTCTATTGATTCGAGTAGGAGTGATGCTGCCATTGGAGGTATCATACAGAGCGGGAACCCATGGCATATTCCAATGAGTCTAATTCAGGAGAGTAATAAGGCAGCTGCTGATGAGGCTGATGACTACCTAGTAGATCGTTTAAATGAGGATGTGGATGAGGATGATGATGATGATGACGATGACGATGATGAGGATGAGGATGAGGATGAGGATGAAGAAGATAATGGGGATGATACAACTGATGATGACTCCCACGGTGACGATCCAGCGCCTAGTGCAGGTATATTTATTTGAGTAATACACTTTATTAGAACTATATTTATTTTGAGAAATGCACTTTATTAGAGCTATATTTATTTTGAGAACTACACTTTATTAGAGCTTGTTCTATTTCGATAGGTACGGCCACAAGTGAAAAGGGAAAAGGCTATGACCTTAGGACCGATCCTCCACGCCGAAGCGCTAATAGATATACTCCATCTGCTTTTAAAAGGGTTGCAAAGAAGTGCAAAAAGTTCTGTAATAAAATGAAGTGGGGAAGGAGAAAGTAGTGGTTTATTCTCGTTGACTACGAATAATTGGAGTAAATGTGATGTACTATTTCATTTCATGTCGTTATTTTAGGTCATGTATTGTGTGATGTACTATGTTCATTTGGGTTTATGTGATGTACTATGTTCATTTTGGTTTATGTGATCTAATATGTTATTTGACATGTACTATGTTAAGTAGAGTTTATGTATCTAAATATGTTTGATTTCGTATAACATATTCATATAATGGGAATGGGTAACACAGGTTCAAATAGGATTGCAACAACATCATACATATAACAAGGTCATATGCCACAGGTTCAAATAGTCATGCAACAACATCATACAAATAACAAGGTCATATAATAGGTTCAAATAACAAGGTCATATAATAGGTTCAAATAGTCATGCAACAACACCATACATATAACAAGGTCATATAATAGGTTCATGTGGCTGGATCTGCACTTGCACTACCACGTTGACGACATCTGCTACGGCTGTGGCCCTCGGCCCCACATTGCTTACAGCGCCTCGGCGCACGCAGCATCCGAGTGTCTATCTCATTCAAGAAGCGGGTCATCTTTGGCCGACCTTTGGCAACACGTCTAAGAAACGGATTGCCCACGAAACGAGGTCCAGTATAAATAGGCCACGTTGTCGGATTTTCCAGTGGCCTAAACCTAGCCCTGTAAACTCTTCGAATTTGGTCCATCTTGTATACTTCATGAACGTACACCTGCCAATCAAGTCGCTGATTTGCACAACAAGCAAATACATGTCGACACGGAATGCGATCCACCTGGAATTCACCACAGTCACATACTCTTCGACGTAGGTCGACTGCGTACTCCACTCCAGTAGGCATCTCACGTACCTCAAATACCTCATTCTGTCTATCAAAGCAACTAACCTGGATGTTTCCCGATGCCCGCTGATTTGCATGTAATTTAGTAGTCACAATCTCAGAGAACACATGTCCAGCATTAATACGAGCCTCAGCCTCAGCTCTTTTTCGTGTGAACAACTCATTAAGCCTGTAAAACGTTGCCTTAACAAGTGCAGTGACTGGGAGATTGCGCGCTCCTTCCAAAACCGAGTTGATGCACTCCACCAGATTAGTTGTCATATGACCCCATCGGTATCCATCATCAAATGCCAAGGCATACTGCTCGCACGGTATCCTGTCTAGCCAATTACTGTACGCCTCACCACGTTCACGCAATCGCTGATAACGTATCTCGTACTCCCGAACCGTCCTCGAATATCCTATGTTATACAAAAGGCATCATCATTAAATCATGCATTATAACATAATATTAGACAATAACAAATTTATTTTATTCAATTTTACCTTTGTTGACGATAAGCTTCTGCAAGTACGGAGCCTTGAACTTTGTCAGGAAGTTCGACTCTATATGCCTGATACAAAACATGTGGTAAGCCCTAGGAGGAGACCAGGCTCCGTTACTCCGAACAATAGTTGAGTTGATGGATTCATGTCTGTCGGATATAAGGCTCACACTGTCACGCGTCACCACATACTGTCGTAAGTTACTGAGAAAAAAGTGCCACGCGTCAGAGGTCTCTCCCTCCACTATCGCAAATGCAATGGGCACAATATTGTTGTTGCCGTCCTGAGATACTGCCACCAACAGACAACCTTTATATTTTTCATACAAATGAGTTCCATCTACCTGCACTATTGGTTTGCAATGTCGGAATGCTCTAATACAAGGGTAATAACTCCAGAAGACTCGATGTAAGACACGGATGTCAGGAACCAAGTCATCACCCTGGTACGCAGGCATTGTTTCAAAATGAACGACCGCTGATGGCTCTTTCTGACACATGGCCTCAAACCATATGGGCAAAGCTTCATACGAAGCTTCCCATCCGCCGAAAATTGACTCCACTGCTTTCTGCTTTGCTAACCAAGCTTTGCGATAACTTACGGTGTAATTAAACTTCGACTGTACCTCCGCAATGACTGATTTTACCTTTATAGATGGGTCAACTTCTACCAACGGCTTAATTGCTTCTGCAATTGTGTCGGAACCCAATTTGGAATGATCTTGACAAATGGTTGCTCGAGTACACGTGTGACTACCATTGTACCTCCTTATCTCCCAGCAGTACTTTTTGAACATCTTACTCACCCTGATCAGCCAGTCACAACCAGCACCATACTGCGTACATTTAGCATAGAATGTTGTTGGCTCCGACTCGTACACCCGATAATCCACGCCTCGACGGATTGTATAATCTTTCATCGCCTTAATCACTGCTTCCCTAGAACTGAATTCCATCCCCACGATAAATTCACCATCCACTACAACAGGAAGCTCTGCTACATTCACACCAGAAATTATGTACTCTAATTAACAACTATAAATTGGTCATATAAATATAAATAAGTAATTAAATACATAAGAAATAAAAAAGCAACCAGGTCATCAACTAGGTCAAATGACCGGGTCACTGGTTTATCCGGTTGAATCGGTCATAATTAAATCAAATTATTAAATTATAAGAATATCATTAAATTGAACAACAAACATAAATAATAACACAATCAATATCAATATACCAATATACCAATACACCAATGTCCGGTCCGGTTTGGTTCGAACCGATCCAGTCCAGATGAACCAGTCCGGTCCATTCGAACCAGTCCCATCTGGTTGAATCGGTCCGGTTCGGTCGATCCCGTCCTGTCGAACCGGTCTGGTCTGATTGAACCGGCCCGGTCTGGTCCACATGAACCGGTCCTGTCCATTCGTCATGCTAACTAATCAATCTGTCATATTAATCTATCAAACATTGTATCAAAACTACATACCTGCATTCATATACTCAGGAAATTCCGGTGTATGCATGGCCTCCAAATCCAACGAGCGCATGAAAGTAGACTCCACAAACAGATGCTGGTTTACTAGTGCATTTGCCACATCGGCCACATCTACCTGCATAGTATCGTCGGCCTGATCTCCATCTCCACCCGGATCAAGGCATTCATAATTACTTTCGAACTCCTCCTCACTATCACTATTATAATTTTCCAGCTCAATATTCTGATCTGCTTCCGACTGCTCAAACTCAATATACAGCTCGATGAATGATATCTGTGAGCGAGTTTCCAAGTACATTGAAAACATATCTTGCATGCTCACTTCATCTGTTACATATTTGGTTTGAAACTGAACGAACCCACCAAATACAGATACTGGGTTCCTGTACAAAATGCACGATATTTTCCTACATATTTGAGAATCCATCTTCTCACAAATTACACCTTTTAATTCTTCAAACGACAACGTAAATGGAATAACAATATCCAATGGATTTTCACACATAAATTTTACACCTTTAGTTGTTTGTAATAAAATCTGCCCATGATAATAAATCTTTAACAATACTCTATCATCCATTATGATATACTCACAGGAAATACTCTCAAACTTGTTGCAAATAGGATCTTCAAACAATAAACATGAAAGTTGGTGCCGAAACAATGAAGAAGAAGAATGAAAGCTGGTGCCGAAACAATGAAGAAGAAGAAGAAAGAATTAAAGGGGTTTCACAAGAGAGACTAACAAAAAATGGAGACTTCGAGTAATTTTAAGGTATATATAAAACCATAAATCGGACGGTCCGACTGCATGCCAACAGTTAAATTTTATTACGCTCTGAAATCGGACCGTCCGATTTCGTTAACCTTAAAATTTAAAATTTTAAACATGCATCAAATCGGACCATCCGATTTAAGTCCCCTAAACTAATAATACTTCAGCCTCATGTAATCGGACGGTCCGATTACTACGCAAGATTTTTTCCCTCACCCACAAATCGGACCATCCGATTTGTGCACCACCTTCTCCAACAAAGAAATCGGACGGTCCGATTTCTACTTCCTATTCAGCTAACTAACGCCGTCACATTACTGTATTATCTTCTCAAATCATCATAACGTTGAGTTACACACGTTACTTTGTCATATTAATATTAATGAGCCTCACTAAATTGGGTTATAATGTGCTATAATAAGTAAACTCCATTGAGGCTATTAGTCTTTATTTGCATATACTATTGTACCAAGTGAAATAGAACCATCATTTGACACTAATATAAAAAAAATACTAAGTCCCATCAATCAATCATACCACATCTATTTTCTTATTCTTTATAAACAACATAATACTTTTGCAGTACTTTTCTTTTGACTAAATTAAGAATTTACATTAGGCGAATTCTCTCATACCTTTGACTTTGATGTCGAAATTGCCGAACTTGTCTTTTATAATAAATTTTAAATATTAAAAAATTAGTTATTTTTATATTTTTAATTTAAATATTAACTTTTATTTTTTTTTAGTAAATTAGATAAATATATATAAATACCATAACATATACCTTTAAATTAATCATTCAAAAATATAAGACATCTTTATGAGTACCTAACAAATTTATTTTCATAATTATATTACCTAATTTTTAGGCAATCTGTATAATAACATATAGTTTCAATATCCATCGCCCAATGCACAAAAATGAATGTCAAGAACAATAGGATTCGGAACATTGAGCAACTACGCAAAACATTATAATAGAACAAGTTATGGTAAAATAAGAATTCTATGATAAAAAGATAAGCACATCTTATTTGCGAAAGTTACTTCATATACTGGAGGAATTATCAAATATATAAATCAAAGCTTAAAAAATCTCCAAGATATTTAAAATAAATGAACTCTTAAAGAATAATATCAAAATACAAATACCAACGGTAAAAACACAAACTTAAATAATAAATAGGACACATACATAAGAAAGGTGGGAAAAAAAAAGAAAAAGATATGAATATTTTTTTTTTATTTTCTTAAATTGTTGTCGGATTTAGAGTGTACCATAGTAAAACGAGGTTTTGAGGAGCCTCTCAATAAGCTTCCTACTTATGAGTGTAGGTAATCTTATCTTATATTAGACTAAAAATATAACCAATAATTTCAATTATAAACTATAAAGAAAGATCTAATTTGCAAAGTTATTTGAAGGTCTTTCTATTGAATGAATAAAGTTTGAAACAAATAGTAGAGTAGACAATAATCCGAAAACAAGAATATTTTAATTTTGTATTGTATTTAGGCTGCACAAAAATTGCTCATCTATCCACATAAGAGAAAGTGAGCAACAACTATATTAAATCATATAAACTATAAACACATTTGAATAAAGAACAAGTTATCAGATTTATAGTTGAAGTCTAATTTGACCAGATAAAAAGAAACCAATGTAAAGTTGTTAATAAATTCAAATCTAAAATTACATTTTGCAAATAAAGACAAAATATTATCCGAAAAAACAGAAGTTAGAACATTACTAATTATCTAATTCAACTTAACTAACAAATAAAAATAACTCAATTTTATCAATAATTTATACAAATGGATAATAAAATTAGCAAATTTAAATAAATAATTAAGAATTAGCTGTTCTCTTTAACTATCTTTCCTTTCTATATTCTAAAATTTGTAATTGTAATATGATACAATTAAAAAAAACATAAACATAATTTTGCAATTATAAAGCAGCAAAGACCCTAGCAAATAAAAATAGATACTTTATATACACCCGTTGAAGGTGATTCAAAGTTATTAGAAGAGGTGCTATTGTTCTCACTGCAAATCAATTATACCACTATTAGCTTCTCTGTTAATCTAACTTAGTCCAACTTCAACCTTCAGCCAAAACAAAAGCAAATTTAACATAAATAAATAATTTTTGATTTTTTTTAAAAATATATATAAAATAATTTTCTTCTTTTTTAAAGAAATTACCTCTATAACACCACTGACAGTAAAATTTCAGAACTCTCTGTTCTCTGCATCAGTGTTGTCAATTATTTTTTTCAAATATATAAAAAATAAATTTCTACTTTTTTAAAGAAGTTACTTCTACAACATCACTGATAGTAAGATCACAAAGCTTTCTGTTTTCTCTACATCACCATTATCAACTTGTTGTCAGAGCTGCTCCTTCTTCATTGACAGCTGCAACACCAATCACCGGTAAAAAAACTAACCATTTTTCGTTAGATAGATGAATCAATTCTTTCAATTTCAAAATATTGATCTCAATAAAAAAGACAAACAAAACACAAAATATTTGACAATTATTTTCATACGAAAATAGATAAATTTTAATCAATATTTATTCTTTTTAAAAAAGTTACATTGTTATTAAAAATAAATTTGGAATGAAAAACAATACTGCCTAAATGAGTAATGCTAAAGGCACACATTTTTTTGTCAATTAAGTTAGTTTAACATCAACAAAAATTATTTTAATCATTTTTACTTATCCATTCACACCCTAAATTTTATTGTCTAACTTAGATAGACTTAATTCATACAAAAAATTTATACGTGTAACATTTTTTCTAGAATTTTTTAAGTACTCTGCTAGGGTTTCTGAGAAATTCTAATTGTGAAATTTTCACCACGTGTGACCAATTGAATGGCAGCAATCGCTGCTCCCAGACTGGACAACAGCCATGCACCAGGATCTGAAGAAGATTAGATAGTGCAATTCATCGATGAAGACATAAAAGAAGGTGTCGAGAGATGTTCAAGGAGCTTAGTTGGGAGACTTCTTGCTGACAGAGGTTTCAGTGCAGGAACTTTAGAGGATGTCTTATTTGCAATATGGAGGCAACTAGAGGGACTCAAGGTAATTGACCACGGAGGAAACCTTTTCCAATTTTTCTTTGATAGTAAAATTGATCTTCTAAGAATTGAGAAAGACGCTCCGTGGCTATTCAAGAACTACATTCTTAATTTAAAGAGGTGGAACGATGAGACTGCAATTAGAGAGGAAGAATTTACCCATGTTTCTGTATGGCTGCAACTATGGGGGCTTCCCGAACATTGTAAAACAAGCAGTTTGGGAAGAAGAATAGGAGAATCATTAGGAGAAGTTCTAGATTCAGACCTATTTAAAATGAGAAGATAGGAGGAAAAGGTGCTGAAGATTCAAATTATGATGGACATTACCAAATCGCTGTGTCGATCACTTAAATTGCGGACAACAATGAAAAAGTGATAGATCTCAAACTCAAATATGAGAACATTGGTAATTTTTGTCATTATTGTAGTCATATAGGTCATGAAATTCGAGCTTATTATTTGCATTTGGAGGATTTGGCCGGAAGCAATGTTAAGGAAGAAGAATGGGACCACGGCTAAGGGCTGAACAAACTGGTTGGAGAATTACAAATATGAAAGAGAATAAAAATTCTAACAATGTTGAGAGGGAAGAGAATAGGAGGCAACAGCAGAAAAAGCTTACACCAGTCAGCTTAATTAGAAATTTTGTGAGTCTTTCAGTTCAAGACAATAATTCTCAAACCAAGGGGGCTGACGTGAAAGAAAAGAAGAAAAAACTGAGGTGTGGAGGAGAAGGGGTAGGCAAGGAAGAGGCTGATAGTGGGGTAATATAGGAGAAGGAAGCTAAGGAAAGACGGTGGAGAAGATGTTAGACTTGATGTAGGAAAGATCACGGTCCTTCAATTTTTTATTGGGAGTTCAGCGGATGTGATCAACAAAAAAGAAGGCAAAAGACAAAGCTTGAAGTAGTTGGCGAGAAGGGGTTTAAATCAAAATCAGTCTCATGAGTGAAAAGACTTTCGGAGAATTCAGGAAACTCAAGTAACAACAAAAAATTTTGCCAAGAAGATAACACATCAACTGTAAGGAGAGAGGGTGCCACCCAAAAAGAGGCACCCAAGGAGATTTGGAGATGTTGATGTGAAACTGTCGGGGTTTGGAAAAATTCCTGACAGTTCACAACATCCAAGGGATTGTTAAATCCCATTCTCCTGAGGTAATGTTCCTTTGCAAAACCAAGAACAATGCCTCGTTAATGAAGGGTGTAATGAAGAAAGTTGGTTTTCAATTTTGAAAAATAGTGGATCCTAATGGCCTCTCGGGTGGAGTGGTGGTGGCGTGGAAAGCATGGGTGGAAGTGCAAATTTTACGTCAAGAGAGCTTCTTTATTCATTTCTCTTATAAGAGTCAACAAGGTGGACAACAATGGGAGGCTATAGGGGTATACTTGAGCATGGAAGAGCGAAGGAGGAAGAAACAATTTCGTCAACTGCTACAAGTCATGGATAACAGTAGGGAGAATATTGCAGTTCTTGGTGATTATAATGCCATACTAGCTAGCCATGAAAAGGAAGGAGGTAGAACCAAATCAAATACATCTATCCAAGCATTTAATGACTTTATTAATGAGGGTAGACTATTGGATTTGGTTTATGAGAGGGAGAAGTTCATTTAGTGTAATAGGCAATTTGGCGGTAACTTGATTAGAGAAGGACTTGACTGAGTGTTGGTTTCTAAAGATTGGAGAGAAGAATTTTTCAATGCTTATGTCTCTCATTTGAACAATATTGGATCTGATCATAGGCCATTGCTTCTTAGCACAGAGGGACTTGAAAGAAGAGCAAAGAGGAGATTTCAGTTTCAGGAAAGGTGGTGCAAGAAATCTGAAGTGGTGAATTTGATAAAGAGCTGTTGAAAACATATAATTAAAGGGCCTCTCATGTTTAGACTAGCTGAAAAACTCAAGTTATGCAGACACAAGTTGGTGGAGTAGCAGCAACATTCTAATTCTAATTCTTAAAGCAGAATCTCTGAGTTAAAGGGACGACTGGAAACAAGAAAGAAAAAGTTGATCAAGCCAATCCGGTGACAATCCAGTGTTTGGAGGCAGAAATAGAAGATGAATTAGAAATGGAAGAGAGGTACTGGAAAGAGAAATCAATAGTTCAATGGCTTAACTGGGGGGACCGCAATACTTTTGTTTCATTCTAAGTTCAAGACAAGGAATCGTAAGAATAAGATCCATATGTTAGAGCATGAAGAGGGGCATATAGCAATGGATACAGAGGGAATAGCTTCTATTGCTCAGAATTACTTCACAAAACTATTCTCAACCAGTGAACTGAGGGACCCCACAGAAGAAATTTGTGATATTTCACCTAAGATCAATGCTACCACCAACCGTATGTTAACCAAACCAGTCACGGAACAAATGGTTAAAGTTGCTGCTTTTTCTATAAACCCATTCTCCACCCCTGGTAATGATGGTTTCACGGCCAAATTTTTTCACTTCTTCTGGAAAAATAATTAAGATAGATGTGGTACAAGCGGTTAAGAGCTTATTTGCTGGAGGTAAACTTTTAAAAGCTTTTAATCATACAAATATATGTCTTATTCCGAAGATTGAAAATGCTACCTTTATAACACATATTAGACCCATAATTCTTAGTAGTGTTTTCTACAAAATCATTTCTAAAATTCTGGTGCACAGACTTCAGTTGGTCATGAACAGAGTTATTAGTGATTCCTAAAGTGCTTTTATCAAGGATCGTTTGATCAGTGATAATGTTTTGATAGCATATGAATTTATGCACTTTCTAAAGAATAAGAGATTTGGTCAGTATGATTTGGCTCTGAAACAAGATATAAGTAAAGCGTATGACAGTGTTAAATGGTCTTTTCTCTGGGAGATAATGAGAAAATTTAGATTTTGCAACAAATGGATTAACTGGATCAAGAAATGTGTGATGGCGGTTTCTTACTCTGTTAATGTGGATGGACAACCTCATGGTTTTCTCAAACCATGTAGGGGATTGCGACCCCCTCTCCCCATATCTATTCCTTTTTTGTGCAGAGGGACTATCCCATCTGCTCCACAGAGAAGAACAGAGACACGAATTTTCTGGATCGAGACTAAATCACACCTGCCCAAGACTCAGTCATCTATTTTTTGTAGATGATTCTATTCTTTTCTGCTGAGCCTCTGAGGAAGATTGTCAAAGTCTTATCAGAATACTAAAGACATATGAGGAAGTGAGTGGCCAAGTGGTGAATCTGAATAAATCATCTATGTTCTTTAGTAGGAATACCCCAGGTCCTACTCGAGATCACCTAACTAATATTCTCCTAGCTCCTCACATGGGGAATCAGAACAAGTATCTGGGACTTTTAGTGGTGTTCAGAGATAAAAAAGAGCTATTTTTAACTATATCAAAGACAAGGTAAACTAGAAACTCCAGCTATGGAAAATGTCTCTCTTGTCTTCTTCTGGCAGGAAAATCCTAATTAAAGTTGTCGCAACAGCAATTCTGATTTACACCTTAAGCTATTTCAAGCTACCAGATACTCTACTAAAAGAGATTCAAAAAGCTATTATGCAGCTTTGATGGGGACAAAAAGGTAATGAACGGAGCATGCATTGGGTGGAGTGGAAGATAACATGTAGACCGAAATCACAAGGTGGACTCAATTTTAAAGACATGAAAGCTTTTAACTTTGCAATACTTGCAAAACAAGGGGTGGAGGCTTTTAACAAGACCTCATTCGTTAATCTACAAGGTCTTAAAAAACAAATACTTTAGATTTTCCACATTTATGAGTGCTAAGATAGGAACAAACTCCTCTTGGGGATGGCGTAGCATTACAGAAAGTAGAAAAGTGTTGAAAAATGTATTCTCTAAAAAGTTGGGAATGACAGGTCAATCAGAATTAAAGAAGATTCTTGGGTCATGAACTTTATGGCTATTACTCCTAATCCTATCCCAATCTCATATCATGTTCCAAAATGGGTGTCTGAACTAATTCAATCAAATGGCTAGTGAAATTAACAAAAAATATCAGAGACATTCAGCCCAACAGTAATAACAGCTATCTTACAAACAAATATCTAGGGAGAAAAAGATAAGGTTACCTGGATGATGAACCGAACTGGTGCATACTCAGTTGCGTCTGGGTACAGTATTGCTTTCCAATTCAATCATCCGCCGCTTGAGTTTTTTCCGGAACAATGCCACTCGAAACCCCTTTGGTCTAGCATCTAAAATTTGAAAAGCTAACAAAAAATTAGAAGATTTCTTTAGAAATTACTACACAATACTTTACCGGTGAAGCTCAAAATTAGTGCCAGAATTGAAATAGTAAACTCGATCTGTCCCAGGTGTGGTTCGATGGAAGAGTCAGTCCGCCATTGTCTGTGGTATTGCACTAATTCGTTGGAAGCTTGGCACTTAATGGACTTTCCCATTTCAAACCCAGATGAACACCCTTGGCGATGCTAGAAAGAAGTTATAGAGAAAATGGAAGCTTTCAGTGACAAATCAGATTGGTGACAAATCAGATCGAGTAGAGCTAGCGACAAACCTTTTATGGCAGTCTTGGAAGGTCAGAAATAGCTTTATCTTCGATAGGTCTAGGAAGCCTCCATCCCTTTGTATTGAAGAAGCCCGTGCTATGCAACAAGGATGGAAGGGGATGAATTAACTTTACCAATTTCTCATACTTCTTCAATGTAATAAACGTTAATTAAATTTTGTTGGTGGAACTTTTTCTTATTTACCCGTTAGTGCATTTAAATCTCTAATTAACCTTCTTTTAGTAATGAAATCACTGCCTTAAAAAAAATAATTTTTTTATCTAAATATTATAAAAAATATTGTAAAATCTTTTTTTAAAAAAGATCAAATACGAAGAATTAAATATTATAAATAAATTAATGCATGTAATATTCGCATAAAAAAGCATAGAGAAAGAGGTCTGATTATTTGTTATTTATTAAAAATGATGGTAATTTAAAACTTTACATTCTTTTGTATGTTGATAATACATTGATAACTGTCAATGATCTCAATGCTATTCAATCTCTCATAAATTAGCTAAACAACATTCTTTTCCATGCAGCCATCCTTGATCCAAACAGAGGCTTAAGATTTTTTACATCTTCAGATTTTGATTGGGGTCAGACTTAGATGACAATACAAGTGGAGTCCTACTAGTTGCAAATCCAATTTTACATGGCAAAACTAATCCTTTTGAATTAGATCTGCATTTTATATATAGCAGCTTATATACACAATAGGATGATCAATAATCAAGTCCACATTTCTCTTAACTCACTCATACACCAGCTATTCTCTCTATTTTTTTCCTTTCTAAAACTTGACACACAAACTCTCATATTCTTTCAGATATCAAATAAAATGAAATTTTACCAAATATATAGGAGTTAATGTGATTTCTGAGTGAAACAAAAGATGCATTCTGTACAAAACTATATGTTGCTGACTCTTCAAATTAGTCTATATAAGCAGCATCTAAATATTTTCGTAACAAATTCTCCACACTAACAGAATATATTTTCTTCAATCAAATACCAATATTTTCTTCATTTTTTTTTGGACCGGAATATTTTTTTCATTTTCTATTGGGTTTCTTTTGTTGGGCTTAGAATTTATCTTATTGTAATGTTGAAAATTACTACTATACAAAAATTGGGAAACCTGGCCCAATATAAAGTTAGGCCGACCCATCCATTTTGGGTCTTGTTGCTTAACAGGCCTAGAAGTCTACCCAGTTATAAACTTATTTCACTTCTAAGAACATCCGACCATCTGTCCAAAACAGAAATGTCCCGCCAAAAGAATCAGTGACAAAAATTACCATTCTCATATAAATCAGAAACTCAACTTGCTAAATGAGTTATCGAATAAAAAGTTAAAAAATTAGCAGAAGGGTAACAAATGCTTATAAAGGGTAAGTCACAAAAAGAGCTGTTACGGTAGGTAACCGGAGATTAATAGAGTAGATGGCGTAGGTTGGCCCAAAGGTGTGGAGGAGGAGATTTCCGAATGAATGTGCAACTCGGGTGACTCCGTCCGACTAGTTTGTACGAGGAGAGGGGGTGGTACCTGCAAAGACACTCCGATGCCTAAGTTAGCAAGAGTGTGAGCAGGTCTAGAGAGTATTGGGCTTAGAGATACCTGAGGGGTGTCAGTGTATTTATAGTGGTGAGCCAATAACCACCGTTGGAGTAGTGCCATATCTTTAGGGTGTTAACCGTCCCATTATCTTAGGGAGGTTAAGATATGACTTTATGAAGCGGTTAGAGAGATTTTAGGGGCGGTTACTCATTTGAATGAGTGTTTATCTGCCAGCTAATCTCATGTCCGACTTCTTTAGAGTAGGTCGTAGTTGTTACCGACTTCTTATGTGAAGGTCGGTGCTTAGCTAGGCTTAATCCTTCGGATTAGGCCTTTTATTTGGACCTGGGCTTTTATCATTGGGTCAGGGTAGGAACAGTGCCCCTACTTGAGCCCAAGATCTCTTTAGGGCTTGGATTCAAGTACTTAACTCGGGTTCGTAGCCGACTTTCTTGGAGAAAACACGGGTTTTTAAACCGACGTGATTTTCGCGACCTTTTATTTCTGACAGTTACGTCTATTCAAGCATCGTGTCCGTTAGGGGTGCGCTTAGGGATTGATGGCTTTGGTAACGGTGCACTCTCATTAATGACTGCTCCGTTTTTACCATTATGCCCCTTAGCATGTTTATAAATACTTTTCCTCTCTTTCATTTTTCCGTTTCTGCAATCTTTCAAACTTCTTCTTTCTTTGTTCGTGCCGTACTCACTCGTACTACATTCTCGTGCTCCGGAGACTTCTGCTTCTTCCTACCTTTATTTCCGGAAAGAGGTTAGTTTCTTTCTCCTTCTTCGCATTTTCCGTATGACTTTACTTTGTAGAGAAATAGGTTTGTAGGCTTTTGCTTGGTTCCTTTTTCTCCTCTCTAGAGACCTTTGTTTTTTATTTTTCCTTTTCTTTTTCCCTTTGTAGGTTTCCTCATTTTTCTTAGAGAAAGAAAATGGCCTCCGTAGATTGGGTTGATGTTACTGTTCTGGGGGAGGAGCCGTTGGTTGATGCGGAGTTTATTACTCATCTTCGTACCCACCACCGGCTCTGTACTTCGGATGAGGATGAGCCTAAATATGAGTTGCTTGTTCCCGGTTCAGAGGACCGAGTTTGTCACGGGAGAGCCAACGAAACGGCTCCCCATTCTTCTTTATGTATGAGTGCATGATCACCCGTCTGGGCGTCTTTCTGCCCTTTTCAGATTTTGAGATGTCTGTTTTGCAGCATTGTCGGGTTGCCCCTACCCAGCTTCATCCGAATTCTTGGGGCTTCTTGAAAATTTACCAATTTATTAGCCATGCTCTGGATTTCCAGACTTCAAAATTTATCAATTTATTAGCCATGCTCTGGATTTCCCGACTTCTCTGAAAATCTTTTTCCATCTTTTTCATATGACCAAGCCTTTTAGTGGGCTGAACAATAAACAACAATGGGTTTCCTTCCGAGCCATACAAGGTCGGAGGATTTTTACCCTTTTTGATGAATCTTTTCATGACTTTAAAAATTTCTTTTTCAAAGTGCAAGCTGTAGAGGGTCATCACCCCTTTTTTCTGGATGATAATTCTTCTCCTCGCTTTCCTTTATACTGGCTGGAGGCCTCCCCTTGTGAGAAATATGGTCTGGATGACCTGGATGAAGTAGAGGCTGCCGTCGTGGGGTTCCTCCGAGAAGTGTGGGGGAGGGCCCCATATTTGGATACTAAAAAGTTTCTCCAAGGGTCTCCGACCTTTATCCAATCACAGCTAGGTAGTTTTTCCTGGTCTGTTAGATTTCCGACTTGTTAATTGATCATTCCGACTTGTTTGATTCTTTAGCTATTGTTTTCTTTTTCAGAAATGGAAAAGACAAACGCTCAAGAATCTTTCCAGAGGGTCCAGGAGGCTAAAGCTAAGTCTCGCGCTCGATCTGGTGGTGCCAGGGTTATCTCTCCTCCTCCTCCTCCTCGGAATGTTGGGACTCTTTCTAACCCCATGGTGATTTCTTCTTCAGCTCCCTCTCAGCCGCCCTCCGTCGTCCGACCTTCTCTTGATCCCAAGAAGCGCAAGACCTTAGAGTCTGGCTCTTCTGGGGAGGTTAAAGCGGATGCTCTTGCATTCGTCCGAAAGAATATCTATCCTCATGCTTGCAGGCCAGCTATCAAAGCTTATTTAAGGATCTTGTGTCTGTGAAGACTGACCTGTTGAATTCTCGAAAAGCATATGAGGAGTTGGAGGACTCCATTGCCGATGGTGCCGAGGAGTCTTGGAGGATCTTCCTGGAGCAGGTCAGAGTTATTGCTCCCGACTTGGATCTTTCTCCTTTACATCCTGACAAAGTTGTCATTGATGGTGCCATCGTAGATCCTCCTGCCCCCGTAATTGTTTCTGAATCAGAGTTGAAGACTCAGGGGCAGAGGATTATTGAGTCTCCTCCTCGCTCTAAAGATGCTCCGAGTACTTCAATGGTTCCTCCGATCTCTTCATCTTCCATAGATGCTTCTGGTGGCGCTCCTCCCGATTCTGGCGGTGGTGACCCGTCTGCTGTGAAAAAATGATCTTTGGCTATTTGGGAGTCCGGCCTGTGGGCCCCCCATTTTTAAACTCTTTATTTATTTATTCTTAGTTGTGCAGTTTGAACAATTTCTTCTGGCCTTCCCAGGCCGTAAACAAAATATTTAAAAAGTACCCTTTTTTGATGAGGGTTTTTAAGTTAACAAAATGGATACCGTTTTGGGATAAGGGTTTAGATTACCTTATGCGTGCATGCTTTTTGGTTTTTTGATGTTCCCTTGATCTTTTCTTGCAAACCTTCCCTTTTGGCTTGTTTGTTTTTCTGAGTTTCTTGTTTAAGGACCTTTGGGACAGTTTTTAAACCTTTCCTAGGTTTTCCAATCTCTTTTTGTTATCCCCTATACTCGACTTTGTTTTCGCGAGTTCTTATGACTTAGGTTATTTTTGCGATACATTTCTCTTATACTCGGTTCTTCGCTCCGATTTACGGGTCAGAGTATTTCCGAGCTTTTCTACTCGGGTTCTCATTTCGACTTGTGAGTCGGATTGTCCCCGAGTTTTCACGTTCACTCATATAACCTCTTTACACCGACTTGTACCTCGTCGTTTTATCCTGACGACCACCTAGGTCGGTTCATGGGATTTTCACGTTTTGTCGAGCTTAAGTCGGCGCGTTTCGTAGAAAGACTTAGAAAAAATAAAAAGGATTTTATAAGAGATATTGTAGATGAAAAAGATCTTTATTTATTGGGTAGGTACCTTCTTGCTACTAAGGGTTTTTATAGCCTATCTTCCCTTAGCCTCTACTATGATGCCTCGTTAAAATCCCTTCTTCAGAAAAAACCCTTTTTGGGAAAAAATCATGAAGTTGGGAAAAGAGTACATCAGGGAGTAGAGTTCGCTTTTAACTGTAGTACCTTTTCATATTACAAGCATGCCACGACCTTGGTAATTCAGTGCCATTCAGGTCGGTTACTTTATAATAACCTTTTCCTAAAACTTCATTGACTTTGTATGGTCCCTTCCAATTTGCGGCGAGCTTTCCTTCTCCTGATTTGTTGACTCCAATGTCGTTTCTGATTAAGACCAAGTCATCAGGGGCGAATGTTCTTCGAATGACTTTTTTGTTGTACCTTGTGGTCATCCTTTGTTTCAAGGTTGCTTCTCTTATCTGGGCATCTTCTCGGACTTCGGGGAGCAAGTCGAGCTCCTCTTTGTGTCCCCGTACGTTTCCGACCTCGTCATGGAGAACTACCCTTGTGCTTTGTTCATTGATTTCTATTGGTATCATGGCTTCTACGCCATAGACTAGTCGGAAAGGTGTTTTTCCCGTGGCGGATTGGGGAGTTGTCCTGTAAGCCCATAGCACCTGAGGGAGCTCTTCAGCCCAAGCTCCTTTTGCTTCCTGTAGTCTCTTCTTTAGCCCTACCAGTATGACTTTGTTGGCTGCCTCGGCTTGCCCATTGGCTTGTGGGTGCTCTACCGAGGTGAACAGATGTTTGATTTTCATACTGGCTACTAAGCTTCTAAAGGTGGCGTCGGTGAATTGGGTTCCATTGTCTGTAGTAATGGAATAAGGTATCCCATATCTTGTGATGATATTTTTGTAGAGCAACCTGCGACTTCTTTGAGCGGTGATGGTGGCCAATGGTTCTGCTTCTATCCACTTTGTGAAGTAATCTATCCCCCCGATCAAGTATTTGACTTGTCCTGGCGCTTGGGGAAAAGGACCTAACAAATCCATTCCCCATTTTGTGAAAGGCCATGGAAAAGTGATATTGATGAGCTCTTCTGGTGGAGCTACGTGGAAATTTGCATGCATCTGACATGGTTGACACTTTTTCACAAATTCTGTGGCGTCTTTCTGCAAGGTCGGCCAGTAGAATCCAGCTCGGATTACTTTCCTGGCTAGTGACCTTGCTCCGAGATGATTTTCGCAGATCCCACTATGTACTTCCTCCAATACTTCGGCGGTTCTTGAGGTCGGCACGCATTTTAACAATGGTGTCGATATCCCCCTTCTGTAGAGGATATTTCTCACCAAGGTGTAGTGTTGTGCTACCCTTCGGATCTTTTTAGCTTCTTTTTCCTCTTTAGGGAGGATGTCGAATTTCATGTATTCGACTAGGGGGTTCATCCATCCGAGGTCTAGACCGATTACCTCAAGTACCTCTTGCTTGTCTTCTGTTTTTTCTACCGAGGGCTCTTGGAGGGTTTCTTGAATCAGGCTTCTGTTGTTCCCTCCTGGTTTGGTACTTGCTAACTTGGATAGGGCATCTGCTCTGCTATTTAGATCCCGAGTTATGTGTTTGACCTCGGTTTCTGCAAAGCGCCCAAGGTGCTCCAGAGTTTTCTCCAAGTACCTCTTCATATTAGGGTCCTTTGCCTGATATTCTCCGCCTCTTCATGTTAGGGTCCTTTGCCTGATACTCTCCACTTATTTGGGAGGTCACCACTTGCGAGTCGCTGTATATCATCACCTTTGTAGCACCGACTTCTTCTGCTAATTTTAGCCCAGCAATCAAGGCTTCATATTCTGCCTGATTATTTGAGGCCGGGAATTCAAATTTTAGAGAAACCTCAATCTGGGTTCCTCTTTCATCTACCAATATTATGCCTGCGCCGCTTCCCATTTTGTTGGAGGATCCGTCTACATAGAGTTCCCATGTAGTCGGTTTTTCCTCTTGATCCCCTGCGTATTCTGCCACGAAGTCGGCGAGGCACTGGGCTTTAATCGCTGTCCGAGTTTCATATCTCAAATCGAACTCGGAGAGCTCTATTGCCCATTGGACCATTCTCCCTGCAACATCCATCTTTTGGAGGATTTGCTTCATGGGTTGGTTTGTGCGGACTCTTATTGTATGAGCCTGAAAGTAAGGTCGTAGCCTTCGTGAGGCTATCACTAAGGAGTAGGCAAACTTTTCAAGTTTGTGGTACCTTAGTTCAGGGCCTTGTAAGACCTTACTGATAAAGTAGACCGGGTGCTGTCCGACCTCGTCTTCTCTGATCAGGGCTGATGAGACAGCCCTGTTTGCCACGGATAGGTACAGGACGAGGTCTTTTCCCGGTACTGGTCGGGTTAAGATAGGAGGTTGGCTTAGGTACTGGTCGGGTTAGGATAGGAGGTTGGCTTAAAAACTTTTTGAACTCTTGGAACGCCTCCTCGCATTCCGGAGTCCATTCGAATTGGCATCCCTTTCTTAATAAAGAAAATAGTGGGAGGGATTTTAGTGCCGATCATGCCAAAAATCTGGAGAGGGCTGCAAGTCGGCCATTGAGCTGCTGGACTTCTCTCAAACAAGTCGGACTTCTCATTTCTAGGATGGCTCTACACTTATCGGGATTGGCTTCAATCCCTCTTTGTGTTAGCATAAACCCTAGAAATTTTCCTGCCTCCACCGCGAAGGCGCATTTTGCGGGATTTAGTCTCATCCCATGCAGCCTTATGGTATCAAAGACTTGTGAGAGGTCGGACAAGAGGTCGACTTCTTTCTAGGTTTTTACCAGCATGTCGTCGACGTATACTTCCATTAGGGTCCCTAGGTGAGGGGAAAACACTTTATTCATCAACCTTTGATATGTGGCTCCTGCATTCTTTAATCCGAATGGCATGACCACGTAGCAATAGTTGGCTTTGGGTGTGATGAATGATGTCTTCTCCTGGTCTGGCTCATACATTGGGATTTGATTATATCCCGAGTAGGCGTCCATGAATGATAAGTATTGATATCCCGAGCTGGAGTCCACTAGGGTATCAATGCTTGGCAGTGGATAGGGGTCCTTGGGACATGCCTTATTTAAGTCGGTATAGTCGACACACATTCTCCATTTGCCATTCTGTTTTTTGACCAGCACTATATTGGCTAGCCATGTTGGGTACTTGACTTCTCTGATAAAGCCGGCTTCCAAGAGCGCCTGTACTTGCTCTTCTACTATTAGGGCTCGTTCTGGGCCGAGCTTGCGTCTTCTTTGTTGTACAGGTCGGGACCCTGGGTAGACCGAGAGCTTCTAGGACATGAGCTCGAGGTCAATCTCAGGCATGTCAGAGGCCTTCCAGGCGAAGAGGTCAGAATTATCTTTTAGGAGTTCAGCCAGCCCTTGTTTTAGAGTTTCCCCTAGGTTGGCTCCTATATAAGTGTTTTTTCCTTCCTCGTTACCGACCTGTATCTCCTCGGTTCTTCCTCCCGGTTGTGGTCGCAGCTCTTCTCTGGCCCTTGCGCCGCCGAGCTCTATTACCCTTTCCTCTCAGATTTAGGCTTTCATTGTAGCATTTCCTTGCCAATTTTTGGTCTCCCCTTACCGTTGCTATCCCCGCTGAGGTCAGGAATTTCATGCAGAGGTGGGGAGTGGATACCACAGCTCCGAGCCGATTAAGGGTAGCTCTGCCGATTAGGGCATTATATGCTGACCCCACGTCGATGACTATGAAGTCTATGCTCAGAGTCTTTGATTTTTCCCCTTTTCCAAAAGTGGTGTGAAGGGGCAAAAATCCTAGTGGTTTTATTGGCGTGTCCCCTAATCCGTATAGGGTATCGGGGTATGCTCTTAACTCTTTCTCATCTAACCCTAGCTTGTCGAAAGCAGGCTTGAAAGGAATATCCGCCGAGCTTCCTTGGTCTACTAGGGTTCTGTGGAGATGGGCATTTGCTAGGATCATAGTTATTACCACTGGATCATCGTGTCCAGGGATTATTCCTTGCCCATCTTCTTTTGTGAATGAAATGGTAGGAAGGTCGGGTGACTCTTCCCCGACCTGGTAGACTCTTTTGAGATGTCTTTTGCGAGAGGATTTGGTGAGTCCCCCTCCCGCAAATCCTCCTAAGATCATATGGATATGTCTCTCTGGGGTCTGCGGTGGTGGGTCTCTTCTATCCATATCATCTCGCTTTCTCTTTCCATGACTGTCCGACCTTTCTATGAGATATCTATCAAGCCGACCTTCTCTAGCCAGCTTTTCTATCACATTCTTGAGGTCGTAGTAGTCATTTGTGGAGTGACCATATATTTTATGGTACTCGCAATAATCGCTGCGGCTCCCCCCTTTTTTATTCTTAATGGGTCTAGGGGGTGGCAATCTTTCGGTGTTGCAAATCTCTCTGTATACATCCACTATGGAAACTTTTAAGGGAGTATAAGAGTGATATTTCCTTGGCCTCTCGAGACCGAGTTCTTCCTTTTTCTTAGCTTCCCTTTCCCTCTCTTTAGTTGAGGGAGGGGGTCCAGGTCGCCAACTCAGGTCTCTCAACTTGGCATTCTCCTCCATATTGATGTACTTTTCAGCTCTTTCTTGTACATCACTTAGAGAAACGGGGTGTCTTTTAGATATGGACTGTGAGAAGGGACCTTCTCTGAGCCCATTGACTAACCCCATTATGACTGCCTCTGTGGGCAGGTCTTGGATTTCCAAACAAGCTTTGTTGAACCTTTCCATATAGGCTCGTAAAGATTCTCCGACCTCCTGTTTTATTCCCAGGAGGCTCGGTGCATGTTTTACTTTGTCTTTCTGGATTGAGAACCTCATCAAAAACTTCCTTGAGAGGTCTTCAAAGCTAGTAACCGACCTCGGGGGGAGGCTGTCGAACCACTTCATCGCTGCTTTTGATAGAGTGGTCGGAAAAGCTTTGCATCGCATAGCGTCGGAAGCATCGGCTAGATACATCCGACTTTTGAAATTACTCAGGTGATGCTTTGGATCCGTGGTTCCATCGTAGAGGTCCATGTCAGGGCTTTTAAAGTTCTTCCATCGTAGAGGTCCATGTCAGGGCTTTTGAAGTTCCTCGGAACCTTTGCTCTCATTATGTTCTCGCTAAAAGGATCCTCCCCACCTAAAGGCAGTTCTTCTTGTTCCTCACGGGAGTTACGACCTTTGAGGGAGGATTCTAACTTCAAGAGTTTTCTTTCCAACTCTTTTCGTCGTTCCATCTCCTCTTTTAGGCTCTTTTCGGTTTCCTTTTGCCGCTCCCGCTCGTGTTCTAACTGTTCCAGGCAGCTGTGGATTAATCCCATGAGTTCAGTTACATGGGATGGTCCTCCTTTTTCTGATTCGCGCCTTTCTGAGGAATTTACCTTCGGGTTCTTTACTCCGGAGGTGTCTTCTCTATGCTGATTGTCAACTTCCTGGTGGAGGGCGAGGTCCGCATTGTTATTGCCTGTGTCCAGATTCTCTTGTTCAGAATCTGTCTCCACATGGCCTTCTTCGTGGGATCTGTCCGCCATCGATGGATGATCTCTCGGGTCCCCGGCAACGGCACCAATGTTACGGTAGGTAACCGGAGATTAATAGAG
>NC_029776.3:90314695-90323845 GCF_000817695.3 Arachis duranensis
ATATAATTTTAGATATTTAATTTAAATTTAATAATTTTTAAATTAATTTTAAAATTTCATAATTTTACATAATAATTTATTTATAATTTATCATTAAAAAATTATAAACAAATTTAAACATTAAAATTTATAATTAAAAAAATTAAACCCACATAAATAATAAATACATAATAAGTTTTAACATAATAAAATAAAAAATATCACAAATTATAATTATCAATAAGTATTCCAAATTATATACAACTAAAAATAACACAAATTACATTTTAATCAGATTTTGAATATACTTGGTTGCTTTAAAAAATTTGCCGGATGACGATTAGCGGCATCAGTTGACATGCAACTGATTTTTTTTTTCTTAATAATAATAAACTAATTCATACAAATTTAGGAATATTGAATTGTCAAAAGAGAGAGAAATTTTATTTTGTGATTTTTATTGAGAATAAGAGTATAGTAAAGTGACTAAATAAAAAAAAAGTACGTCTTAGAAGTAATAAAATTTAAGAAATAAAGCTCATAAAATAAAGTATTTAGTACAAAATATTAGAGTCAAGTACATGTTATTTTAAAGCAAGAAAAGAATGAGAGTGTAACTATGACAAATAATAACTATTAGGTAAAGTGGATCATATAGATACAAGTGCATCGTAATAAAGGTGGAATAAATAAAGTGAGTTTGTGAAATTAAAATGATATGAGTGGTTAGCATAATAAAATCATTTAGAAAAAAATCAAAACAAAGTAAACACAACATTTAAAATATTCAACAAGAGACATAAAGACATTTAGAAGAAAATCAAAACAAAGTAAACACAACATTTAAAATATTCAACAAGAGACATAAAGAGACTTATTTATGTTTTTGTCACTTATTATTTATTTATTTGAAAGTCCGTTAATGTTTTGGTCGTTAATTCTTTAGATCATTTTAATGTGATATGTGTTTTGTTTAATTTATGTTTATTCTTAATGACATTACTAAAAAAAGAATACTCACAAATTAAATTCTTTCTCCCCAACTTTGAGTCGAGTCTGTAATAACGATTTAAAAAAATTAAAACTCCTAAAAAAATTGGACCGATTTATACTATTCACCAATTAACCGATTAATTTTTTTTATTAGTTTTTGCTATACAATTTTTTATATCAATCGTACTAACCGAAAAACCGATGTTTAGT
Source organism: Arachis duranensis (assembly GCF_000817695.3). Taxonomy (NCBI): domain Eukaryota; kingdom Viridiplantae; phylum Streptophyta; class Magnoliopsida; order Fabales; family Fabaceae; genus Arachis; species Arachis duranensis. The sequence goes on from NC_029776.3 coordinate 90,315,878, forward strand.
TAACTTAGTCGAACTGACTAATTCATTTTAATTTTCGTAACCATGCAAATTTAGAGGTTTAAATGTTGTATTAGAGATTAGAATTTGCTTATTTGAGGTCCAATAGGAATTTTAGTTGGTGATCTACAAATAATGACTCATGAATTTTGTCAAAAAAAAAGTTTCAAAAATCACATTCATTTCTTTAATTTAAAGTCATTTTGTCAAAATAGTGCCAAAATAGTTACCCTTCTCCAAAAACCAAAATACTAGACATGGTCACATGGTGTTGTTTTTGTGTGGCGGCTGAGAAAGTATGTGTGGCACCGCAGATGTCTATGCAATGGTGCATATTCTAGTGAAGGTTCTGTAATCTTTTCATCGTTGAATAGTAGTTTATAAAGTTTTTATTTTGACACATGATAAAAGCGTCACCTTTATCTAAAAGTAATAGTTATTCTATTTGAATTATTATTTTTTTTTATAATTTACGTTTTTAAAATGTGGTTAAAAAAATATTTTTAGAAAAAATTATTTTTGACATTTTTGTTAACATAAATGGCCTATTATATAGTCAGCGGCCTTCAAAAATATATATTACATTTTCAATAATTCACCTTCTTTATTCTTAATACAATTATATTATGTATATATTAAAAATTAATTGTCAAATTAGTCATTTAAATAGAATATATAATAAAATATAAAATAAATATTTATTAAAAAATTGTAAAATAATAGATTTATTTGATAATTAATTTTTGTATATACATTACACTTTTTACTTTAATTTCAGTTATTCATATTATTTGACAGTTAGCCTATAAACATGCATCTCATTTGTAATCGAAGCTTTACTAAGCCTCGGGAGTTGGGCATGCTTTGTAGCCCAGAATCATTTCAGAATCTAATTCCACAGGGATGTTTGAAATTATTATGCAATGTAGTTGTCAATTATATATATAATTAAAACAACAATTGTTTTAAAACAGAATGAGTATTATATTCATTGGGCTCTTATTATTGGACTAAACAAAGACGAATCTATAGCAGCCATATTATATTATGAGAAGAGTTTTAAGTGTATCAAAAATAATGGTATTTTAGTTATTTTAACTGTTAATCTAGAATAAAAAATAGGAGTGTTAAGGAGTTAGTAATTTTTATATTTTATAATTATTAATTGGCTATCAATAATATTTTTAATGGGAGTAGTGCTAGGTAGCCAAAGAATAATTACAATATAGAAATATTATGAAAAAATTCTCATTCTCTAAGCAAGTGATATATACCTTCTTATCATCCACTCTCCTTATCATTCATATTTATTCTGCGTGATTAGAGTCATTAATATTCTTTCTAAAATTAATTTCAGTTTCTCTCAAATCAAATCCCTAACATCCCCAATCACATTATTACTCATTAAAATGCAATTTTTCTGCAGAAATTATGGAGGTTAAATTAAAAAATTTTAACAACTTTTACTATACAATTCATATTTTATATATAGACTATTAGAAAATAAAAAATCAAATATAAAATATAAACAAAAATTAAAAAATAAATTTTTAGAAATAATTATTAATTTGTTATATTAAAATCAATAAATAAACATACATATGAATATTAAATAACAAATATTAATAATTAAAATTATGATTTATTAGTGCATATGAGATAATTTGAAGAATACAATAAGATGCATAGTTTAAAATTTGGTAATATTAATTATAACAATTTATTAATTATAGACATCATAAGTATGAAATTATGAATATTATGTGCACAAAATTATGGATGTTATTAATATGAAATTATGGATGTTATGTGTATAAATTTATGGATGTTATGAGTAAATTTATCAATTAAATAAATTAATTTAAGAATTTGACATTTTTTAAATTCAATTATGATAAAATTTAAACATTTGTAGTAACTTGATAGTTACTTATGCAATAACTAAAAAATGATATGTGTATAGATGTAATGTCTAATAAACATGAATTTAATTTTTAGATGTTAGTTGTATGTAATTATAGATGTTATGTATATGAACTTATGAATGTTATGTGTATGAACTTAGTTAGTACAGTATAATTATAAATGCACATAAAAACACAAAAAAATATATCAGTTTATTACCGTACCTCATCAAAGCTAATGTGGTTATATTTTCGAAAATTGGTTGACTGACAACAATTTCATTGAGTGAGTCCGTCTGCTGTTCAAATTATTCTTCAGTTCCTTCTGATATAAGTACCGTGTTAAAGTCGATTTCAAATGTCATACTATTTGTAATGATAAAAGCAATTTTTTGTAAATTTCCTTGGCCTATTCCAATTATGTTTGTAATTGAACTAGAATTGTGTTTGTTAACTTCTAACCTATACGACCTACAATTCATGATCCTTGTAACAATGATCAAGGTATTAAAAAAGGCTTTCACATTTTCTAATTCCTGAAATGGTAATAAATGAATTAAAGGAAATAAAAATTAAATTCAATTGCAATTATTTAATGTAATTGATATTATAATTACCTTTTTTAAATATAATTATTATTAATTTTTATTGTATTTTTATATATAAAAATTAAATTCTAAAAAAATATTAAGTATTGATTACAATAGTACCTAATAAAAAGGGATATGATTTTATAATTAATATCATTAATAAGTAGATTTGATAAGAACGGTGATAAGTAGAATGATAAGAGAGTGAAGTAAGAAATAAAACTGTTATTAAGTTATATAAATGAAGTAAAATATAGAAAGTTTTGGCTAATTATGGCTGAAAAATTTTGGTTACCAAATTTTTTCTTTTTAATGGTATGAGATTACATCTAATAGTAAAAAATCACTCACTTTTCTTTTAATAGTTAAGTACTGGCCACAAAATACAAAAATTGCTAGCCTCCAGGCTTTTTCATAAAAAAAATATATAATATATATTAATTAAAATTAACGGTTAAAATAATTAGAACACCAATATTCTTAATATACTTAAAATTTTTCCTATATTAACTATTAAGTGCAACTCTTGAAGCAGATCTATATATTTTAACAGAGAATCCAATCATGCACACTCGGCACCCTTCATTTTTAGAAATGTGTCCTTTTAATTGTTAAAAAAAATTGACAGTGTAAAATATGATTTTTAACCTTTTATTACTCTTTTTTTTCATATTTATTCTTAATCTCACTTACAAAATTAATGATAAGAAATCACACTTTACTTTCTCAATCATTAAAAAAAATTGAGAAAATTTATTTCTTCCCTTTCCTACTCATTTTTATGGGAAAACCTTAATAACAATGGGGTTGCAGTACATCATACCTTAGGAGTGTACATAGGGTCAGGTGAAGCCGGGTTCGTCGTGACCCGAACCCGACCCTAAATAATGACCGGGTCTGTTTATGAGACCCTTACTCGACCTTAGATCCGATGAAATCGTGTTACTTTTGAGCCACACTTAAGCCGGATCTAGACCAGGTGAAGCCCGGATCTTGATCAACTTTATCACGACATCACCAAAAATTATATTCTACATGTTTTGAACCTCTAAATTTTGAAAAATAATTATTCCATAACATTGTAACATTCACATAATAATAATTTAAAATCTAATAATAATAATTTAAAGATTCATAATAATAATTTGTCCATTACACACTAAACATTCAAAGTTCAAAAGACAATTAAAACAAAGTTAACAACCAACACAAGATTAACATAATAATAATAATTTATAGTGTCATACCAACCAATAACAACAAACTATAAGTAGCAAACAATTACAGAATAAAATTCATTTGATTCATAGCTTGCTCTCAAAGTTGTGAACTTGATTCTTATTGTGTGGATGTGTTAGTAACATCTGCAAAACATAAAAATTAGTCTCTCAAAATTATCATATGAATTGAATTAAATAATAAAAAAAGTAAAGACATCATAAAGTAAATATACCATTAACAATCTTGTCACTACTGTCAAATTGATCAAACTCAAGTTCTTCAAATACTGTTTAGAAGGATACAACCAACTTTGAGTGGAGATTAAAGCTTCTGCCATTTTTGGTGACAAAGAGCTACGATAATGATCAACCACACGCCCACAAGTACTAAAGCATGATTTAGATGCAACAGTTGAAACTGGAATACCAAAGACATCACGAGCTATGGGAAAAAGAATTCTATATTTTGATCCATTTAATTTCCACCAAACCAATATATCAAAATTCTCATCTTCGACGTCCATAGGATCTTCGGCCAAATATTTCTCAACATCTGATTTGCTATCTGCATTAGCTAAAATTTTGATTTGATGTCCAACAATTTGATGTCAAACAAACTCGAGCACATGACTTTGCCAACCAAGCTTTAAGTTTTTTTCTCATCTAAATAAAGTTGAAAGCAATTTCTTGACATTGTCATCCTGGATGGTACAGTGAATCTTGGCTCAAATCGATTAATCATTTTGCGAAACCCAATCCTTCGACCAATTTAAAAGGGTGTTCATCAAGGATAATAAACTCAGCCATTGCCTTCCTACAATCTTCCAAGCTATAGCCATTGACTTTGAAAGTTTTGCCGGCTTCACCTTCTTCACCAACCTTAGGCATATAACCATGAAATGTCCCATTTTTACTTGCTTTTGTAAATATCAACTTGTGAGAAATTTTTAAGTGTTTATTCAAAGAATTTGTGCCGTGTCTAGTTGGATGACATAGATATACTTTTCGACAGTGATTACATTTGGCCTTGTGCTCTTTATTGGTCTCGCTAAATGGAAGCTGTTTAAAATGCGTCCAAACATAAGACTTTTTTCTCTTGCGAGTAGCCTGCTGTCCCTCGTTAGTGTGCTGTCCCTCGACAGCAGCAACCTCATGCTCTATGTCCATAGCTTTGTTGTCCTCGTTACTTTGGACTGCAATAGAACTAAGATCTCCTCCTTCCATTTATGTTTATCTAAACATAAAAAAGATTCATATAACAATATATCCAAAAAAAACTAAACATACTTAAACAACTTATCATAAATTCAATATATCTAAATAAAACTGAGCATACTTAAACAAGTGTTTACTGTTCAATCTCATCATTTAACAATAACAAATGCAAAAAGAATTAAATGTTTAATTTACTAATCCAAAAAAGAAAAACAAAACAAATAAGAAAGATTCATAAGTATGTCGGTCTCATTTTTATTATTGTAAAACTTAAGTGAAATAAGGCATAAAGCCATAAATAATAATTGAAGGTAGGCTAAAATGCACGTAAGGATAGAGGCAGAACAGCTAGCATTACTCAATATTCACCAAAGAATTATTAGCGGGAGATCAAACCAAAGTATTACTCAATACTCACCAAAGCATTATTACACAATAACATAAAGTATAGTAGTGCACAAACCAGGAAATTCAATTTTTAAATAACAATCAAATTTTAAGTAGAAGAGATCAATTACAATTATTAGCGGTGCAAATTATAAAACTAAAATTATTGTTCCTACTTCCTACTTCCAAGAATTTGCTAAGGTAGCCAATAATTATAATTGCAAATTATTATTCCTACTCCCAATTTTTCTCAATTATTAATTCCTATCTCTAATCAATAACTTCTTTCTACTTTCACCTAACCCGTAACTCTCATTATTAAAGTATTCAAAATACAAACCAGAAAATTAAACACAAAAAAATCAATTTTGTTAGTTTTTCTCAAAATTAAATCAATTATAACAAGAAAAATATCAATGATTTCATTAGTTCTTTCCAAAAATTAACAAAACAAACAAAATAGGTGAAATAATTAGCACTCAATAGGCGAGTAGTTACAAGAAAAAATGAAAATCATGGTTTTTAGCAAAAAATAAATTATCTGCTCTACATCTTGCGATGAACATTGCGTTGGTGAGAACTCTAAATCTCTGAGAGATGATTAAAGGTGAGTTACTGGTGTGCGTAGTGTTTGACGGTCATATGTTGTGGTAGTTGATCAGACTTGGTGGAGAAAAAGAAAGCTCTCCGTTGGCCGTTGGGGGCTTGAGACTACGACGCTGCACCTCAGGAGAAGTGGAAAACGAATTTGAGTGAGAGACTGAGAGAGTGTGTTGTATGTTGTGCAGTGTGCCCTAACCTCTGAATATTGTGGGCTATTGGGCTGTGAAATGTGAAGCCTGAGAAACAATAAAACATAATGCATATTTTTTTATTTTTTCTTATTTCACGCACGGGTCCAACGGACCGGGTGACTCAAAACTTGGCCCGAACTCGATTTAATAAATAATCGGAATCATCTATTGAAATTTTGAGTCTGATCAAGCCATAACAAAATTGGGACAAATTAGTCCTAAAATCACCAGCCCAATCCGAATCTTCAGACCGGATCAGATCTTGTGTACCCCTATCATACCTATTCTCATTTTTCCTTAAAAATCTATTGTAAGTTGTAACATGTGCGGTCCTAATTAATTAGTTTAGATAGTAAAATCAACTTAGTATATAATAATATTTAGTTTACCTGTATATTTATGTCATTCTTTAAATTCGCTAGAGTCAAAAACGTTATTAGTTTATTACACAAAATAGTCCATGAATGTTTACAAGTAGAGGAATCTGTCCCGGGTCTTTAAACATGTTAAATGCAAAAATCAGGCAATAAATTCAGCTCTAAGTGATGTCCACTGTCCAAACCTAAAGTAAACTAAGCTTACTTGCAATATTTATAAATTAAATATTCATTCTTAGCTTGTGTTAGTTGAAAAAAAATGAAAAATATCAATTTCCTCTTAATATTTGAAATAAGTTTTATTTTCTTTCATTTGCAATAACTTCTATGATAAACATAGTTTAAAATTACCCCAAAAAAAATGTAATTATTCTTGTCTTCAATAATTGGTCTATTTAACAGAGTTAAAATGTTGAAATAAAATCAAAATTTATTTCTAATATTTAAAATAAAATTAATATAGTTAAACGTTTGAATTATTTTTAATTATTTTAAAAAAATATAAGATAAAAATAACTTTATCCTAAAATATATATAAGAATACTTTACTATACAGATTGAAGTGGTATAGAGAGAAAAAATAAATTTTTTTATAGTTATTTTTTATTATTTTATTATTATTCAAAGTGTGAGTCTTACCTTTTTCAATCTTTTTTTCATCCCATATAAAAAAAGATCTATAAATTTATATCTTTACCATATAATTCACTATATATTTATACCAACAGTAAATGGCAGCTTGTGAAGTCTAACATCCTGATCCTTCTTTACTGCCTAATATATTGGGTCAAAGTTAATTTTTGCTATACCTACTCTTGGACTTTATGTCCAATTGCACGTAATTCATTACTTCATTTTCATATATACGATTACCCAATCGTGCTTCATTATTGTGATAAGAAATTGACTGCAATCCACTTGCACTTAATTAATTATCGGTTATACACAATAAAAATACTAAATAATATAAATAATAAATATATTATATGTTTAATTTATTAAATGTATAGATAGTTATTTTAATATTAAAATTTAAGTGAATAATTTAAGAGTATAATGTATTTTTATTTTATTTAGTCAATTTTAAAATTTATTGTTCACATTGTTTATAAAAATTATTGTCTACTTAACAAAATTCTATTTAAAAATAAAAATATAGATTATATCTTTTTTGTTATCTTTAGATAATTTAGACAAAAATTTTATAAGCATCACAGATTTCTCCTTAATTATCTTTAATATTATTAGGGTTTTGAAGTTCTTAAATTTGAGAAAAGAATTTTCAATCACTGCTTCAATCTAACATTACATTATTAATTTCTTTAAAAAAACTTTCATATTCAGAAATTAAAGTCAGAAGAAAGAGATAGCTTCTTTATCAATATAATCATAAACACTTCATCAGATAGCTCCTTCAAACTAAATTAAAAAACTTCATATTTAGAAACTGAAGTCAAAACGGCGTGCAAGGTTAATCTCTCGTT
>NC_029776.3:90324112-90324655 GCF_000817695.3 Arachis duranensis
AAATATTTAAAAAATAATTTATTCAAAAAATTATTATTTTATTATCATATTTGATTTATTTAATTAAACTATTTAATTTTTAATTTTATTAGTTCAATAATTGACGATCTGTTTTATCACTTTATGTGAAACATAATGAATTGTAATTCTTCTAATAAACCCTCTATACAAGAAACAAATCAATAATAATTAAAATCTTGAACAAAACTAGCATTTATATTACTAGTGGATCTCATATTGACAATTAACAAAGCGATTTTTCTAGAAAATTTTCTAGAAGCATGAGTTCTAAAAGATGGTATACGGCTATTGGGGAATTAATATTGGTTTGGTATACCGCTCGATGAACCCAAAAGTAGCTCCTAGCTACGTTTCGTATACGGCTATTGAAGATTGTCACCACATGCTTTAATTTATTGGCACTAGAATATTCCATTGTCCATTTTCTCAAAGGAACGATGTTATATAAACATCTAAAAATAAATGCTAACTATGCCCTAATTATTAGGATATTAAATATTTGATCACTTTTAATAATGAATA
>NC_029776.3:90325436-90329781 GCF_000817695.3 Arachis duranensis
TTCCGCCGCCACAACAACCACCGTTAGACATCATCAACAAGATGTCTCACTTTATGACGACGAGGGCCGCCCAAAACAAACAGGTAATAATAATAATAATAATAATAATAATAATACAAATCTAAACTTATATATAATAAAAAATAAGAAAAGTTTTAACATAAATAAAATAAATTCTAATCCCTTCTAACATAAATATATTTAAAATTTCAATTATTACTTATTAAATATACCAATTAAATGTCTAGCATATCATTAAATATAAACATTTTATCACTATATTTTGATAACAAAAATTTAGATAAAACTGCCAACTGAATTTTAATTTCTTCGTATCCATAACTTTTTCTCTAAAATTTCATCCTTAAATTCGTGCGTGCAAATTGGAATTTGGGTATACCAGCAACATACAGGTTAATAAAACATTGAAAAAAAAAAGGCAAGAATTTCATTGAACATTTTATTCCTGAGGATTTCACTTCTGAAACTGTTGCAAATTTTGATATCTACAATTTTTGTATAATTCTTTATTTGTTTAAATCCACACGTGTTTTAATAAAGGAAAATAGTCGTTTCCACGCACGTTCTTTTCATCATAGAAAATACATCCATTTAATTCATAAAAGATTAGAAAAGTCACTTTCCTTAATGGAATTTATGGTTCTTAAAAACTGGAAGATACAAGTCAAATCATTTAAAAAACTAAAAACGATGTTTATGAATATATATAGCTACCCAATTAAATTAGTTATTACGTGTGTATGAATATATCACATGTTTTGACAATTAATGTCATATTGATATTAAAAATTGAAAATTCCTTTGAAACATTCAGGGACTCGTTGATCTGGGATTTCTTTTTTTTTAAATAAATATTTTAATTATTTATTTATTTAAATAGATATTATTTACATTTTTAGTTTTTATTACGTATCTTGTTTACTGTGTACATGAAATGATTATACGGCATATCTCATTTGCAATGCTATATTTCAATTACAAGGTAAATACCAAATCGGTATCCAAAAGATTTTGGCGCTGACAAAATGGTACCTAACTTTTGTTATTAACAAAATAGTCCTTAAAAGATTTTAAAATTTGACAAGCGTACCCACGAGTTCGCCGGAGCACATCTCTGGCAAACACAATGCTGACATGGTCACTACGTTTTGATGACATGGCAAAAACCCTCCCCCACCCTAATTCTTCCTTTCCAACACACTTCTCCTTCTTCTTCCCCCTTCCCAACGCCCTCCCCCTTCCCCTTCCTGAATGCACTTTTTCTCTCCCCAACCTTAATCTCCCCCTCCCCCTCCCTAACCCTAATCCTCCATCTCCAATGCACTTCCCCCCTCTTCAATCCAAAATCTCCCTTTCTGAACCATAATCCCCTTCCCTTATCCCTTTGAATCCTAATCCCCTTTCCAACACAGTGTCTCACACTCTCAACTCACTCTCCTCAAAAATGGCAGTGGAGCTCAACCTTCTTAATATTACAGAGCCAGTGTCATCGACACTGCACTGTCGCCATCTCGTCGTCGGATTTTCTGTGTTCGCCAGTGTCGTCTGTCTCCTTCGTGGCATTACGTCGTCTATGCGCCTTTACCGTTGTCGCCTTCACTGCTTGTATCTGCTTGCTACTAGCCTCCAGTCGCTGCCATGCCTCCTTTGTATGAGTTTCATCTTGGCTCCATCGTGTCGTGCCTCCTCTGTGTTTGGTGTTCTTCTTCTGTTCCTGCTTTGGTGGTGTCTGTATTAAGTTTTATTTTATTTTATTTTATTTTTAATTTTATTTTGATTATTGTATATGAATTTGTTTGTTTTTTTTTAGTTTTATTGTTATTAATCTTTTTTAATGATAATTTAACCTAAAAATTTGGGACAATTCATGATTTGGGAGCAACTCTATTGATGTTGAGGTTGTTATTGTTATGAATGGTGGTGTTGAGGAAGGGAGAGGGGAGTGTGCGTTAGGAAAGGGGGAGTGGTGGAGATTATTGTTGCTGTTGATATTGAGGATGTTGTTACTGTGAGTGATGGGGTTGAGGGAGGGAGGGATAGTGTGCGTTAGAGAGGGAAAGTGGTGGAGGTTGTTGTTGCTGTTGATGTTAAAGTTGTTGTTGCTGCAAACGGTGGTGTTGAGGGAGGAAGGGAGAGTGTACGTTGAGGAGGGGGTTGTAATAGGGCAGGGACTGCGATGGAGGAGAAGTGTGCGTTGGGGATGGGGGCTGCGATAGGGAGGGAGAGGGAAGGGGAAGGAGTGTACGTTGGGGAGGGAATTTTGGAAGTGGTTTGCCAAGTCACAAAAACACGGTGGCCACGTTAATATTGTGCTTGCCGAAAATTTGCTTCGGTGTGCTCGGGGGCACGCTTGTCAAATTTTAAAATCTTTTAGAAACTATTTTGTCAATAACAAAAATTAGATACTATTTTATCAGCGTTAGAATCTTTCGAATACCAATTTAATATTTACCTCTCTTAAAATTTAGGAGGCCGAGGCCATTACTTGCCCTCTTCTAAATTCGGCCTTACACATAAAGTGGATCATACTAAAAAATTTTCTTAAATAATTTTTTTTAAAAATAATATTTTTAAAATTATTAAAATTATGAATTTTTTCTCTTTTAACAAAAAAGGAAAATCAGATAGACATGTCATGATTATGGTCAGATATTAATTTTTAGTAGTAAAATTTTGGATAATTCACCTAAATAAAATAACTCTCCTCCAAAAGAAGTTTTATTTTATATAGATAATTTGCTCTAAAATTTGTATAGTTGTAGAAATAATTTTAACAAGAGTAGTTTAGTTTAGCGTTGTATTAATTTAAACATAGCTTTTCAATGTAAAAATATATTTTTGTTTAAAAAAATATTTTTGTTTAGCTATTCATTTTCTTCAAGTTTAATTATTTGTTTTTTTTTAAATTAAATTCAAATTATAACACTTTAAATTTTAATTGATATTTTGATCTCAAATTTATTTTTAATATTTATATTGAGTTTAAATTAAATAGTGTTTGATTTTAAATTTTAAATAATATTAAGTAATTAAGTATTAATACAATTCACAAATTTTAAAATTAATTAATCAAATTTGATTGAATTAATTTTGTTAAATATAATTAGATAACCATACAAATTCTTATGAACTAGTTGAATAAATTGGGTATAATTTAATTAGAAAATTGAATGAAGGAATAAATCAGTTTATTAAGTCATTTACTGGTTTATTATAATGACAATAACGAATTTGGCTGTTATATTATACTCTAAAGATTAAGTAATAGCTGAAATATAGAATAAATCATACTTTGCTCTTTTCATATTTCTTATATTAGTAAAAATATATTGTTTTATACATTAAAATATAAAAAATTATTGTTAGATACCAACTTTAATTAATAAATTTTGTACAATTAATATATATTATTACTCATTTAGTGTTGAATCTATAGTATGTAGGAGGGTAACATACGAATGGATGTTTTACTTTTTGTTAAAAATTATTTAGTTATTATTATTTTAATTTAATTAAATAAATAATTATCTTAATTTAAATAGAATAATATTTTTTTTAACACCAAAAATATAATAATATAATAAAAATAATTAAAAATATTAAGCATCACTTAAAAATAATGAGTTATTGTACAATTTTTGAATTTAAAATTTAAATTTGAATAAAATCCTAACATAATTTGTTTTAAATTAGATATGATTCTATTCAATTTGAAAACAAAAACTGAAAATTACAATTGGCATCATAAATATGTGATTCTAATCATAGAGAAAATTTCGGTATAAAGTGTTGCAAAAGAGTTTCTCAATCAGATTAATCTTTCAGTGGTCAATATACTGTCAGTAGGGATTGATTTCAAATTCAATATGGATATGTGTAGCACCTTTATACATTTAAAGGAGGAAAATGTTTTTTATTGAAAACTAGATGGTCGTCAGATATTTATATCTGATTTTATTTGAATAAAATTTACCACATCAACATTTGATTATACATTTATTTTTATCTATATTATTTAAATAAATATTTATGAATTATTTTATTATTTTTGTTGCGTACGCCTAACAATCCTCCATAGTTCATATTAGAACTTAATTACTAAGGCTATATATATGGAGAATAAAAAAGTATTGAATTAAAAAAATTTATAATATAACATATATTTGAAAGATGTAGTATAATAATAAGATATTACATTTCATCGAGATTCATAAAGTAAATTACTCACGTCATGATGGAACTAATAAATTATATTACTACAATTATTGTATTCAACCACAAAACTTGAGTATATAAGGGGTAAGATAGTAAAAATAAGACATAA
>NC_029776.3:90330239-90348259 GCF_000817695.3 Arachis duranensis
AAGATTGATTAAATTTTTTTTTACAACTAAATATTTGTTTAAATTTTATTCTGAAATATGATAAAAATACTAAATCGTTAAATATATATTTTTAAAAATAATTTTAAAAGTTGAATTTTAAATTTAAATTCTGACAAAAAATTCTTTTCAAATTTATTAATAGTAAAAATATCTTTAAAATATTCTAAAAATGTGATAGAAATTTCAAACATTAATATATATTTTAAAAAAAATTAGAGATTAAATTTTGATATATTTTTTTACAAACATAATTAAAAAAATAAAACTCTTTATCTATAAAATTTGACAATTATTTTACGATAAATGAATATTTTTTGTAAATTTTTAATAACTAAAAATATTTTTAAAATGTAAAAAAACATAAAGGCCAAATTTTAGTTCAATTTTTTGCATAAAACTTATAAATAATTATTAAAGATTCTTATTAAATTTTGAATCAAGTATAATTTATTAGATACAAAAATCGTTTAGTATTTATAAAAATTGGAATTTGTTTTTGTTATTTTTATAGCATTTTAAAATATTTTGACAGAACTCTTGTCATTATCAATTATTTTTCAACTGATATGTGTGTATATATAAAATAAGGCTTGACCAATAAAATAAGGCTTTTTAACGATTTTTTGGCTAAGCCTTATCTTGCTGGGTGGGACGAGAACAAAAAAAAAGGAAAGGGGACAACCATGCATGCATGGGAGTTAGGGATGTTTATAGATTGGATTTATTCGCATATTCGCGATAAATATTTGCATTTAATCTGAAAATTGTGGATACGACCCGATTCGCAAATTGATCGGATCGTGGATATCTGCTCTACATTTGCGAATTTACAGATTTTTGTATGTTTTAGTTAGTAATTATTATTCATATATTATATTATTTTATTTTGGTTATTTAGAAAGAGTTTGATTTAAAATATTTTAGAAATAAATAAGTTTAAAAGTGTAAAAGAAATATTTTTATTAAATTTTTTACATAAAAATATAATTAAAAAAAAATTCAATTATGCGAATATATCTGATCCGATCTGTACATTTGCGGATCGAATCCAACATTAAAAAATGCGGATATCATGTTCGATCCGATCTGATAAAAATTGTACGGATCGAATCAAATTTTCGGCCATATCCAATCTAATTCACGTGGTAGTTGATGGTACTTCTCAGCCGTGTGTCTCCGAGGCACAGTTGAACAAGCTGACTCATGAATGCGGCGGGTTGGATGAGCCAATAACTCGAGCCAAAAGTTGAGAGGTGCTTCGCCTTCCATGTTATGAACTTATGAGTTATGTATGATGACTCATAATTACCAAAAGGTCCATTTATTTTCTTGGTACGTACATATATAATAAGGGATAAGATCCATGTGCCGGACAGTAGGTTTGTTTGTGGGGACACAGTTACACATTTAATTAATTGCTTCTTGTTCTTATTTCCGGTTTTGATCCTCAGTGAATTTAGATTTTCTAAAATAGGAGTTTAATCCTATGTAATTTTTATCGTATGTTTTATTTTAGTTTAAGAATAATTAATTTTTTATAAAAACTAAACTTAATTAAAATAGTAAATATTTTACATTATAATTGTAAAAATTAGAATCGTGAAACGTTCAGATACAGAGAAAGCTAGAAGGAAGAGAAACAGAAAAAATGGTAAAATAATTTAAATTTCTTGAGAAGCAGAAAAAGTGGTAAAATAATTCAAATTTCTTGTTGAAAGAGAATGGAAAATCACAAAGATAAAATTCGATATAGATAGTTACATTATATATACAACAGTATGTGAACTAACCAAATATAGTTAAGTTAAAACCAACCAACTAAGTAAGTAAGTTAACCGTTAGTAATCTCTGACTAACCAGCTTTACTATACTTACCATATAGTATAGGGAAGATGTAATAAGAATCTATATCAACTAACAATCATTATGATATTTTAATATAATTTAAGTCTTAAAATAATATTTTTTATAAATATTTATAGTTATCAATTAGTCATCAATGATGATTTAATGGTGTGAGATTGGTGTGATTTTATTCAATGACTCACCTTTTTCTTCTGGTTACATGGTCAAAATACAATAAAATTATTGACCTCATAGACTTTTTTTTTCTTTTTCTTTTTAAGAGAAGAAACTATATACGCGAGATAAAAGTAAACTACACAAAACATTAGCTACAGCTTATATACATATAAAGAATAAATTCTGCAAATTTTTCTTCACAATTAAAAACGAAACATTTTCTCATAGTTTCTTCTAGTCTCACTTAAAATTATATATGGTAAAATCGTATTTAATATTTTTAATTATGAAAAATAAAAAATTGGAGATTTCATTTTTTATACAAAAATTGGAGGTCACCAATGACCCATCACAATCTAACCCATGATGATGATGATAAAGTAGATACTCAAGGCGACAATGTTTCAACTTTCAAATTTCACCCCCTCTTAAAGCGCAGGAAATTCTGCCGTTGCTTGGTCCTACTTAATTAACTTTTTCATTTTTATTATTTAATTCATTAAGAAAATCTAAAAACTACTTTTGTCTTGGGGAAAAAATGTAAGCACGGATATAGGCTATTCATGGGTCCTCACGTGACAATTGTACATAGTTCAAGAATTTTGACTGTAAATTCAGGGCCTTTCCATTTATGCTTTGTTTGGCTGCGGAAAGAAGATAAAAAGAAAGAAAAAGCAAAGAAAATAGAGAGAACAGAAAATAAGAAGGGAAATAAAATAAAAAATATATATATATATATTTATTATGTGCTTTATTCAAGAAAAAAGAAGAGGGAAATTGAAAAGAAGAAAAATTTAAAATATATAAAATTACATTTATAACTTGTTTATATAAATATATAAGGACAAACAATTAAACAAATAATTTCTCGTTTCAACATTCTTTCTACAGGATTTTTTTTAATTCTACTGAGCATAAAATTTTTTAAGTGGGATTCAGAGTGAATTTTCTCTTCTCTGCTACTGTTTTTGTCATCCAGACAAGGTAAAAAAATTTTTGGTGGTTATAATAATTAATAAAAATTAAATAAAATAAATTTTAATTATTTTTTATTTTTTTATCAAATATTTTCGATTCTATTATTACAGCCGGTCAATAGAAAACAAATTGGATTTTTTTCAAAAAAATTCATATTTCTCCAAATACAATTTTTGAACTTCAATTCTCTGAATATAATTTTTTTTAGAGCAAGTTCGTCGCATTCCCGGCAAACTCTGTAAAAATTATAGAGTTCGCCTTACCTTCGGCGAACTCCCTTCAAATATTTCAAACCCCACGTTTTTAATCCATTTTAATCTATTATCATCATTTTCAAATAGTATATAGATCTACAAACAGTATATAGGAGTACACAAAAATACACAGAAAACAAGCATGGTTCAAAGATTTTTTTAATTATAAAAAATAAGCCATATTTAATAATGACAACTATTATCATCGTCTCCAAAAATATACAGGTACACCGGAATAAGTCATATTTAACAAGAATTTTTTTAATTATAAGTCGTATTTTATTTTAAAAAATTTTATTTATATTTTTTAAAATTTATTTCAAAATAAAATACGACTTATAATTTTTTCTCCTCAATAATTTATTAATATTTTTATTTTTAAGTTAATCTTGTTAACTTCAAAACATGAAATAAAAAAATACTCCTATTTAGATTTAAATATAATATAAGACTTTGAACTCTGAAACCCTAATACGAGAGAGAATACGTGAGAGTACGTGAAATGGAGAGCGGAGAGAGCGGGGAAAGGAGGTAAAGTCTTCGAGGGTGGCACATAGCGAGGCAGCTGACCATGCTGGCGGAAGCAATAAAGGGGAGAGCGGAGGAGGGCATGCATCAGGCGAAAAGGAGAGGATTAAAGGGGACAGTAACAAACTCACAGTTAGTGAACATCGTTCACAGATAAAGTTGTTGGTACTTCAGACAGGAGTGTTTTGGAGGTTGCTTATTCTCCTAATAAGAATAAGATGACTACCGTAGTTTGTAAGTAAGGCGATTCAGAGATACCAACTATGATACCAATTGTGACGTTCACTAAAAAAACAAAATAGATATTGGCAAAGCCCTACAAAGATGCTATCGTGATTAAAGTTCTTGAAAAAAAATTTTAGCTATACGGCAATCACGCACAAGTTTAAAGGTGTCTGGAGAACCAAAGGAGGATATGAGGTACTAGATGTCGGTTTTGTGGCTATTTCTTAGTCAAATATGATCTCTTGGAGGATAGAGAAAAAGTTCTCCTTAGAGGACCGTAGATGATTAATGGTAGTTATGTTGTGGTTAAACCTTAGAGTTCTCCATTCAGACCTTGTGAAAACACTTTTGGGTCTACCATGGTTTCAATAAGAATCACAGGTTTAAATATTAACTATTATCAAGAGAGAGCCATGAAAATGATTACGTCAGCTGTTGGCAAATCGATCTGCATCGACTTAGCCACCAAGTCTACGGAGAGGAAAAAGTATGCAAGAGCATGTGTGCAAATTAACTTGGAATTTTTAGTCATAAAAAAATTCAAGTTAATGGTCATATATATGACATAGAATATGAGCACTTGAATTTAATTTGTGAAAAATGTAGCTGCTTTGGGCACGTAACAAGAGAATGTGCGAAAGAGAATAACAATAGCATTGGGAAGAAAAGCACGATGAAGGAGAAAAATTTGCCGTCACTATTTCCGGTGGATAACAACGAGAAAACGGTAGAAGGTAATCAAATCCCAGTTAAAAAAATTAAAATTCAACTTTAGAATTTGGAATTAATGCCAAATCAATTCCAATTATGGAGAAGCATGGAGCAGCGGATCTAGTGCATGATAACTTGTAAGAATTGCGCAGGGATAGTGATACTCGTGCAAAAGATGGTGAATGGATTACAGTTAGTAGAAAAGGAAAGAAAAAATAGGTAAAGACCAATATGCTCCAATTTAGTGAGTAAGAAATTTTCTTTTGGGCCTAATAACATGCATGCTGGATCCTCATCAAATGCAAGGGTAAAGTCCTTATCAAATGCAAAGGTGGGGCCTAAGAAAAAGAAGAATCCTCCATCCACGTTTGGCTCTTTGGGAATAGCTCAGGTGGCTTTCAAGGATCAGAGTAGACCCTTTTTCAAAGCAGGGTACAAAAGACAGCGTCCTATTTCACTTCAAAATTCGCCTACTGAAGTATTATCAATGGATTCTCGAGTACAAAAAGAGTTTGATAAAGCTAGTGCAACAATAAACTTGGAGAACCAACCTCAACAGAAGTAATGATGGTTCTGCGGCGCAAGTTCAAGAGAAGACACTTGGAGACATGGGTCCTCAACGTGAGGTAGAATGATTAAACATTTCAATTATTTAATTTATTTTTATAGATTGTGACCATTTAAAATATTATTAATTGGAATGTAAGGGGGCGTCAAATAAGATGTCTCAGGTGCACTGTAAAGAGTTGGTACGAAAATTTCAACCAACTTTTTTTATTTTGGTGAAAATTCATATTGAGTTTGAAACTATGAAAGAATTTTGGGGGAGAATAGACTATTATCCTGTAGGGATTGTAGATGCTGTTCGGCACAAGAGAGGAATTTGGTTCTTCTTTACTAATTTAAAATTTTCTTGTAAAATTCTTTGGGCTATGAATCAATGTGTAACTTTGAAAATTGATGGTGGTGGGAGAAGATGGATCTGCAGTGCAGTTTATGGCAGCCCTTATGCCACTAAAAGAGTAAAATTATGGAGTCATATGCTCGGTATTGGTTTGTGCATTTAGGACCCATGGGTGGTGATAGGGAATTTTAATGATATTTTGAGTGTTTATGAGGTGAAGGGGGATAATTTCTATTCGAATTGCAGTAGTATCTTTGCAAATACTCTAGATTCTTGTGCTCTCTTTTTATCTGACAACCTCTAGAAGACGGTTTACTTGGTTCCGTAAAATTCAAGGAAACAAAGAAATTGCAAAGAGATTGGATAGAGCTTGCTGTACTACAGAATGTCGCATTCTTTTTCCAGAAACTTTTGTTGAAGTTCTTAGCCGTTCTCACTCTGATCATTGTCCCCTGCTTATCCGATGTTAAGGAGTTTCTATCAAGATAGGAAACCGACCTTTTAGATTCCAAGCGGCATGGGCAACGCATCCTAATTATAAGGTCATTGTTCAAAAATCTTGGGATAGTACAGACTTTGGCATCTATAGAAAGTTGTTGGGGGTTCAAAAAGTTTCGTTGGAATTCAACTCTACGGTTTTCGGCAATATTTTTATTAAAAAGAGGGAATTTGAGGCTTATTTGAATTGTATTCAACAGAAAATGAAAGCTGACGATGATATGATTTTGAAGTAAAAAGAGGAAGAATTGAGAGTTGAGTTTAATCTAGTGTTGGCCCAGAAAGAATTTTTTTGGTACCAGAAGTCAAGAGATCAATAGGTTTGGTATGGTGATAGAAATACTAGCTTTTTCCATATGTAAACCATCCTTAGAAGAAAATCTAACAAGGTTCATAGGTTGCTGGTTAGTGATGGGTCCTAGTCTGATGATCCGGAAGTTTTGCAAAGAGAGATTGTTCATTTCTTCAAAAATATTTTTTGCTCTATTGAGCCTGTTGAGGTTAATTGCATGGGAGAAATTCCTATGCCATCTCTTAGCCAAGATGCTTGTGATAATTTGTCTAAACCAGTGATAATGTTGGAAGTTAAAGAAGCTCTGGATAATATGAGCTTGTTCAAAGCTCTTGGGTCGGATGATTTTCAAGTTTTCTTTTTTTAAGGAATATTGGGATATGGTGGGTCATGAGGTGGGGCGTACTGTTCAAGAAGCATTCTTACGGGAGATGTTAAGCCATTCTTTATTGAAAACTTTGATTGTTCTTATCCCTAAGTACGACCTTCCAACTAGATTGAAGGATTTTCGGCCAATAACCCTTTGTAATGTAATTTATAAGCTAATGACTAAAGTGCTGGTTAATAGATTACGACCATTTTTGGATGAAATTGTTAGCACAACTCAAGGAGAGTTTATTCATGGTAAAGGAGCGCCTGATAATATTATTGTCGCCCAAGAAGTTCTTCACTTTCTTAAGCGGACAAAGTCTAGAAAAGGAGCTACAGCTTTTAAGATTGATTTAGAAAATGCTTATGATAGAGTTAATTGGAATTTTCTTGAGCACACTCTTGAATCTTTTAGCTTTCCTTCTCTAATTATTCAACTTGTAATGAATTGTATTCAGGCCTCAAATCTTTCCATCATTTGGAATGGGAATAGATTGGACAACTTCCAACCTCGCAGAGGGCTCAGGCAAGGAGATCCAATTTCTCTTTATTTATTTGTTTTGTGCATGGAGAGATTAGCGTGCTTCATTTTCAAACAAGTTGACAAGGGTATTTGGCATGATGTGGCTGTTTCTAGAGAGGGACCTAGAGTTTCTCACTTGATGTTTGCAGATGACCTCCTATTTTTTTGTAAAGTGAAGAAAAATCAAGTTCAGAATGTTGTGCACACTTTGGACTTGTTTTGCAAAGCTTCTGGTATGAAGGTTAATATTGAAAAATCTAAAGCTATTTGTTCTAGAAAAATCTCTAATAGAAGGAAGAAAATATTGTCTGGTATTCTCATATTCCTTTTACTAGTGACCTAGGTAAATGCTTGGGGGTGAGCCTTAATCATTCTCGAGTTGTTAGGTCTATTTTTTCGGACTCTTTAGAGAAGATCAAGAATAGGCTGGCTAGTTGGAAAGGTCAGCTCCTTAAAAGAGCAGGCAGGCTTCGCTTAATTAAATATGTTGCTTCTTCTCTTCCTATTTATCAGATGCAAGGGACTCTTTTTTCTACTTCGATTTGTCAAAAGATTGATTCTATGGTTAGACAATTCTTGTGGAATGGAAAGGTGAGGGAGCGTTGCTTAAATTTGGTCAAGTGGAGCAAAGTTGTCACTCCAAGAAAATATGGAGGCTTGGGAATTAGAGATACTCAATATGTAAATTTTGCTTTATTAGGAAAGCTTGTTTGGCAATTACTGCATAATAAAGATAAGTTTTTGGTAAGAATTATATTGGCAAAATATTTATCTGGGAGTTCTTACTTTTCAACCAATTTTTCTAATAATGTTTCAAGCACTTGGCGAGCGATTTATAAGAGAATAGAAAGCTTCGTGATGGTTTTGATAAGTGTACAGGCAGGATGTCTCAATCTTTTTGGTATCATGTTTGGCGACCATGTGGAACGCTAGCTCCTTTGGTTCCTTTTGTGCATATTTCTGATTCTCACTTGAAGTTAGAAGATGTCTGGCACCATGGACATTGACGGTGGGATATTCTTTGCACAATGTTTCCGTAAGAAGTTAAACTTGATTTGATGCTCCTTGATCCTATCAAGTAGGCAAGAGATAAAACAGGTTGGTTTTGGACAAACTCAAATACTCTCACCTACTTGACTAAAAGCGGGTATGAATGGCTATTGAAGAAGAAATTTGGCTAGAATGATAATTAAAATTGGCTTTGGCTTTGGCGCTTGAGAATACCGGAGAAGATAAAGTGTCTGCTCTGACTTTGCCTCAACAACGGAGTTTCCACATACAGCTAGTTATCAATTTCAAAGAGGTCTTGCTACTTCTAATTTTTGTCAGAGATGTTATCTTGCTCTAGAGGATATCAACAATTACTTTAGGACTTGCCAAAAAGCTCATCAGATTTGGATTAGCTTAAACTTGGGAATGACTGCTGTAAACTCTAATTTGGTATTTTGTGTCTTGGATTCGTTATAATCTCAACAAAAACGAGTTCCTCTTTGCAGCGGCCTTTTGGTGGATTTGGAGGGATATGAACAATGACATCTTCCATCAAGATGACCCATGGAGTAAAGAGAAAATTGTTCACTTGGTTAAACATGCTGCTCGAGATTTCTCCAATGTCGTTATCACCCAAAAACATATTATTCCTTACTCTTTGTAATATAACTGAGAACCACCTCCAATGAATGTTTGTAAAGTGAACTGCGATGCAAGCATTTTTGAAAATGAATAATTAGCTGGCTTTGGGTGTATTATTAGAGACAGTATGAGAATTTGGATAAAAGATTGTTCTTCCAGTATACCTCTTTCTAGTGTTCTCTGTTGTGAGTTTCATGCTATTTGGAGAGGGCTTGTTATGGCTTGGGATTGCGAGTGTAAAAAGGTCATATGTGAAACTGATAATCTTGATGCGTTTCTTCTTGTTTCGCGAGACACAACCAGCATGATTAGGAATGGCTCTGATTTGCTTGATAAAATCAAAGAGATGCTCCAGCGCAATTGGACAGCTACTTTAGTGCTCATGCAGCACACAGCAAATAGAACGGCTGATTTAATGGCTAAGACTGCTGCTTTAAACAAGCAGGTGTACCTAGAGTGGTTGTTACTCCCTAACAATTTAGACATTATTATTAAAAAGGAGTGCTGCTCTTTCTCTCAGATCCTTTTTCTTTGTATTATGTTCAGTCGCCAAAAAATATAATATAAAATATTATAACTAATAAGAAACAAAATCTAAATTTTGCGTTTCAATTCAAATTCTTAAAAATTCTATTTTTACATACTTATGAATTTAGAATGAAATAAATAATGATTTTTTAAAATGCCTTAAAAATATCGCTTGATTCATTNTATATATTTAATTAAATTTTTATACTATATCAAATTTTGTAATTAAGTCTTTATCGTATCAAAAATGTTAAAATTAATAAAATATTCTGTTAAGTAATAGATATATTTATTTTGTTTAATATTTTATTAATTTTAATATTTTTATCATGACAGAAATTTAATTAAAAAATCTATTATAATAGAGAGGCTCAATCGAAAATTGGATAGAAATGTGCTAAAAAAAACAGCAAGAGTAAAAAGTTGTTTTATTTTTAGTACTTTTAAAAGTGATGGAATAAGAAATAGATATACATTTTGATATGAAAATAAAAATGTAATAATTTTATTTCGAATAACATCCTTTAACATTATATATTTTAATTTTGGTCCTTATCACTTTTTAAAAGTGGACATTATTCATAAACATAGTTATGATAAATATCTACAAACTTAACAATAGATTATTGCCAAAAGTAGAAAAAACATATAACCCTAAAAGATGCCTTAGGAATTCAACGTTAGATTTAGATAGTTTGTTTATGTTATTTTATTACGACTAACTCTGAAAAATTTAAGGTTTAGCTAAAATAAATAGATATTATCATTCATAGAAGTGCTAAAATACTAAATATGTCTTTCATGGACCTACACCATCTAAGAGAACAATAAGAGTAAAGTCAAAATTTGTTTGCGGTGTGTGTGACAGCAAAACCTTGTTCCCTCTTTAGAGTGGATTTTTTTCATTTTTTTTTTCATTTAAAAGAATAAAATGTGATTTCTCATCTTTAATTTTATAAGACCAAAAATTAATAAAAAAAGAGAACAATAAATAATAAAATAAAATACTGGACATTATCCAATTTTTTTTTGCCGAAAAAGATCCACTCCTGTTCCTCTCTTCTCTACACTTTTTTCCCTTCTTGCCTTTAGTTTTCTGCTTTTTTTGGTTTCTATTTTTCCAATTTTAAATATTTATTTTTATCATATTAATAA
Organism: Arachis duranensis; assembly: GCF_000817695.3. Classification (NCBI taxonomy): domain Eukaryota; kingdom Viridiplantae; phylum Streptophyta; class Magnoliopsida; order Fabales; family Fabaceae; genus Arachis; species Arachis duranensis. The sequence goes on from NC_029776.3 coordinate 90,340,880, forward strand.
CTAATCTCCTTTTTGTGGTGTTTTTGGTCTTTTTTTTGTGTGGTAGTTTGATTATTTTGAAGATATTTCAGATCTTGAAAATTTCGAAGAATGCATCAAGAGAGAGTGATCATCTTTAGAAGAATTTCTATTCGGCCGATGTGTTAAGAAAAAAAAATAGTTTATTATATTTTAGTTATTTTCCAATTTTTTTTTTCAACATAGAAAATGTCTAACTTTCATATTAAGATCTAGATTTAATACATCTCTGCTATTTGTAAATATTGTTTAGTATCTTTTATGAATAAACCCTTATTTTTCTTGTTAAAAAAAATTCAAAATCAGTTCTTAAAAATATTTACTGGACATTAAATCACTAAATAATTTTTTAAATTTGTATTCTATTGCATTTTGATTTGACAAAATAGTATCCAAATTTTTTGTCAACATGCTTCCATTGCTGTGGGTTATACATAGCCTACCAATTTCTGTAGTTCTCATCACATAAGGTTTTTTTTGGTAACTGCTCATCACATAAGTTATTCACCATATACGTGTTTTCTCTTTCTTTTTTTATTTTTATTTTGCAATAAAATTTTAAATTCAGAATTTGAGATACATAATTTTTTTTCTATATTTTGATATTTTAAAACACAATTCGTTATTAAACTTGAAATTTATAGGACGTATAAATTCACTTTAATTCCTTGATGAAATTTAACCTTTATTTTAAAAAAAATTAATAGGTGAATACTGTGCGTGGTATATTTTAGCAAATAAGAAAATAAATATAAACGTTATATATTCATCCTTTGGAAAAAAAAAAAAAGCTTTTTAAGATATGAAAATGAATAATTTGGCTCGTCGTAGAAACTATAATAATTTGAGCAAAATCTTTTAACTTAGTCATACTACATCTACGCTAATTATCAATTACATATTAGTTATTGTATGGAGATCAGGGCGGAACTAGAAAAAAATATTAGAGGGAGTTAAAATTATTTATACAATAAAATAATATTAAAATAAATTTTAAAGGAGATTAAACTAAAATTTACATATAATCTACATATAAAAAATTAAAATTAGAGAGGACCGTTGCCCCTTTTTTTAATATGTAGTTCCGCCCCTGATGGAGATACATATTTTATATTCATAAAAAAGTTTAATTATATCGCTGTAAAAATATTAATTATTCTTTTATGACATGTTTGATTATTATATTATCAAACACTATTGAAACATTTGATTATTTTGGTGATCGATTATTTTATAAAAATATATAATTATGAAACACACACATATATATAAGGCATTTGAAGTAAAAATAAATATTTATACATAAAATATATGTAAGATAATTAATGAGTAGTTCAACCGAAGTTAAGGGTTTGTTTGGATTAACTTTAGAAGAATACCCGATTCCAAATTTTAAACAAAAAAAATAAAGAGAATTAATATTTAGTTAATTAATATTAATTAATTTTAAAATTTAATATTCATAACTTAGAGTGTATAATCGAATATTTATAATTTAAAGTAAATAAAATAATTTAAAAAAATAATTAATATTAACAAAAAATAAATTACTTAATATTATCTTTTTATTTTTTGACCAGACAGATTAGACGATCTCTAACCTTAAGCATCACACTCACACACATCATACACACATATATTTTAAAATTTTATTTATTATATATTTAGTCACCGTCAAATTTAAATTCAGATGTAATATATTAAAAGATAATATATTTAGTCACTCAACCAAAGTCTTAGTTACCCTAACATTATTTTTTGGGTTTGTATAATTGAGAGAATTATATATAATTTTTAAAAATTTTAAGATAGAAATATCATATTTTTATGTATGGTTTAAAATTTGAAAAATTATTCTCAAATAAGTTTAATTCTAAAAAATTAAAATACCATCATTTCAATTTTTATATTTTTTCTGAATATATTTAATTTTCATAAAAATAAAATCTAAATAATAAAATAATACTTGAACTACACACACTCTTTAAACAACGGCTAAATCTCCAATTTATTTTTTTGGTTAGATAAATTTAGATGACTCTCAATCTTTAAATATTACAACACACCCACACATTTACCCACATGTTCTAGCAACAGCTAGGAGTTTCATTTTGTTTGTCCTTGTTCATCGCAGCCCTATAAATGTCAAAGGCCCCTCCACATGACCTCAAACCAAAAAAAAAAAAGTATAAGGCCTTAGCTAAGTTGTGGAGCCCAAATATTTTGTCAACTTCAGTAAATGATACATCCACTTGATCAATCATCCTATCGGTAAAATTATTAAATTAATTGTTTATATAAAATATCTATTAAAAATAAGTTAAATAATTAATAATTAATTTTGTTATTAATTTTTAACGTGCATATAATATTTTTTCCATTTGATTTGTGACCTTTATATTGGTCTCCTTCAAAATTCAATGTTACATTTATTTATCTTTTAAAAATATCACATTTTATAACAAACAAAGATACATACGTCATAGCGCCTGGGTTTGAAAAACTTTAGTGTTTAATAAAATATAAAAGTTTCATTGATCGAGTAAAACGTGGAACAACTTTATAATTTAATGCTATGAATATTTATTATGCTTTAAGCTTTTTCTTTCTTTCCACTATTAAAGGAGAGAGAATAAAATTTAATTTGAAATATTATTAATATTGGAAATTAAAAAAAGTCAAAAATACAATAATATTCATAGAATAGAATTAGGGAGATAGATTTTGATATTTGATCCCTAGTTGATAATGTTACTCTCCCTTATTGTTTATTACAATCAAATTACCAACAATTTTTATGAATTTTTTTCTCATCGTCAAGAAAAATAAAATGACGAAAATGAAGAATAATTTTGTTAAAAAATTACATAATTAAAAGGAGTAGTTTCTGACACAAAACAAAATGTATTGCATGCTAGCTAGTCAAGAAAAAGTATGTATTGCATGCTAACTAACCTCCACATGAAGATATTGACATAGTATATCGGTTAACAATTAGAGAAAAGTTATTTCTTCTACAGCTTCTAAAAAAGAATATTATTTAAAATAAGGATAAAAAAATTATTTTTTATTTTTAACATTTTTTAAAATATATTTTAAATTTAATTTGTTTCAATTTATGTTTAATGTTTTAAATATAGTTCAACTCTATCTTGAGTATTAATACCGTTAGCAAATATACTAACGCACAAGTACCATATCATTGTAAGATGAGAAATTTTTGGAGGCAAATAATTTTTAATATTTTTTGTCATTGTTTAAATAATATAAATACTAAATTATTTTTAATAAAGAAATTTAATTTATGTGTGTAAAATTTGAAAAATGTGGATATAAAATATATTGATTTATGTCAACAAAATTATAGTAAATATAAGTATAAATTATATATTTTTGTATATAAAATATTTATAAATATGAGTACAAATTATTACTGATTAAATGCTGATAAAAAATAATAATATTTATTCACTATATAATATTATTATTGTAAAATTATCATATTATATATTATCTCACTTAGAATTAAACTGAAATGTATTAAGATAAAATTAAAATAAAATACAAATAGCAAGAAAAAATAGTATTTACAATTGAGTAAATTTTTTATAATATAATCAAGTAATTAATTTACAAGTAGAATCGTTAATGGATTTGTAGAGTTAAAATAAGGTAATTAAGTAGAAAGTAGCATGTGAAATTGTGAATGGAGTGATAAATAAATGAGAAGAAGTGACAGTTGTGTACGGCAAGAGAGAGTGAGACGGTCCATTACCTCCTCTTTCTGATTTCGTGAAGTTCGTTGTTCTTACATACAAGTCTTCCTTTTCTTCATTATTTAAAGAGAGAGAAGAGTGGTTCCCCCAACATACATAGCAATTAGCAACCTCAAATATTGTTTGTAATTAGTAACAAAAATACTAAACTAATCACACAAAGATGACAGCTCTTTCCAACGGCCACGCCGCTAATAACTCTTCTCCTCTTTTCAAGATCCCACCCATCAAATTCACCAATCTCTTCATCAATGGCCACTTTGTTCATTCTCTCTCAGGTAATACTAACAATACTCATCACTTCTTCTTTCTTTCTTCATCCTTGTTTAATTACTAATATCCCTTATTATAAGGCTTCCTTCTAAGTTCTAAGCTTTCTCTTCTATGTATATATATTTCCTCCTTTTATCACTTTGCTCTTTTTCTTTCCTTTCTTTTCTTTTTTAGGAACTCTCAATTGGTATTAAATTAAATAATTGTTTATTTAAGTCAAATATGGTAAATGATAATGTCCAATTTCTTACGAATGAATGTCGTACTTTGCGTCTTTACCGTAAAAATTAAAATAAAGAAATCCTTGTTTTTCACTTTCATCACGTGAAAGATTTGTCATATTCCCACGGGTACACGGAGATGGAAACTTTGCTATTGGAAATTTGGATATATATGTTTTTGGACTAGTTGAACCTGGGGAAGTTGAATACTAATATTGGTTGTATAATTGTATCAGTGATATCAAAAATAAATTGAGTTTTTTTTTTTCTCCTTTTGGGTGTTAGTATGTTAGAAGGATTCACAGGCAAAACATATTTTAATCTTTTTTTTCTAAAAGAATGCTAATCTATAATGCCTATGAATATATTATTAGAGCTTGACTTTGAACCGCATATTGCCAAATTTATAAATGTAGAGCAGAATATAATGATTTATGCGTATATATTTTATCTTTATACAAATTCCGTAGTAAAGTTGTAATAGACATAGTCGTTCATGCGGCTTATCTTATTATTTAAGCTGTAGTTTTATTATATGATATTAAAATTGTATGATTGAAAGATTTAGACTTTAATTTTTATTAAATTCTAAAAGAAAATTATCATAAGATAGATAAAAATTTTTTATACAAAATTCACATAAATGCAAAATAAATTTTTATCTAAAAAATATATTAAAAATATAATTATTTATATGTCTTTTTTTATTAATTTATTTTTTTTTAAAATAGTTATAAAAAAATTAATGATTAAAAATTATTAAAAGTTTCAGTATTTTATTAGAATTTAATTTACGTTCATCCATCCATCCTCCATAGATTGTATTTGTATGCATTAATTGAAACTACGTGTCGAAAAAAGAAACTTACGATGGAGATAAGAGAGACGAAGAATGAAGAACCCGTATGGACCATACATGAAATATCCAAATCATACCATTTTTATGTTGGTTTAATTTTTGTACTTGATTTTTAATATGGAAAAAATTTGGAAATCCTAACAGGAAACGAGTTTGAGACAATAGATCCGAGAACAGGAGAGGTAATAGCGAAAATCTCGGAGGGAAGAAAAGAAGACATTGATGTGGCTGTTAAAGCGGCACGTGAGGCATTTGACAACGGTCCATGGCCACGCATGTCTGGTGCGGTACGTTTTTCCATCTCTCTTTCTTTTTACATACTTCTCATCTCTTCGATTAACTAATTTAAAATATTTAAATTTTAGTTAAATCTTAAATCTTTGAATTTCTAATTCTACTATTTCCATAGCTGATTCGAATAGCTACCAACTAGTCCTTTCAAGTTTAAGAGGTTAGAGGTGTGTATTTATCAAGTCACATTTCTTTTATTAATTAATTTTAGATTATGATTTTTTTTAAATAGATTTTTAATGATAAGTTTTTAAGATATAATATTTTTATGATACATTGCATGATTAATGAGAAAATATGAAAAGTAGGATAAAATAAATGGGAATTGATTTTCGAACTAGCACCAATCATCGGTGGAATGGAAAGGAACAAAATTAATAATAAGTGAGCTGAAATATAATTGTCTAAAGACATGATGAATTTATGAGTAATGGGTATTTGTCTATTTGGCTACTAATGTCCCAACCTCCAACAAACAAAAACGTGGCCAGATATAATCCATTATAAATGTATATATGTATAAAATTGAAATTTTATTTCAGTATAACTAATTGACGGGGACCACAAAATAACCATTTCTCATTTTTTAAGGGGTGTTTAGAATTTTAAAACTAGAAAAAAATATTTTTTATTTAAAATATTGAATTAAAATTTTGTGTATACAAACGACTGAACAAGTGGGCAACCATATAATTTTATTATCTAACAGTTTAGTGCATAGGCAATTATTTGCACATTTCTTTTTCTACAATTTAATTGGTTAATATATCAGTGTATAAAAATTAATCTAAGTAAAATATTTTCTTCTAAATGAAAGGGGAAAAATTGACAAAATTATTCCGTTAAGAAAATTTATTTATTAAAAGAGACCTATTTTTATCAAAATTATTAAGAAAGATTAATTAATAAAACATTTAAAAGAAAAATCAAATTTATTTTATTAAAGAGACAAATATACTGTCAATTATTATTTATTTATTTTTTTTAAATACGTATTTTTTTAATTGATTTTTTTTATCTTTCTTCTTCTTTTTTCTTGTTTAACTATGTTTTTATGCATTAAATTAATTTCTGTGTCTTACTTTATTTTTTATTTAAATTTTATTGTAAATAACTTTGTCATTTTATTTTATACTTTCACTTTGCACTCTCAAATCCAACACAACATGGACAAAATAAGAACTAAAGAGAAAAACAGAGAATCTATATTTTTATTTTAAAAAGAAACGACAAAATCAACTTAAAAATATGTATAAATAATAATAATAATAATAATAATAATAATAATAATAATAATATATTTATGTTCATAATAAAATAAGCTATAGTTTACATATGGATTTCAAGTTTCAATAAAATTAATAAAAGTATAAAATTTTTTTTCTCTCTTTATTATTCTTATGTTACTGTTGTGTTGGGTTTATTGGTAGTAATAGTATAATGAAATAATGAAGTTATTTACTAAAATTGGTGATTTACAGTAATAAATTTATTATAAATAAAAATATATTAATAAAAATTTGAATATAATAGACAATTAAAAAAAGTCTATAAAAAAATAAATAAATAATAATTTAAAAATATATTTGTCTTTCTTAAAAAGTTTTTTTTAAATATTTTAAAAATTAATATTTTTGATAATTTTGGTATTAAAATTTTTTTAATAATTAAATATTTTAATAATCGTTTAAAATAATTTTTCAAAAAATATATGCGCATCATACTTGAGGCGCCTTCTGCAGTCCTACTAGTACATTAACATGTGTTAATTGAAAATTGAGATTTAACGGAACCTATAGAAGATTATTTCAATTAATAATAAATATTTATATATGACCAAATTATTTATACATATACAATTATATCTTTTTTCTATGCGAGAGAGATCGAATCTATTCTTTTGTTATCCCCTAATAAATATGTTTTGCTTTCTTTATTTTTG
>NC_029776.3:90348265-90359670 GCF_000817695.3 Arachis duranensis
CTTTCCATACTCATTTAAAAATTACAGATTTGAGTCTTCCTATCTTTGGTAAAAAAAAAAAGTATATATTAATTTAAAAATTTTTTTTTAGATGTTTTTAAAAATACTTCTAATTTTTAAAGCTATAAGCACAAATACATATACATATATAAATTTTTTAATTTATCAAATATAAAATAAAGTATTCGTACTTTTGAAAAATAAAAACAAAAAATACAAAAACTTTTTAAAAATTTTTTATCAAATCAAGTCCAAGCAATATCTATTTGTTGTGATGAAAATAAAAAGCAATATCTCTTAATAAGGCACGCATATATAAGATTTGAAGTCATTAGAAAATACTAATAATTGAATCATCTTTTTCTAGTAAATGAATAAAAATAATAAGAGGCGGCTAATAAATTCATAAAGGTGTTTTATGATGTTTTTTGACTAAATAAAGGTCAACTTTCTTTGAGGTTATTTTATTATATAAAAAATTTAGTTAATATATATATTTAAAAGTACATATTAAAATTATTATTTAAAAAATTATAAAAAAATATAAAATTTATTTTTTAATGTATCTATTTGATATTTATTAAAATTAAAGTTGTAAAATTTTTTATTAGTAATAAATTTAATATATATTTTTAAAATATATGTTAGTTAAATCCAAAAGAATATTTCGTTGAAGCAAATAATGTTATATTTAACAAGTATATTAGGGGCATTTACGTACTTATGTTATTGGATCAATCGATTCAGCATAAAGACAATAAAGAAAAATTGACATAAATCAATTCAACATAATGACAGTATTAATAAAGAAAAAATAAATACCAATACACAATCCCCGGCCTGTAGGTAAGGGGTTCGGTTTTTTGTCACTTTCACATATTGTCACCAAATTGAATAAAAATGAATATAATAATTAATTAAGTATAGTTGCCTTAATTAAACCCACTTGGGACCCAACATCTGCTCCCTGGCTAGGTTTATTTGAGAGGAAAATAGAAAGAAAGAAAAAAAAATTGAAAGAAAAATATTTATTTTTAATTGTTTATTTAAAAAAATTTAAAAAAAAATTGAATAGTATAAAAAGAGTTTATGGGATTCACTAATTTTTTTTCTTTAATATTAGAAGAAAAAAATGAAAAATTTGTTATATTTTTTTACTTTTAATATTATTTCTTCTTTTTTAATATATTTTATAATATAAAAATAAAATTATCTTTTTATAATATTTTTTATTTTTCTTTTATCTAAATATATCTAAAAATAATAATAATTTACTTAATTTTTTTATTTCATTTATTTTTTTTTCATTTCTACTTCATTCCTCTCTATTTCTTTCCTTTCAACTAAATATAAAACAAGTGAATATGTTGTTTTTCTCTTTAAAATATATCTATCACTTTTTTTCTTGATATGCTTTATTCTGTTTTTAAGCATTAAATTTAAGTTAATTATTATACCGAATCATCCTTGTTTTATCTTTTTTTTTTTTGATAAATTTTGAAAAATAAGCATAACATTAATTGAGTGATAATATTTGAACAATAGCACAATTCAGTTGAGATTATTATGAAATAACTTTTTTTGGGTATAAAAAAAATCTTTTGGGTACATACAAAATTAACCATATATAGTAAAAAAGAAAAATCACAGGCATGTGTGATGGAGACATGGATGACCCATACTAATAGGAAACCGTTTGAAAAAGTAGAAAACTAGAAAAAGACCTTTACCCCAAATAATTTAAGTTCCACTAATTAAGAAGAAGTTAACTCTTATGCCAGTTGCTTGTAAATTGTGGAGAGAAATTAGCAAAGCAATGAATGTCATTTATTTGATTGATTACGACCATTATGATTTTAATAAGGGAGGAGTAAAGTCAAATGACTCAAATGCTCACAAGAGATAGAACTCTCTTAGCACGTTACATATGAATTCAAACACTATTTTGTTATATGTTAAACTTTTATTATTGATTAAGAAAGTAAAATCAAGTTGAAAATGATTCATACTATTAATCTATTATCATAACTAATCATGCTTGTAGCTTTGTTAGTCACAATTAAGATTTTTCATCTATTTCAATGAGTGTGCCTAGTGGAAATTGAATTCTAAATGGACCTTTTGTCTCAAGCTTAACAAATATATTTTTACAAATAGTATGTTTGAGAATATTATATTTCGGTATTATAAAAGACTTGTTTGTTTAGCGTTACAAATAGTTAGAAATTATTTTTAATATATTATAAAGAATAAATTAGGATGCGTTTGTGTTATTATACATATTCTTAAGTATAAACTTTTAATTCTTAGAATAACTCTAGTGCCAATAAAAAATGATTTTTTTGACAAAAAAATATAACAATTGAGTGATATATAATAACTTCATACCTTAATTTTTATTTTCTTAGCATGAGAATATTAAATATCTATTTTTTGGATAAAACATAATATTATATTTTAAATAATAAATGATTTTTGAAAATTAAATTTAAAGTTTCAAATAAATATGATAATAATATATTTTTATAAATACTATTTAAAAATAAATTAAAATTTCTTAAAAAAAAGTATAAGTATAATAAATATATTGTCAATAATAATTAATTATTATATTTTAAACATATATATAAAGAGATCTATCTAAAAAAAATATATATATATAAAGATATTTTTATTAGATACAATCATACAAAAAAATATTTTTATTAGACACATCTATAAAAATATTTTTATTAAACACAATCATAAATAAAAATTGACAAAAATTGATAGAAATACTGTTAATAATATAGCGGTATTTATTTCTTAAAACAAATAAAGCTAAAAAGTTGTTCCCACGTGCAACACGCAAATAACTGTGAACAGAAGAAAATCTGAATAATCTATTATCTTATTATGTGTGTGTCATAGTTGACTAACATAAGAGCCCCACTTAAATGCTGTGGGCCAAAATATGAATTGATTTTTCAACATGACAATGTGTCCTCTAGTGAAACGTAGCAACAAGCAAGCCAAATAGAAAACATAGCCAACAGAAGTGTATGTTTGCACGAAAAGAAAAAATGAGAAGGAAAAGAAATTATTAATACCAAATGACATGCATGTCTATTATACTAAAATAAACATGCATCATGATTTTTGTTTAAAAACGGGGGCATACTTGTCAGTCAGCCCTCAGTTATCATTGTTAATGTGTGGAGAAAAATTTAAAGTGAGAGAGTTTCATATGTCTTATTGATATGAAGATATTTTTGTTTATAAAGATAATAATTAAAAAATATTAAATAATTTAATATGTTTTGACTAAATTATTTAATATAATATTTATTGAGCAGAGTTTCATACGTACTATTTAGAAATTTTAGCATCCCATGCACCGGAAGAACCATTAATACACAATAATATTTGAGTAATAATTTAGAAAAAATCTAGGAGACTAATAATAATTTAAGTTAATTAAGTTAATTTTGTTTAAATTTAAAAAATTAGAGTAGTAAAATTTTCTTTTGTAATGAATCTGTTTTTTAACTAGGATAAATACTATGATGTTTAAAAGGTGATATTTTTACTTAAAAAAATTAATATTTAATTTAAAAATATAAAAATAAATAATTTTTAAAAAATTAAAATTTATTATAAAAGGTAATTTAAGTTTAGACAACAATTCATACACACTATAGAATTATTCTTTAACTATAATTGACTTTATTCTTAATTAATTTTTTAACGGAACCGAATAATTTAACATTAGTCACACATATTAGGTGTCTACTTTTATCGGTTTAAACTTTAAGAAAACGTTATAGCATATCAGCATTGCTAAGTAGTTTTCCTTGAATCAGTTGTGAGTATTTTGAAACTCTAATGCAACACAGGAAAGAGCAAAAATCATGATGAAATGGGCAGATCTTATTGAAGAAAACGTAGAAGAACTAGCAGCATTAGACGCCATTGATGCTGGAAAGTTGTACCACTTAGTTAAGGTCTTGGACATCCCTGCAGTTGCAAATTGTTTACGCTACTATGCCGGTGCTGCCGATAAGATCCATGGCGAGGTGCTAAAAGGTGCTAGAGAGTTCCATGCATATACTTTGATGGAACCAATTGGTGTTGTTGGACACATCATTCCTTGGAATTTCCCTAGCACCATGTTTGCTGCCAAGGTTAGTCCTTCCTTGGCTGCCGGTTGCACCGTCGTCCTTAAGCCGGCCGAACAAACACCTCTGTCCGCTCTGTTTTTCGCGCATTTAGCTAAACAGGTATTCTCTTTCACACACACATGAGACATCCAATCGTGTATTGTTATATCAGCAAAAATCGTTATTATGTCTACATTTATATACAAATGTGTAATTAATTCCATGATCAAATTTGTTACTTGTACCTAAAGCTATTTGATTTTCCTTGTTTATTTGACCTCTTTTGAAGGCTGGAATTCCGGATGGAGTTCTTAATGTAGTACCCGGATTTGGCCCAACTGCTGGTGCTGCAATAAGCTCACACATGGACATTGATAAGGTAATTTATTATACATGTAAGGATAAGACTCATATCCAGTTGTCTTCATGTGAAGTTGTTAGTTGAGAATCGTTAGATGATTTGATATGCTTGACTAAATCATTATTTAACATTTTTCAATTAACACTTCAAGTAAAGACAAGCGCATGTGAATTTCTACTAGCATGTAAATGTTACATATTTTGATTTAGAATTAGTAAGATTTTAAGTGAAGCTTGCTAAAATTGATTTTCCATGGTGGATGAATAGGTTAGCTTCACCGGTTCAACGGAAGTAGGCCGTGCCATAATGCACGCGGCGGCTAGCAGCAATCTGAAACCGGTGTCACTTGAATTAGGAGGAAAGTCACCTCTTCTAATCTTTGATGATGCTGATGTAGATAAAGCTGCTGATCTTGCTCTCTTGGGAATCTTGTTTAATAAGGTGACGTTTTCTTTTGTAGAAATCCTACTCTTTTTGCATAAAGCAACTAACTCAGCACTTTCATCTCTTAACAATTTTGGCTTTGAATTTCAGGGAGAAATTTGTGTTGCAAGTTCAAGGGTGTTTGTTCAGGAAGGGATATATGATGAGTTTGAGAAGAAGTTGGTTGAGAAAGCAAAAGCTTGGGTTGTTGGAGATCCTTTTGATCCTCAATCTCAGCAAGGCCCTCAGGTATTTGGATATTCACAAAAAGATAGCATGAAAATGATATTTTGGAGATTTAGATGTTTATGTTATGCGGTTTAGTTAAACATCACTTAAAAAAAATATTATTTTCGATCTTTTTATGTTCATATAATTAGTTTATTTTTCATGTAAAAACAAAAATAAGTAATGAGAAATTATCAGTAGTTAATATTTTTAGTTAAAAAAATTTAAAAATTAGCTAGCACTAATTCAAATATAAAATAAATATAAGAAAAAAAAATTTTAATCAACTAAGATTTTCTCTTGTTAACTAAGTATGAATTATGATGATACTTATTTTTAGTTGACTAATAATAGTTTTTCATTTGTAGGTTGACAAGAACCAATTTGAGAAAATCCTTTCATATATAGAGATTGGAAAGCAAGAAGGAGCAACCCTACTAACAGGTGGTAAAAAAGTGGGCAACAAGGGCTACTACATTGAACCTACAATCTTCTCTAATGTCAAGGTGACTTTTTTAACTCCACAAAAATATGAAACAGGGTGTTTTCAGAACAATTAGATAACTAACCATAATTTTTTTTTTGGTTTTTCCCCCTTTATATTCATTACAACCTGTATAGGAAAACATGCGCATAGCACAGGATGAAATATTTGGCCCTGTCTTGGCACTGATGAAGTTCAGGTAAATTATATCTTTATAATATTTTTTGACACAAATAAATATGTTAGAGATAAAATTAAATTAAAAATAATAAAAATAAAATTAAACATTGGAGATATTTAAAAAAAAAAAACACACAAACATTAAAAATAAAAAATATACTTTATCGATATTTCTATTTTTATGTTCCTCTGAAAAGCATTGATATTTGTCTGTTGACGATAACTAAATGAAATTATGTGCAGGCATTATTTGGATCAATTGCTACTTTGCTTTTGGGAATGACATTCCTTATGGAGGGTATAAGCAGAGTGGGTTTGGAAGAGATTTTGGAATGGAGGGTCTACATAAGTACCTACAAGTTAAATCTGTTGTCACTCCCATATACAATTCTCCTTGGCTTTGAATTAGATATGTAGTTTTGTGTGTGTCTGTGTGTGAAACTATAGTGTGAGCAATACAGCAGTTTATGCATGTATAGTTCATCAAAGCAATAAAATTTGAGCCACTTATTATTGTGCATAAAACCCAATTTTATAGGAGACGATAAAAATAAAAACGTTAAAAAGACAAAAAAAAGAATTTATCTTATTTAATATTATTAATTATTATTAAAATTAATAAATATTAAATAAGATAAATTATGATTATTTTGGTTAATTAATTAATATTTTTATTAAAAATTAGGTTAAATAAGTAAGAGAGTTTAAATAGATAATTTTGTACAATGATTTATTTATCTAAACATAACATATTCAAGTGATCTCTTAAAGTCATATGATAGTTATCAATATAATTGAAATAAAAATGTTATGTACGTATAAAAAATTAATTTTTGAATTAGTTATTTTATATTATTTAATTTATTTTTAATATATATTTTATACAAATAATTTATTTAATAGTTTATTTTTAAAGATACTAGTCACTTGCTGATGCCCAAAACATCCATTGCTAAGGATGATAACGGAGCTTGCTAATTCTAAAACGCGTGTTATTGTCAATTTAAATCTCATAAATTTTTTTTGGTAGAATAGGAGGTCAAGGACCCAAACAAAGAAAGAAAAATAAAACAAAAAATAATAATAATACTAACTACATCCTCGTAATCTAAAAGAGTTAAAATTATCAAAAGATAAAACTTGTATGATATCTGAGGGGCACAACCCGAAAGTATGGAGGCCAAAAAATAAATCATAACCTTTCTTTATTAAAATGTTAGCAACAAAATTAGCTTCTCAAGAGAGTATAATTTTAAGGTAAATGCTACCCTATCCTCTCTAAAGTAACATGTAAGTTACCCTCTCTGATATGTCATATTTTAATTGGGTGTTTATTTTAACCTGAATTACTTTAATCTCATGAGAGTTAATAATATTTTGGAAGACAGTAACGGCTAATAAGACGATGATACTTAGGAGACACAACGACGACGACAAAGGAATGGGGAGGAGTAAACGCAATTAGAGAGAGTTGGAATACTTTTCTAGAAGAATGATTTGGGAAGAGAAAACAAAACACCCAATGAGACGGTGATTCTTGGGAGGCGTAACGACGACGATGAAGGAGTACAATGGGGAGGAGTAAACGCAATTAGAGAGAGTTGGAGTACCTTATCTGAAAGAATGATTTGGGAAGATAAAATAAGATAGCCACCGTAATGTTTGGGAGGCGTAATGAGGACGACAAAGGTACCTTTTCTAGAAGAATGATTTGGGAAGAGAAAACGGAACACCAATGAGACAGTGATGCTTGGGAGGAGCAACGACGACGAAAGAGTGGAAAAGGTAATTCAGGTTAAAATAAACACCCAATTAAAATGTGACACATCAAAGAGGGTAACTTACATGTTACTTTAGAGAGGGTACGGTAGTATTCACCTAATTTTAATGAACCAGATGAATACAATTTACCATATTACGAATGTCTTCAAGAAGAGCAGCACATGAATAGTGGAAAAGTGAGCCATTTTTTTATAAAATTTATAGCCATCAATAAGTCTGATTCAATGACAATATTTCTGGAGTTCTCTAATATAACAATTTACAACACTTTGATAATGGTCCATAATTTAGCGACATGAGAAGACCTTTATGATCCTACTTAAACGATTACAAATGACACCGTCATGCGAGGCATTATTTGTATGTGAGAAAAAAAATCTATCAACATTAATATCAATAACACCTTTTGACGGAGATACCACCTAATAAGATGATCATTGTTGATGTGTGACTTTTTTGGGATAAGGTTGCATTTCATCACACTATTAATGACCGAAACTCCTAATTTTTATACATTCTGCCACAGACATAGGGTTGGAGATAGATCCTTCAAATACCAGCTTATTGCGGAAGAACTAAAGGGATGAGACCGCCACACCAAAGGTGCACGACCAAACGCTATGAAGAGATAAGTTTCTGATGATCCATTCAAATCTATCAAGGGAGTAGAAGTTATTAGCAGGGCATTGAGGCTGTAGAATACACCAAACTGCTTTAGCAAAGGGACAATTTCGGAAAACATGAATTGATGTCTCATCGTTATGGTTGCACCGTGGATAAGCTGAACAATTCGTCAAGTGTCTCCTCTTTCTTTCCACATTTGTGAGAATTGCATCATGAATTAAGAGCCATGAATGACCTAATACGTTTAGGATCCCTCCAGTGTCAAATGAGGTTGAAATTTTTGTTTTATATTTCTGGAATTACTTGGAGATATTGGTAGGCAATCTTCAGTTAAAAAAGTCCATCTCAGGTGGGGGCTCAAGCAATCTGATCACTTTGCTTCCATGAGGAAGGAGGGGATAAAATTTCAATTTTTTGAGTAACCTCTTCGGGGAGCCATTTTTGAAGTTTAGTCATGTCCCAATCATCTGAAACAATTAAGAAATCTGTGAGAGACAATCCTGCTTCTGAAATTATACTTACATGATGAGTGTATTGATTTAGACTTCTAAATTTTGGAACCCAGTTATCTTTCCAAAAATTAACTTTTGTGCCGTCACCCACACGTCAAATGGTGTTATCCTGAACATCTTTTCAAGAAGAGCAGATACCCTTCCACAAATTATAATCATTATTTCTTCTTTCTATGGTTGGTATGATGTCATAGCCACATCTATATTTGGCTCTCAACACCTTTGACCAAAGCGCATCTTTTTTCTCCATCAAACCCCAACTAATTTTCATCATGTAGGCATGGTTGAGATCCTTAACTTGCCGAACTCCTAAGCCACCAGTTCTTTTAGGTCTACCGATAGTTCTCCAATTTAACACGTAAATTTTTTTGTTTGCTCGATTTTTTCCCAAATAAAGCTCCTGCGTTTACGATCAATAAAGTTACATATAAATGAAGGTAAAATAGCAATTTGCATAGTATAAGAAAGAATAGATGATTGACAAATTTCACCAAGGTAGATTTGCCGACTATGAATAGAGATCGGTGCTTTTCAACTATTAAGTCTAGCTATGATCTTAGTTTCAACCTCCTTGTATGTTTCTTTGTTGACTCTTGAGTAGATAATAGGAACACCTAGATACTTTTGTCAAATCATCGGTTTTAGAGAAATTCAGGTAATTACTAATTTGGCTTCTCACATTATGCCCCACATTCTTGAAAAAAAATACGAATTTTGCTTCTGTTTATTTTTTTGTTAGAGCTAGTACAAAAAGCCTAAAAAAATTTATTAATGATCTCAGCTTGAATTATGTTGGCTTCAGCAAATAGAATAAGATCATCAACAAAGCACAAGTAAAAGAGATTGGGACCATCTCGATTCAGCTGAATAAGTTTTTCAAAAATCCATATTAACTGCAGCATTGATGAGATGAGATAACTTTTTCATGCAAAAAACGAAAAAATATGGAGAGATAGGATCTCCTTCATAGATACCTCTAAAGAGAATGAATTCATCAAGAATTTCATCGTTCCATAAAACTCTCATCTCAGCCGTAGAAATGCAAGAATAAATTCAATAATATAAGAAGATATCCTAATCACCTGTAATGTATTTTTGAGAAAGTTCCACTTGAGACAGTTCACATTACTCATTGGCCTTCTTCTTTTTATTTTTTTCTTTTAAAATTAGATGTAAAATAAAAAATATTATTTATATTAATTATTTTTGTTATAAAATATATTTTTAGAAAAGTGATGGTTATATTTTTAGAAATTTAAATATTTTTATTTTTATAATTTTTTGTAGATTCCAATACAAAATATAGTAGTCTCAGTTACAAAATATATGATAAAAAATTATATTTTATTCTCTCAAATAAAATAAAAAATAAAAAAAATTTATTTTTCTAATTTTTGAGGTGTTACTGTAATAGTTTAAACTTTTATTATTTTAGAAAAATAGATATAAATAATTTTAGTTATAATTTACGGATATTAGTATATCCGATTCAATTCCTACAAAAAAAGATATGCATATTGAATCTGAACTCATCCATGTGCAGTCCAACCTAAATTCACGCCATGGGTACTAAAAGAAGGAGAGGAAGAGTTGAGTGGTGAACATAAGATCTTCAAAGTTTCAAAATGATCAAAACATTCTTTGTCCAAACCGTTATGATCACCCAAAATCCACAATGTTGTTTCCCTTTTATCCAATGTGGCATTGGTTATGTTGGATCATCCTCTGAATCTCTGATGCAGACTCACTGCTGAAAAGGGGGCACATGAACTATTATGATGCCTAAAGTTCAATATCGGATAGGTTTTAATTTTAGAGATTACTTTATAATTTTAGTACAAAAATTTTATTGTTTTATATTGATATTTATTTATTTATTTTGTATTTAAATAAATTAATAGAAGAATCAAATTATTCAATTCCTCTAAATGAATTTTGAAAATGTAATTCTCCTAAATCATATAATATATAAATCGTCCTAAACTTTTGTGTTTTAAATAATATATGAATCATGTTATCTTAGGATGATTTATTCATGAAATGCATTGCTAAAAAATACATAAATTGTCTCAAGTTTTTGTATTTTACAAAATGTATATAAATCATTCTAGGCCATTATGAGTTAAATTTTTTATCCTAAAACTTATTGTCCTAACACGATTTATGTGTAACTAGTCACCCTCAAGACTCTAGCACGATTTATGTATTACTATACTAAGACACACTAGATTAGGACGATTTACATTCAAAAACACAAAGCTCATGACCATCGAATAATTTATGTGCTAAAAGAGGTTATATATAAAGGAGAACCATGAATATCGATCCATAGTTAAGTTGAGAGTTTTAGGAAGATGATTGAGAATGTATTTTTGTAGATCATTATCAGAGGAAAATTGATGAAAAAGTGAGGGTGTAACGTTCAATAGTAAAAAAGCAGGTCAGTTCGTAAATCCTTGAACAGAGTTTTAGAGGATATACGAAATAGTATATTATAAAAGTAAATAAAATTACAATAAAAAGTAAATAAAATTCATATGAATAAAATTAAACAAAAAATAAAAAAATTTATACACAACATAAATATAGTATAATAAAAAATAAAAAAAGAATTTATATAAAAAATAATAAAAATATCATAAAAATTAACAAAAATAAGAATTTATATTAAC
>NC_029776.3:90359934-90371063 GCF_000817695.3 Arachis duranensis
ATTGTTGTATAAATTCTTATTTTTATTAATTTTATTAATTTTTATTTTTTTTTATATAAATTCTTTTTTGTTTATCTTTTATTGTATTATATTTATGTTGTATATAAAATTTTTTATTTTTCTATTTGGTTTTATTCATATGAATTTTATTTATTTTTTATTGTAATTTTATTTACTTCTGTAATATACTATTTCGTAAATCTTCTAAACTCGTTGAAGGATTTATGAATACTCTGACCTGCTTTTTACTACTGAACATTATACCTCATCACTTATGTTTTCATCAATTTTTTTCGGTAATAAAATTAGCAAAAACACACTGTAAATCCCGTAAAATTAATAAATAATTAGTCAATAAATTAAATTTTAATAAAAATATTAAAAATGTGAATCTAATATTAAAATGAGATAGAGTTCGTTAAAACAAAAATTTCGACACCAATTTTAAAGAATTTGACCCAAAATTGGGCTGAACGAGCTGAACCAGTCGAACCGGATCCGTATTGGGCCTAAGCCCAACTTAACTCCTCTTAATCAAATAAGCACAGCTCATTCTCCTCCCCCATATGGCATGAAAAGAAGGCTGGGAAGCAGCATCAAGGGTGAGAGCATGTAGCACTTTCAAAACCCTCACTCAAATTTGATTTCTCAATAATTTTTTATCCGAAATTTCGATTGACGAACCGTTTGCGATTACGTATTCACCGCAACGAACTCTACGAAATCCATGGAACAATTTGGTAGATAACTCACTATTTTCTTCTCAAACAGTTTTTCCCAATTTCGAAAATTCATAAACAATTATGTTAAAAATTGTTCAATTTTGATGTTCTAGGTTCGTTTTAGCTTGCGGAGCTTATTGGGTTTGAGTTGATACACATGTGGATGTGGTAAGGATCACCTAAACCTTAATCCAATTTTTATTTTATTATGTAAAATCTGAATTTGGAATATATATGTGTATTAGGTGTGAATTAAGTAGATATATATGCATTGGGATTGAATTGTGAGCATTTGGAAGTTTAGTGGTGATTGGAGCTAAGATTTTGGTTGGTTTCTCAAAGTTTGAGGGGCTGTGGTTGTGATTCATGTGGCTGACTTGGACTAAATATAGTGATCGATTAAGGTATATATGGTTTAGGTTTCACACGTTTAACATATAAGATTTTATGAAAACTTAGGTTAGCACACTATAGGATAAGTTGAAATAGTTAAATGTGTTAAATAATTAGTGTTTGTGGTGTTAATGGATAATTTGATGTGGTGCTTGTGTTGAGTAATTGATAATGGGAGTCAAGGGTTTGTATGTAATATGTATATATGCTAATATGATAGTGATGAATGAAGGGCTTATGATTATGGCAAAGTAATGGTATGGATGAGATAGTGGATGGTGTTTATTTGAATGATCTTTATTTGGAATTGTTGGCATTGTTATGATGAATAATGTTGTGATAATGTTTGAAGAGTTTTATGAAGATGATAATATGGGGAATTGGAATAAGATGTTAGTTGTGACTAAAATGTGTAAAGTTGGAGAAATGTGATATGTTTGAGCTAAGATTGCAAGAGTGGTTATATGATGGTGAAGAGTAAGTTGTATTGATGGTTATGGTATAGTGGGTTGAATGGAAATGAGCTTTGAAAGGAAAAATGTGGTTTTGGTAAAAAAATGAGGTTTAGTGTAATTTGGTAAAAGGTGGTTTTTGACGAACTTTGGAAGTTCATAACTTGCTCCTCAAATTTTGGATGAAAATGCGTTTGTTTCAAATGAAAGATGGTTTTGCAAACTTTTGAACGATATAAATTTTGTGAAAAATGGAATTTTTTAGAGAAAGTTATGGACGACGGAAGTTTGGTGAGGAAAAATGTGTATGCAGGTTGTTAAAGCTGGTTTTGCAGCTTTCTGGACAATTTGCTATTTTTTTTTTTGAAAAAATGTAGATCCACGCGTACGCGTGGCGTGACATTTTAAACTACACATGCGCGAGTAGTCCATGCGTATGCGTGATGAGCCAACATGCATGACCACGTGTACGCATGACCCACGCGTACACGTGAGATGCTGTTCTCACCTATGCGTATGCGTGGTCCACGCGCACGCGTGGCCCCTGCTTGCTGCAAAATTGGAATTTTGTGTTTTAAACCAGATTTTTACCTGTAAACCTCTATTTTCTTCCTTTCAGACTTAAGGTATAGTACTAAGTCCATTAGCTAGTTGAAGCTAGGAAAATAAGGTAACTTAGGAATGAAGAAAGAGGTAAATATGATGAGTTATAAAGAAGAGATGTAAATGTGAAATGAAGTTATGATGCCATGACTTTGATGAATGATTATATTATGATTATGAACATGAAACAACTTTTGAATGATGTTATCTGAGATACGAGTTTTTCTGGGTAACAGAACTGTGGCTTGCCACCACGTGTTCCAGGTTGAATCTCAATACTCTGTTGACCCTACGTCGTAAGGGTGACCGGGCATGTATAAATTTCCGGGTATGGATAGCCCTCATTGAGTGATTAAATGATGAATGAATGTGAAATCTATGCATAGACTCATGGGGATGCGCGACGGGGGACAGTCTAAGGTTTTCGGACTTGTTGGGTTGGCTGGATAATCGACAGATGAGCCTCATCAGCCATAGGACAGACATACATCATATGCATTTGTTTGTTTTGGTTGTTATGCATTACTTGGGATTGCCTAACTGAACATGTATATTCTGCTACCTATTATACTTACTACTTGTACTATCTATTTCTTACTTGTGCGTGAACTTGTTTGATTGCTTGTCTCTGCTGGATTATGTATGACGGAAGAACGGAGGAAGGGTAAAATGGGTTGGTGTTGATGTTAGGTTTGAAAGTGAGTAAGTTTAGGAATGTCTAGATTACCTACCCCTATTTATGGCTTCTGTTTAGAAATTAAGTTTTACAATTGTATGACGGAGTTCTAGGATTGCCTTTGGCATTCCCAAGACCTTATTTATTATACGTGTGGTACCTTTACCATGTTGAGAACCTCCGATTCTCACCCCATACTATGTTGTTATTTTTAGATGCAGGTTGAGAGGCACCTCGCTAGGCGTCTGGATCTTGAAGCGGAGTAGTCCCTGGGTTATTTTGGGTTTTCTGTTTGTATATATATGTACCTAGGTACTTAGCTTGCTCTCCAAGAAACTTGTTTATTTTGTTTCTCATAGAGGTTGATGGAGAGCTAGGGTCTTATTTTGTATTTTGAGTATTTTGGGATACCTATATATGTATGTATATATATATTCTCCGGCTAGCCTTGACTTCACGGGCTAAGTCAGGAGCTATTTATGATGTATTCTTGGCTTTCTTTGCTTTTTCGCTTGTTCATATCATTAACTTTTAGGTTTCTTAGCACGCAAGTAATTTTATTTCCTGAGCGTTACGCTTTTTATTTTGCGATTTTGTTTTACCCATTTTTCAAGACTCCTAATATATTATGTCCTTCCACTATTAGATGTAAATATTTCCTGATTAGAGGTCTGTAACACCACACTACCTCTAAGTCGGATGTTACACACACTCCCAGTCATTTTCCCAAAATTCTCAACTTAACTATGGCTCGATATACATCGTTTTCGTTTATTTATAGCCTCCTTTAGTACATAAATTATTCCATTGTCATGAGTTTTGTGTTTTTTAATATAAACTGTCCAGCCTAATGTGCCTTACCATAGTAACACATAAATCGTGCTAGAGTCTTGAGTAGTGACTAGTTACGCGTAAAAAACATAACTTATGGTGACCTAGGACGATTTATATATATTTTGTAACACACATAGGTTTGGGACGATTTATCTATTTTTGAACAATGCATTTCATGCATAAATCGTCCCAAGATAACATAATTCATATATTATTTAAAACACAAAAGCCAAGAACGATTTATATATTATATGATTTAGGAAAATTACGTTTTTGAAATCCATTTAGGAGAATTGAGTAATTTGGTTCTCCTATTAATTTATTTAAATAAAAAAACCTTAATAAAATTATAATTTTTTCATTAAAAATATTATATAACATTATTCCCATAAAATAATGGGATAAATAGCGGAGTAGTCCCTACTTGTATTTTCCCATTCACTTGTTCAATCTAAAAAGCCTTCATCTATTTATCTTTTATTCTTTCTATCACTAGAATCTGCCTTGATAACAAAACCAAATATGTCTAATGATATCCCCGATGGCCACGTCAAGATTCCCACCACCGTGAAGTTCACCAAGCTCTTCATCAATGGACAATTTGTCGATTCCCTTTCAGGTTAGTTTGTTGCTAACTTAATTAACTTCTTAAACAATTTTTCTACATTTACAAGGTTTTTCTGTTATTATTTATACCCCTACCTCTCCCTTCTATTCTATTTTAATTATCCAATTAATTATCTGCATCTTATTTTCATATAATTTTTTCATCTTATACATACACGGTGGCTTGCTTTTTAATTTCACGTGTATGAAAAGTGAAATAAAATTCCAGAGATAGATGGAGACGAGAGAACCCAGTTTTGTCGGTTTCAAACTTTCAATTATTAAACTTTGTACTGTACAGCAAGAGATGAACACTACTCTCAATCATGCAACATAGTAAAGTAATATTTGCGTCTGCAAACAATTTTATGGAATTTTTGAAAAAATCAAATGTGGTTTTTAAATTTTTTTTTGTGATGATTTAATATAAAGGTTTATGACAAAAATATTAATAAATAAGTTCTTAAAATTTTGTAATTTGAAGAATCGCATTGCATTATTGGATTTGGACATGTGTTGGATACGTTTCCTTTTTTCAGTTTTGCCTCCCACTTTAGTCAACGAGTAAAGCCCAGCATTTCATAATTCATATGTTTACGGACTTAATATGTTAGGCTCCGTTTGAAATGAAGTTCGAAATTAAGAGATAAAACTAAATTAAGTTTTTGCATTATGTTTAGTGTAAAATGTAAGCGTTATGTTTAGTTTAAGATAAATATAAAGATTAAGAAGTAACTTTAAACTTTAAAAAATTAAATAAAAGTATTTTTTTAAATGTTATTAAAATTTGGATTAAATATTGTTTTTGTCTCTAACGTCTTGGGTCAAAATTAAAATTGTCTCCGGCCTTTTTTGTTATTAAAATCATCCTCAATGTTCAAAAACGCTTTAAAATCATCCTTTTTCGAATTGTTGGACCAAAATACCCTTATCATCATCATTCTCTTCTTCACCTTTCTCACCCCACTGTCTCCACCATATCCACTGCCACCATAACAAAGGGAGGGGCTGCTGTTAGATTGTCGCTGCCACTGGGTTGCCATTGCTGCTACAAGGTCATCGTTGGATCACCGCTGGTTCATTGGAGCGCTGCTGCCGCTAGTTCATTGGAGAAGAGAGAGAGAGAGAGAGAGAAGCGATGCAAAAGAGGCGCTGCCGCCGCTGGTTCATCGGAGAAGAGAGAGAGAAGCGATGCGAAGAGAGGGAGGGACGGGTTGCTGCTGCCGCTGGGCCGCTGGTTCATCGGAGAAGAGAGAAATAAGCGATGCGAAGAGAGGGAGGGACGGGTTGTTGCTGCCGCTGGGTCGCTGGTTCTCCGCCGCTGGATCGCTGATTCATCAGAGAAGAGAGAGCGAGAAAAAAAAACGATGCGAAGGAGGTGCTGCCGCCACTGGTTCATCAGTGAAAAAAGAAAGAGAAGCGATGCGAAGGAGGGAGGAGTTGCGGGTTGCCACTGTTGTCGCTGCTTCGTTTTTCGCCGGCAAAATCTTCTTCTTCTTCTTTTCGCCAGCAATGTTAGGGCAGTGGAGGTGGTGGGGTGAGGAAGGTGAAGAGGAGAATGATGATGATGAGGATATTTTGGTCCAAAAATTTGGGAAAGAATTATTTTAAAGCGTTTTTGAACGTTGAAGATGATTTTAATAACAAAAAAAAGTTAGGAACGATTTTAATTTTGATCCAAGATGTTAGAGATAAAAACAATACTTAACCCTTAAAATTTCAATTTTCATTATAAAAAACTTGATAATAAGATGACAAAAATTTTATATTCTATAATTAAAATTTTAGTTTTAATCTCTAATCACCAAATTAATATTGAATTTTAGTTTTTTAGTCCCAGTTTCTTTCGGTGTCGGAAAACAAACACTACCATAATTTACAAAGACTTATAAATAAGTTTTTGAAATATTTGCTTGCGGATACTTTTTCTTTTTGAGATCTAGAAACCTATAAAATTTTTAGTGGCCTACATATTCTATATCACTATTATTTTTTGTTAAAGAAAAGTTGATTTAGTTAAGGACATATAATTTTTTTTAGGGAATCAATTTATTTTTAAGCAAACAATTAACTAAGAAAGTAGTGAATGGATACAAGTTTAACATGGAAAAGAAAATTAAGAAAAAGATAAATATTAACTAATTATTGCTAAAAATTTGATTCTAAATATTTTTTTTAGTTTTAATATAATTCTTGATTTTAACTCGTTTAATTTATATGAGAATTTTAAGATGCTGAGTATCAAAATGTAATTCTTTTTTCTGCTCATAATGGAATGATTAGACTTATAAACTTCTTATGTAGATTCATATTAATCCATATTTTTATTCCTTAATAATAATTAAGTTAATAATTTTTAACCACTTATTCTTTAGAAGCAACAAATATTTACCAAAAAATTTGAAAACAAGTACAAATTCCCGAATTATGCAAGAATCTTTCAATATGAATAAAAGAAAATTAAATAATTTGTTCTTTATAATTATAATATGACGAGTTATAAGTGGTTAAGATTTCGTTTTCTAATTGCACAAAGTTCCATCATGACATCTTGAACCACCCAAAGATTATTTGTTGTTTTAGAATCAGATTCATTTTGAATATGTATTAATACTATGTAATTTCTTGTACATAGATATTTAATTGTTACATAATCATATTAATATATATAAAAGTGTTTAATTCTGTCACTTATCTAATATTTCATACCTACAAATATTTAATTGAATACATCTTTGTAGTGTATTAAAATTATGAGGCCTGCTACACATACAAGTAAAAAGGCCGTACAAGTTTTACAAGTTATCAGCCCAAACTTCATTAACACGCGCATTAACTCATTTTGAATGGAGCGTAACTACACGCGCCCCACTCAAACGGTTCCTCTTCGTCTTCTTCTTCTTCTTCTTCTCTTCTTCTTCTTCTTCGCCTTCGTCTTCTTCTTCTTCCTCTTCCTCTTCCTCTTCCTCTTCCTCTTCTTCTTCTTCTTCTTCTTCTTCGTTTTTTTTCGATTTTCATGGTTTCTGAAATTCTTCTTATTCTTCTTGCTGCACGTTCTTCTTCCTCTTACTCTTCTTCTTCTCCTTTTCTTTCGTTTCTGCACGTTCTTCTTCCTCGTTTTCCTCTTCTTCTTCTTCGTTTACGTCTTTTCTCTCTGTTTTCTCATTTTTTTTATTTTTCATGGTAAAATCGTTTTTGAAGAAGAAGAAGCAGCAGAAGATGAGGAGGAGAAAGAGAAAGAGTTCTGAATTATGCATAAGATGTACTTCAACGAATTTTGGGTGTATTTTCTTAAATCCTTTGGGTGTATTTTCTGTAACCCTTTGGGTGTATTTGAGTGATATCTGACTGATATCTATGGGTGTATCTGACTTATATCTATGGGTGTATCTTACTGATATCTATGGGTGTATTTTTCATTTCAGAAAAAATGGCAAGCATTACAGAAATACACCCAAACGATTACATAAAATACACCCAAGAGATTACAGAAATACACCTAAACGGTAACAGGAAACTGATATCTATGGGTGTATCTGACTCATATCTATGGGTGTATCTTACTGATATCTATGGGTGTATTTTTCATTTCAGAAAAAATGGCAAGCATTACAAAAATACACCCAAACGATTACATAAAATACACCCAAGAGATTAGAGAAAATACACCCAAACGATTACATAAAATACACCCAAGAGATTACAGAAATACACACAAACGGTATACATAAAATACACCCAAGAGATTACAGAAAATACACCCAAACGATTACATAAAATACACCCAAGAGATTACAGAAATACACCCAAACGGTTACAGGAATTCACCCAAACGATTATAGAAATACACCCAAAAGATTACAGAAAATACACCCAAAGGATTTAAAGAAATACACCCAAAATCATGCATAATTCAGAACTCTTTCTCTTTCTCCTCCTCGTCTTCTGCTACTTCTTCTTCTTCAAAAACGATTTCAGAGCTTGATGTCAAAAAACAATAGAAATCGAGAATAACGAAGAAAGAAAACAGAGAGAAAAGCACGTAAATGAAGAAGGAGAAAGAGAATGCAAGAAACAAAAGAAAAGAAGAAGAAGAAGAGGAAGAGGAAGAAGAACGTGCAGCAAGAAGAAGAAGAAGGTGAAATGAAAACGTGCCGTAACAGTATGTGGAGAAATTAACGTCAACGACGAAGAACAAACCAGTGAGAAAAGAGGAAAAAAGAACGATCGAAAAAGAAGGAGAAGAAGAAGGGATGTAGCGCGTCGTACGTGGAGCAGCGCGTAATTTGATTTTATTGTTTAATGAACTTGTAAAGCATACAAGCCCTAATAGCTTGTATGCAGAGCTTTTCCCTAAAATTATATAATCTCATGTATAATCATATTAGTAACTATACTACAATTAATTTTTAAAATTTTATCCACTACTTTAATAATTATATAAAAATAAATTAATTTAATGATATTATAAAAATTCATTTAACATTTAAATTTAATTTTAAGACATTAATAGTATATATTTTATATAATTATCTAATCATATTTATCTTTTTTAATGACTATTCATACTATTAATAATTTTTTTTAATAATATGACCATATATAACTAGTTACATATGTAAAATTGATTTACACCAACAAATAAAGTGTAACAAATATGACCATATATATATAAACAATTTTTGTTTGTTCCTTTGTGGTTATTGGGGAAAAATAAATAGGGAGTGAGTTTGAGACAATAGATCCAAGAACAGGAGAGGTAATTGCGAGAATCTCGGAAGGAAGAAAAGAAGATATTGATGCTGCCGTCGAAGCGGCGCGTGAAGCATTTGACACCGGTCCATGGCCTCGCATGGCCGGAGCTGTAAGTTTCTCTCTCTAGTCTCTAGCAAAATAAAAATAGTTATTTTGGAATATGTTTTGCTAACAAGTATATACACGTTTTTTATTTTTAATATTAGAAAAGAATGTGTATTTTATTGTATCATGGAAATCAGGAAGGTATCATAAAATTGTGGAAGAGAAATAAAAAAATTAGAGAGTCAGATTTGAGAAACAAAAAATCTGAAGGTCAGATTTATATTTATAATTTTTGTATTTTTTAAATAATAAATTTAAGGATCAAATTTGTATATTTATAAAATTTTATTATAAAATTTGACTCTCAAATTTTTTAACTCCATATTAAAAAAACACTCAATTTATTCACAAGTATACGCTAAGTTTAGTTAAGAACTAAGAATATTATTTTTTTGAAAAAATCTTACTATTAAGGATAGGTGTTTTATATTTTCAATAATTGAATATATCAAATTTTAAAACTTTTTATTATTTTTAATAAATATTTAAAAAATACTTTCTAACTAAATACTCTGAAAAGTTACTATTTTTAGATAATATTAAAGAATAAAGGGGAATACAGTTTATCATTATGAAATTGTCCAAGTAACTCAAATTCTTATAAGTTTTTCCGTCTAGATTTTCAATTAAATTTACAATTTTACACATAAGATTTTTTTTTATGGTTTACTGATAAGCTCTTATGAGTTTATGATTTAAACTTCACTATTCTAATATATTTTTAAGTGAATTCTTGAATTTGCACAGGCTTAAAAGAAAAAAAGAATGTTATAAGACCATCACTTCTAGTATAAAATATTGAGAATTTGTTAGTGTTAGTATAAATATAAGATAAAAACATAAAAATAAAGGTGTTAGAAATTGAACATTTCTAAAAAAGAAATATTTATGTTTTTATTATATAGAGATATAGGATTCTAGAATCAGATGCCTCCCCTTGAATAATCCATCACGTTTGTTTTTCTTCTTTGTTTCAAGGCTGATACTGATTGCGACAAAGGTATAGTTTATTAAATTCGTACCTCTTACTATAATGTGCTTATTCTTTGTTTTATATTCACAATCAAATATACCACCTACCTAGTTTTTAACATTTTTATAACATAAGAAAATCACATTATCCATGTTACAAGAAAACCAAAAATGAATAACCAAACAATTATTGTATAAGAATGTACATTTGATGTTTATAAAAAAAAAAAATTTGTTATGCTACCGTAAAACAATTTGATTATTCTCCAGTAAAATATTTTAATTGCTCTGGTAGATAAGATTCTGATTTTGATTTTAAGCTACTGGAAGTTCAAAGGAATCCCAGGATTGTGGTAGGCCAGCATTGGCATATTCCTAAAATTAAAGTAGCTTTATTGTGAAACAAAAATGTTATTCGCACATCGAAATTAGTCACAATGTATTTTATGTATAAAATACATGTATAGTATTTAACTTATTTTTAATATATATTTTGTATTTTAATGTGTATTCTATATTGATAATTGAATTGGGTTAATGTTCAAATTCGTCCCTGAAAGATCACGTGATCTTTATTTTCGTCCTCGAATGAGTTTTTTAATCAAATTAATCTCTGAAAGATAAACTGTTAGTCAAATTAGTCCTTCCGTCAATTGGATGATGACGTGACACGCCACGTGACACTTGACATATAAAAAAAGTTTTCTATTAGTCAAAATAGTCCTTGAAAGTTTAGACGTAAGTCATTTTCATCCCTTAAATTTTAAAAATTAGTCAACTTAGTCCTTATATAATTTTTTTATAATATTTAATTTATAATATTTTTTTATACTACTAATTTTAATATTATTTTTTAAACCTTAATAAATAAAATTCTCTTTACATCAAATAATAAAAATAATTAAATTTTTATAAAATTATTTTGTCATTTGTGTTTTAAAATTTTAAATTTTCAAATTGTAATTTTTTATGTGAATTTTTTTTATTTAAATGAGTTTATCAAGTTATTGT
>NC_029776.3:90371251-90430078 GCF_000817695.3 Arachis duranensis
GTATGAGATTTCATCCAATGGCTCACCTTCCTCTGCTGGTTACATGCTGGCCAAAATTCAATAAAACTGCTGGTCCCCTAGACTTTTCCAAAATTTATTATGATGTTTGCACGTATTACGCTTAAGAAGCAATTCATTTATAATAATAATTAACCAACAAATTTTTAATATTTTGTAAAGTTTGGAATTGAAGCAAAATTTGTGGATCTTCTTGAATTTTGACTCTAAGTATCACTACCATTACATTCTATATATAAGTAATATCGGAATGAAAAAAAAAGATGTAGTAAAAAAAATAGTGGTATAACTTTATTTAGGTTAATAAATACATACATTTCAATTTTGAGTATATATATATATATATATTCCAGCAAAATGTAGTAATGTAAGAAAAATGTTTTAGAATAGAAAAGAATAAGAGAGATTTTGAGAAAAATTAAAAGAGAGAGATAATTTTATGAAGAAAAAATAAAAAAAATTATATAAGAACTAGTTTGATTAATTTTTAAAATTTGAGGGATGAAAATGACTTACGTTTGGACTTTCAAGGACTATTTTGACTATTAGAAAACTTTGACCTATCACGTGACGTATCACGTCATCATGCCACGTAGCACTTAACGTGACACGTCATCATTCAATTGACGAAAGGACTAATTTGACTAATAGTTTATGTTTCAAGGACTAATTTGATTAAAAAAATCATTCAGGACGAATTTGAACATTAATCCTAATCTGTTAGCTCATCTTGATGTATACCTAGTTGATTATGAAGCAGGGCCACAACCATTTCATAGATATAGACATGAAATCTTATCCTATCATTGTTAAACAATTGAGTAAATTACATTCAAATATCTCCAAGTTAACTCATGATATTGTAAGAGAGAAATATCAATGTCATAATAAAACCAAACTAATTGAACCAAATTGTATCAGTTAGAATTTGGAATGTTACAAGATACTAATTAAACTCAACATGGCTTAACTGACTAACCAAACCAGAAGAGGGCCAAAATCATGCTGAAATGGGCAGATCTGATTGATCAAAACGCATCAGAGTTAGCAGCATTGGATGCCATTGATGCTGGAAAGTTGTACAATAGGTGCAAGGCCCAAGAAATTCCTGCAGCAGCGAATATGCTACGCTACTATGCCGGTGCTGCCGATAAGATCCATGGTGAGGTGCTAAAAGCTTCTGGAGAGTTCCATGCATATACTTTGATGGAACCGGTTGGTGTTGTTGGACACATCATTCCATGGAATTTTCCTAGTAATATGTTTTTAACTAAGGTTAGTCCAGCATTGGCTGCTGGTTGCACCATGGTACTTAAACCTGCCGAACAAACACCGCTGTCGGCTTTGTTTTATGCTCATTTAGCTAAGCAGGTATGGTTTTGTTGTCCAATTTTTGAATGTCACATTGCGTTATTAATTTCTTGCTTTTCTGAGTTGAATATTGTGTTTGCTCTGTTTTTCCTAAGGCTGGAATTCCAGATGGTGTGCTCAATGTAGTACCAGGATTTGGACCCACTGCTGGTGCCGCAATATCCTCACACATGAATGTTGACAAGGTAATCACTTGATAAGAATAATTCTTCTTTTTAGGTCAATAAGAATCGAACTCTAGATCTTTAAATCATAAAAGCTATATTATATCATGAAACTACTCTTTCTAAAAGTTTAAGCTGATAGAAAAATGCACATCAATAGTTATATTTCTAACCACTTCAACATTGTGGCTTGCCCGCTGCATTATATTAAGTCACATTGTGGGATGTCTTGGATAGTTTGATTCATGTAACTGACCGCAATGTAACTTGGCTATAGTGTTGTATGTGTGTGCAGGTTAGCTTCACCGGTTCGACGGAGGTAGGCCGTGAAATAATGCATGCTGCAGCTAGCAGCAACTTGAAACAAGTTTCACTTGAATTAGGAGGAAAGTCACCTCTTCTAATCTTTGATGATGCTGATGTAGATAAAGCTGCTAGCCTTGCTCTCTTGGGCATAGTATATAACAAGGTCAAATTTCTCTTAAGTGAATTAATAATGAAGAAACTCAGGTTACACATTATAATGACACTCTTTTAACATTTTGTTCTTGTTTTGATTTCAGGGTGAGATATGTGTTGCAAGTTCACGTGTGTTTGTTCAGGAAGGGATATATGATGAATTTGAGAAGAAGTTGGTAGAGAAAGCAAAAGCTTGGGTTGTTGGTGATCCTTTTGACCCTAAATCTCAGCAAGGCCCTCAGGTATATGGAAAATATTACCATATCATGTTATATCATTTTCGTCGTATTTTAAATAAATATACCTTACATTCATCATTTGTTAATGAATAAAGTCTAAATAGTAGATAGATTATATATCGATACGAATAAAATTAAGAACAAATAATTATAATTATCTTTTATTAGTAACTATTATCCCTTTGTAGGTTGATAAAAAGCAATTTGAGAAAATTCTTTCCTACATAGAGCATGGAAAGAAAGAAGGAGCCACCCTTTTATATGGGGGTAAAAGATTAGGAGACAACGGCTACTACATTGAGCCAACAATTTTCTCTGATGTTAAGGTGAACGTTATCTCCAAAAAGGAGTATTGAATATTTGAATCAGCCTTTTTTGGGAAAACAAGACAACTAACCATCATGTTGTCAAATATTTCCCTTTTATTGTTAAACAATCATTTTCAGGGGGACATGCTTATAGCACAAGATGAAATATTTGGCCCTGTGATGTCACTAATGAAATTCAAGTAAGTTACACAAGTTACTGCTTTATGTTTTCTTTGTACACTATTACTATTACAATAATGGATGGAAAACTGAAACAGGACTATTGAAGAGGCAATTATGAGGGCTAATAACACCAAATATGGGCTAGCAGGAATTGTGACAAAGAATTTGGATATTGCAAACACAGTGTCCAGATCCATTCGTGCAGGCATTGTTTGGATCAACTGCTATTTCATATTTGGGAGTGACATTCCTTATGGAGGGTATAAGCAGAGTGGATTTGGAAGAGAATATGGAATGCAAGCACTCCACCAGTACCTGCAACAGAAATCTGTTGTAACTCCAATTTACAACTCTCCTTGGCTTTGAATTCAATGTTTCCTCTATCAAATAAAATGGATCCAATGAAACTTTTTGAAGCTATGTATACCTTTCCTCATACGTAAAATTCCCACTTTATGAAACTTTTTGTTCCATCTTTGGTCTCGTGGGGGCTCACTAAATGCATGTCTTCATTAATTCAACCCTTAGTGTAGGACTCGAATTTTGAAAAGAAATTAATAAATTATTTATGATTCATAATAATATTTATTTAAGATAATATTTTTAAAAATATTTATATATAAGTTGGGTAAGTTTTTATTTATTATTTAAAATTCTTATAATTGAAAAATAATGAGTATTTTATATGCTTTAATTTTAACATATAAATTTTTAATTTTATTTTATAAATAAAAGAGATTTAATTTACTTATCTTCAATTTTTATTAAATTGGTATTTAAGTGAAAATAATTTACTGATTAGTAATTAAAAAATATTTTTTTAAGATAAATACTTTATATTTAATTTAATTTTTAATTATTATTCTATCTTTTTATTTATTTTATAAAATTATGTTATTACCCTTATTTTATTAAAATTCCCTAATCTACCCCAAACCCTAAACTAAACGACACTCGCCCCACCCCAGCCCTCACACACAACACTCCCACTCAACACAAAAAAGAAAAGAAGGAAAGAAAGAAAAGGAAAAGGGGAACGGATAAGGGAGCTCGAGGAAGGAGAGGAAGAGAAGGGGGAGCTGTCCGCGCCACCACCCAACTCGCCGTCGCCGCCGGTCCACCTTGGAGCAGCCGTCGAAGCAGAACCGCGAGGAGTGAGAGAGACCGCGTCGGTTCACCGCGAAGACAGCGCTGCCGTCGTCCTCATCGCGGACCTCCACCGTCGCGTATTGCCGCCGTCACCACCAAGCTCGCCTTCATCGCCATTGTTGCCGGGAAAGAGAGGGACGCGCAACATTCAAGAGGGAAGAGCTGGAGGAGGGGAAGAACGACGCTGTTTTGCCGTTCTCCGTCGCGGCTGAAGCTCGCCGCCGCTGTGGCTACCCGTGCCGCCGTCTGAGTCGCGGGGAAGGAGGAAGAGTTATGTTTCGCCGTGCCTTGCCTCTGCCGCTGGATCCTCTGTCTTGGTAAGCGTTATCGTCTCTAAGACCTTTGAAATCAGCTTTTCTGTCATAACTTGTTAGAGTTACTGAGATGATGGTAGCATAGGGTCGAATTGTGGTTCGTGCATGCCGAGTTCAGTAGTCGTGCATGCGACATCAAGCTGCCGCGTCGTCAACGGAGTCGCCGCCGTTCTGTTTTTGCGGATATTCGTAGGTTCAATAAGCTATTCCCTGTTTCGATTTCTTTTAGTAGCTATTCTGTGATATGTTTCTAAGGTCCTTGCAACGTTAATGCTTTAGGTTTAAGTTCAGTTCTTACGTGCCGTGATTAAAGTTGTTGTGGTTGCGGCTGCCGCAGATTGCACGCTAAGAGGGAAGGTTTCCTTGACGCGTTTGGTTTTCGGGTCTCGGCTTGTCGAGGTAGGGGTGTTTTTCTAGAAACTTATTTTATATTTTGGAATTGTTATAAATGGATATGGATGCGATAAATACAATTTCTGGTGATTATGTAAGTCTTATGGATTGTCGGGCTGTTTTGGGATGAATATGACTATTGTTTGATTGGATTATTGTTTGGTTTTGTTAAATTAATTCTTTAAAGTTTTGGGAAATGAGTTTGGTTCGTTAAAAATGATTTGATTTTGAATCGATTTCCTTGAGATACGAAAATGATATGAATTTTTGGAATTAGCTTGATTTTAAACTGATTTGATTTTTGAACCCGTTGGAAAAGGTTGTGGAATGGTTTAGTTGGGACCAAGAAAGGGTGGCAAAGTTCAAGTTTTGGAGGAGATGTTGCCGAAATTCCTATAAAATTCGAGATTTTATTGAAATGTTTTTCGGAAAATTATGATTTTAAGATTTTTAGTATTTTACTTGAATTATTCAAGAAAGTGATGAACCATGTTAGAAATGAATTATTGAAATGAAAATTTTAATTTAGTCCTATTTTCTTGAGAAAAATATTATATTTCTTTTGGGAGCAAGTCATTTCGAAGAAACTTATGTCTTAAGTCTGTTTTAAATGTGAAAAGGGTTTATGTTTTTGAATTTGACTTGAGAATTTCAATTGGAGGAGTATTAGTGGATTTAAAAGAAATTGGACTTTGATTAAGTAATTCTGTTTCTGACGTTTTGGAAGAAGTCAGAGAATTGGTTTTAAAAGTGAACTTGAAGGTGGTTTCGGTTTGAATGGGCTGGTTTTGTTCTAAGTGATTCGGCTTTGAAAATTGTTTGGGATTTCTGATTTTTGTGATTTGATTTTGATTCAAATTAAGAAAACAATGATTTTTAAGGATCTTTAATGAATTTAAGAAATTAAAATTTGATAGATTCTCCCTCAAAATCTTGAGACTTTGTGGTGGTAATTAATTAATAATTCCTAATTTAAAGTGGTTAAGCGGATGGTTTAAGAATGAAATGATTTTGAGGTTGGTTTGGAAAATTAGATGGTGTGGAAAAGAATGGTATAAAGAGAAAGGACTTTTGGTTTCAAGGTAAAGTGATTTGAGAAGAAAGTGATATATGGCATAAATGAATGTATGTTTGAGATATCAAACATGGGTGAAGAATGATTTAGTTAATGAAATTTTCACATGCGAATCAATGTAATCTCCAAATTTTAAAATCAAATAAGTCATAATGACATTAATCTACAGCAAGATCTCATTACACTATCAAACTTTTGTTAACACTTTCTCCCTAAAATCACACACGGTTAACGTTCCCTTCTATCATATCAGATATTAAACAACAGACCTGATCCAGAACAGAACACAACACCACAACACAAAGCACTGTTATTAAAGGAAAATCTTCTTTCATTTTCTGATTTTGCCCCTGAGCTTGACACCAAGAACTCTCTCCATCTTAGCGAGCACGGCCTGGTTGGGCTGGGCTTTGCCGTTCTCGTACTCCTGCACCACCTGCGGCCTCTAGTTGATCTGCTTCGCCAGCTCTGCCCGGCTCATCTTCTTATCCAGACGGGCCTTCTGTATGGCCTGCCTCACCTCCACCACCACCCGCTCCAGCGCCGCAGGCTCCGGCCCTTCCTCCAGCTTCCTCGCGTTGATCCCAGGCCCAGGCTTCCTGTTAGACCCCGCGTCAAACTTCTTGATGGTCTGCACCTCGGCGCCCGACCTCTGGGCCTGGTTCACGGCCTTGGGGTTACGAAGGTCCTGGGCCTTGGGCCTGGACTTGTGCAGAATTACAGGCTCCCAGTCCTGCATTATGGTCCCCGTTGATCGAGTCGGCATCATTGCAAAACACGTGGTAAGATTTGGATAAAAACGAAATGATGAATTGAATAAAGAAAACTGGTTGAGTGAAAATAAATTAAGAGAACCAGTATAAAATATATGTTATTATGTTAAAATAAATCAGTATAAATGTATATAAATAATATTTTTATATATTTTTTGTTTTGTTTCCTTATTTGGATGTTCATTATAGATTATGAACTTCAGGGAAAGCAAACAATGAGACAACGGACGAAGGTAAAGTATTTATATTCTTAAAATTTATTATTAAAAAATAATTTTGTATTTGAATAAAAAATATAAGAAGTATTTTTAAGCAAATAATTTATTAAATTTCCTTAAAATTTTGGTTTTTAAAAAGTGTGAAAATACTTAATCAATTAAAAGTAGACTAAAGGATTATTTTAGTTTTTGGATCGAATCTTACTTGGACTGGCTTTGCTCCTAACCTCCTTGAGAGCATCATGCACAAGTTTGTCAGCGACGGCGATAAGCTTAGTCATAGGCAAGTCATTCGTTCCCCTTAGGGTTCTGTTTCACCAAAATGCGAGAGAAGAAAATGAAATGTGCTTATTTCGTAAAGTTTCGATGTTTTATTTTCTTATATTGTTTCCTTTTTCCATTAAGTTTATTTGAAAATAGAAAAAATGTAAGTTTACAGAAGTGTCAACGTGTTATCTGAACTAAATGCATGTGAAAGGTGAATGGAAAAAAAATAGCATGTGAATTTTCACTTTGAGAATGATGATCAATATTTTGGATTATTCGGTGAACTTTTGCAACATAGTAAATTGAAGCAATTTGATTTCTCCAAAGAATTTGATTCTCTAGCAAGTTAAACGATACCGAACATACAGCTGGAACTGAAATTTCTAAATGAAAAATACTGTTTAGTTTCATTTTTATTTTTGTTATTTTGCCACTACAATGATCTTATGTGCGCTAATGTTTTTGCAGGAGCCAGTCATCAGATGACAGTTTGTGTAAGTCTCTTCACCATTATGTGATAACGGTAAAGGACAGCATCAGGAATATGAAGGAGCTTTTCATCCTATGGTGAAAAATACTGCTGTAAGTCTCAAGGCAAAGGCAAATCAGTTAAACATGGTGCCTATCGAAATTAATGATGATGTTGTTAGGCCTGAAACACCAGGAATGCAGCCTCTTGCTTCTCATGCTAAGTGAAGTCGAGATGACGAATCCAAGTTTCGTTCATTGATGGATTCTGGCAAACGAGTCAGATTTCTTGAGGATTCACCATCACTGAACTTGACTAAGAAGGAAGCAGAAGTGGCTAGCAGGTTTGAGTGGCTTGATCCTTCTCGAATCAGGGATGCAAGTGGAAGAAGGCCCAATGATCCTTTGTACGACAGGACAACACTTTATATACCTCCGGATGCTTTGAAAAAGATGTCAGCTTCACAGAAACAGTATTGGAGTGTCAAGTGTAAATACATGGATGTTCTGCTATAAAGTGGTTAGTCCATGAAGTATTTTGACTATTGATGTCGTAATACCATTTAATTTTGAGGATTTACTGTGTATTCATTAACTTCAATTAATACTAGTCTGCCATAAATAATGGCAATCACAGGGGAAGTTTTATGAGTTCTATGAAATGGATGCTGAAATTGGCCATAAGGAGCTTGATTGGAAAATAACATTAAGTGGTGTGGGAAAATGTCGACAGATCAACTCTTCTGTTGTATATAGTCGTTTGGTTATTACTTTCCTACTTGTTTACCTCTTAAAGATTAAAGAGAGTTGTTATTACTTGCTACTTCAGGTTGGTATATCTGAAAGTGGGATTGATGATGCTGTTCAAAACTTGGTTGCTCGGGGGTAAGTACTAAGGATAGAGTGAGATTTCGTTTGAAAGTTGATTTGATTAAATGTAATGTACATCTGAAGTGGAGATTTTGTGCAGCACATAGATGAGTATGGCTAACTCCAGATAGATTGGATGATATGAATTAATCTTACTAATCATGTTGCATATCAATTTCCTAGCTAATGAATTGAGGACTTCGTATGCCTGTTTTGAGTTTTTTTTTTCATTGTGAAGATACAAGGTTGGAAGGGTGGAGCAGTTGGAGACATCCGTGCTAGAGGAGCCAACTCTGTAAGTTTTTCCATGCTTACAATTGTGTTGGCTTTGTTAAATTCTTGTAGATGACATTGTTCTTTGGTTGTACATAGAAAGTTTTTTCATCATAGCTTTTTACTCTAGTTGTGGATAAATTCATCTTCATTCAAACATTTTGAATTTCCTGTGTCTTAGTCAATCGTATGTGTTGGAAACTGCTTCAGAAAGATCCTACCTAATGTTGCAGCAGATAACATGATATTGAACTGAATTAAGATAAATCTTTATATATCATTTTATTTAGAGAAAAGGACAAATAGGTCCCTAACCTTTTATCCTGCGGACATTTTCGTCCCTGACCATTGAAAAATACTTTTAAGTCCCTGACGTCCTTAAAAGTTGGACGGATCAGTCCCTCCGTCAAATGCCTCTGTCAGACTCAACGGAAAAGTCTGACGTGGCTTCCGTTCTGCTTACCTGGCATTACGGCTGCCCACATGGCA
The DNA here is from genome assembly GCF_000817695.3 of Arachis duranensis. Lineage (NCBI taxonomy): Eukaryota > Viridiplantae > Streptophyta > Magnoliopsida > Fabales > Fabaceae > Arachis > Arachis duranensis. Next base: position 90,380,283 of record NC_029776.3, read on the forward strand.
CGTTAGTCAAATGGAACTTTTGAAAAATGGACAAAGAAGTCCCTGTCTCTCTCTCTCCCAAGAGTATATCCGCCACCACTGCCTCCTCCCTCCCAACCCCACCAACTTTTACTCTCAACACCTTCCCCGACGACAAAGCTTGGAAGAGAGGCGCATGCACCAGCACCAACTCAGAGAATCACTCAGCAGAATCCACCAGTGCTTAAGGCCCCTCCAACAGTACCTCAGATTTCACCAACCAAACCAAATCACACCTTACCACCAAAGCATGACCATCCTCAGCGTTTTCACTACTCGCTATGAAATTTCAACCACTCTATTATCTAGCCCACCAATTTTTTGTTGTGCTACATTTTCTTTCTGTTTCTGTGGTATATGTGCCATTTTCTTGTTTCATGCTTCCTTTTGTTCTTTTTCTCTTCAGGCTGTAGTTAGTTGTAGCAATGCACTAGTTTCAAAATTATTCGTGTTGTTTATAGATGCATCTATATAATGTAAGGTAATTAATCTAAAATTTCTTTTATTTAGAACTTCATTATAGGAGAAAACAGGATTAAGCCTATCATATGCATAAAGAATACTATCACTATTAGAAAAAGGCACACTTGCGGTCAAAAGTATCAAACTTTCTTTGCATAGGTTGTGGTGTGGATGCATGTCTGTTTCTCATCCTCCAATATCTTTTTCACTCTGATTCCCAAGTGCCTTAACGTTGCAACCATCCTCTTCTTCACCTCCATGTAAGACAAAACCGGACGGCTAACAAGGGAAGTTTCTTCAAGAAATATCAGATTGGAACTGAAAGGCATTGCATACAAAAAAGTAGAAAACTTGGAATTATCAGCTCTCAAGTAAGGCTCATTCCCCATACCTTTCCCTTGTGAAATTTAACCCCATTGGAGACACACCCTCCAAGCAATCCTCAAGATCAATACTCTCAAACTCATCCACCCACACACCGTAGTTGTTAGGCCACATGGAGAGAGGGTCAGGATCAACACAACAAACCTTAATTCCATAGCGGAAAACTTGCTCTGCTAGACGAGTGCCTACAGGGCCAGATCCAATTATGATCACGTCAAAACGAGATCGATCAGAAGGATGGCACCATGGGAGATCAAAATCCAAGGGTTTAGGTTGATGGGCAGGCTTCAAGTTGAGAAAATTTCCAAACTTGCTGGTGTTGTTGTAGGCCCTGACTCTGAATCTTCTTGAAGTTGAAGAACATGATGAACTTGATGTGTAATGAGTTTTTGGGAGAGGGAATGAGGAAAGTGTGGCTTTGGTAGGTGGTGGTGGGGTAACGACGTCGCATTGAGAGACGGGGACTTTTTTGTCCATTTTTCAAAAGTTCCATTTCACTAACAAGCCACGTGGGCAGCCGTAATGCTAGGTAAGAAGAACAGTAACCACGTCAGACTTTTCTGTTGAGTCTGACGGAGGCATTTGGACGGAGGGACTGATCCGTCCAATTTTTAAGGATGTCAGGGACTTAAAAGTATTTTTTAATGGTCAGGACGAAAATGTCCGCGGGGTAAAAGGTCAAGGACCTATTTGTCTTCATTATCCTTAATGCTTTTGAGTTCTAACAAATTATCTTATGCAACGTGCAAATTTAGATTGCCTTTTTTGCTTGGTATTACTCTGACGGTCATCATATTTTCAGGTTATTCAAAGAAAATTAGTTCAGGTCATCACTCCATCAACCACTGTGGAGGGTAATATTGGGCCTGATGCCAACTATCTGCTTGCAATAAAAGAGGTATGCACTGAGTTATTAATTTTTGCAAGCTATTATAAGTATACCTAATGCATAGCTAGTTTTGTTGGTACTTTGAATTGTTAAATGGTGATAAATTGAAAATTTTACAGGGTAGCACCATCTTGGATGATGGTTCAGTTGTGTATGGATTTGCTTTTGTTGATTGTGCTCGTCTTCGATTTTGGGTTGGCTCCATTGATGGTGATGCATCATGTTCTGCTCTGGGAGCTTTATTGATGCAAGCATGTTTTGGGACATCTTAATTCCCTATTTTTCATTTTTATAATTAGGGTATAGGTTTCATGAATTGTAACTCATTTGTAAAACTTTTAGCTAATTTAATTTTGGGCATTGGTGCTTAGGCGTCGCCTAAGGAAGTATATATGAAAGTAGAGGTGAACAACAATCTATTCTCAAATACATGTCAAATCTAAAGGTCCATTATTTCATGTTAAAATATAATGTTTTTTTCAGGGCTGTCCAAAGGAGCTCAGAAAGCGCTTAGAAAATTCTCATTACATGGTGAGATGTGATCTTCTGTTGCTGGTGTGGGGATATATTAATGGGATTTTATATGGGTGTTTCTTCGGCTTGGGAGCTACACATCTATTACAGCAATACTTGAAATTGATTTCGCACGGTTCTGTATAGTAATAAACATCTTGTGGTTGGAAAATATTATGATATATTTGGTAATTTTGTTTTTCTTATTTCAAAATGAACCTGGTTTTAATATGTACACAATATGATTAACCTTCTGAATCTGTACACACTACCTGGACTATATCCATATGATATGAATATATATATGGAACAAAATGTTTTCATAGGAATTCAGGCTATATGTTCATTATTCTTAACGCAATTGCTTGTGTACATTCTGATAACTTGAGTCTTGATTATTATAGAATTTTACAAATAGAAATTATTTCAAACCAATTAAATTAAAACAACTATAATTATATATATTTATTATATATAAAATTATATAATTGTACATTCTAGCAATAATTAATAATTATTAAATAAAATAATTTTAAACTGTTTAAGATTATTACTTGATATTAATATAAGAAAATTACAAATAAATTCAATTCCAAATTACAACAAGGGTGAAGTAGTCTTTTTCAAATGAATTCAATTTTACTTAAATTAATATAAGAAAATTTTATACTAAAACTTTTTTATGGTTATTAATTTAGAACGTTAGATCCATTTTTATTCTCTAAATTTCATGGTTAAAAGGGGGTCTAGCAATCTTTGGTTCATCCAACTATTTTTTCAAAACAAGAATTTTTGTCCACCAACACTTTGGCCCATGTCACAGCCCTTTATTTTGAGGTCAAAATCCCTCCACTGCTCCAATAAACTCGTAAACTTACCGTTGGTAAAGTTTTTACTTTTCAAAAGTAGCTTATAAAAGTTAACTTTTAAAAGATAGTCTTTTAAAAGTTGTGACATTTATGTTTGGTAAATCAAATTAAAAATTGCTTTTAATAATCACAAACAACAACAATTGCATTTGGTAAAATAGCTTTTAAAATTTAAAAAGACTATAATAGACATAAATGCAAGTATTAAATTTGAAAATTAGTTAACATATAAGGTTATATTAGACTTTTAAATTTTGAAAAGCACAAGCCAACTTTAAAAAGCTCTATCTTAGGTGTAGGGGTGAAAAAAGGTCAGGCGGCCTGCCAGGACCTGCAGCCTGACCTGCAGCCTGGCCTGTGTTTGGCCTGACCTGGCCTGACCTGTTATAAAATATGTACAGGCCCAAGCTCTTTTAAAAGCCTTAATACATTAATAGGCCAGGCCCAAGCTTACTAATTAGCCTTATAGGCCTGTCAGGCCTGCCTGAGCCTGTTAAAATATAATTAAATATATAAATAATTATTTATTATTAATAAAATTATGAGATATTTTAAATTTATTATATTTTATTATAAATATTTTTGTATATTTTAAATACTTTAAAAGATTAAAATTTTTTGTAAATATTAAATATGACATATTATATATAAATATTTTTATTAAAAAATAAATTTCTCAAATAATATATTTATTTTTGTAAAAAAATTATCAAACCTTTTAACAGGCTTTAGGCCAGGTTTAGTACTTTAAAATTTGTAGTGTCTACATACATTTATATATAAGGATACAATGGGTTGGTTATTCACTCGCCTACATATACTCACGAGTGGAAAAAGGCCAAGCGACCTGTCAGGGAATTTGGTCTGTGTTTGGCTTGACTTGACCTGACCTGTTATAAAATAGGCATATGCTCAACCTCTTAAATAGATCAGGCCCAAACTCGCTAATTAGTCTTATTGGTCTGTCAGACCTGCTTGAGCCTATTAATTCATAATTACATATATAAATAATTTTTTTATTATTAACAAAATTATGAGATATTTTAAATTTATTATATTTAATTATAAATAGTTTTGTATATTTTAAATATTTTAAAATTTAAATTTTTTTATAAATATTAAGTATGACATATTACATATAACTATTTTTATTAAAAAATAATTTTTTAAATAATATTTTTATTTTTGTAAAAAAAATTATCAGGCCTTTTAACATGTTTCAGGCCAGACCAGGCTGAATAATAAGCCAGGCCTAGTAATTTATAAAGAGCCTATAACTGCAAGCCAGGCTCAAGCCAATCAACTGTATGACAGGCCAGGCCTGTTAAGAGCAAAGCCTGGCCTGTTTCCACCCCTACTTAGGTACTTTTAAAAGTATCCCGATCTTTTAAAAGCTGCAAGCACAAGCACATGATCTTTTTTATTTACCAAACACAAAATGAGGAGCTTGTACTTTTAAAAAGCACAAACACCTCCTCGAAAAGCTTTACCAAACCAAGCCTTAATCACCTAAAACTGTGCCACTCTAAATTAAAAGTTAAAATCGGAGTGTATGAGTGCTTTACACAGATGTGATATTAGAAGTTAAAATCGGACCGTCCAATTTTTTGTCATAAATCTGACCGGATTCGATTTGTGTTTAAAAAATTAAAAAAAATTAGTTTCGATTTGTGTACTCTAAATTTTTTTAATTTTTTAATCATAAATCAGAGAGTCTGATTTGTGTATTCTCAATTTTTTTAATTTTTTAAACACAAATCGAAAGCTCTAATTTATGTGCTCCAAATTTTAAAAAATTTTTAAATACAAATCGAAAAATATATATATCCCACAATTTTAAAAAATATAAAAAATTACTATGTATATCACTATCTCATTTTCGTATCAACATTTTTTACCCTATATATATATATATATGGCTTCGTCTCTTATTAGATGGTTATTTTAGTTTGTTGATATTACTTGTAATCTCTTTTCTTCTAACTCACTTTCTGTAATCTTGATTACGAATTACCATGTCACATCGCCCTTCTTGCACGGTGCTGTGGTGCAGCACCCCCCTTCATGCACGGCGCGGTGGTGCTTCCACCAGGACCGCCCTTCATGCACGGCGTAGTGGTGCAGCACCCGTTCATATGCACGGCGCGGTGGTGCGACAGTGTGATCTTCAACGGGGAACCTTCTTGCATTACCCGTTCATGCACGGCGCGGTGGTGCGACAGTGTGATCTTCAACGGGGAACCTTCTTGCATTACCCGTTCATGCACGGCGCGGTGGTGCGACAGCACGATCCAGAAGAGCCCTTCTTGCATGGTGTTGTGGTGCAGCATCCGTTCATGCACAGCGCGGTGGTGCCCAGCATGATCTTCAATTGAGAGAGCCCTTCTTGAGGTATTAATCTAATTTTTTATTTTTTCAATTGTAAATTTTAATTCAAGCAATTATAGTTTAAGTATTAATTTTATTTTTTATTTTTTTATTTTTTTTCAAAGATATATTTTTTATTGCATAAAAAAACTTTATATCTGGAGTACATTATGTTCTCCTGGAGTACATTATGTCAAGACAAAGGAATTTTTTAATCGAGATGTTAAATAAAAATTATCTAATGGATAAAGGAGAAAAAGCAAATAAGCACTAGTTACTGTTGGGAAGGTGGTTTGAGGAAATGATGTCGCCGGTATTTCTCCTCCAACAATCTCTTTATAAATTTATATATTTTATTTTATTCTCAATTTAGTGATCATTATTATTTATTTATTTATCTTTCGTTCTATTTTATTATATGTAATTATATTACATATAAATTTTTAAAGTCAATGGATTAATTTACTAATTTAGAATATATGTTTTTTATTTTTAGAAATAATAATAAAAAAATATTTTAAAAAATATCTTTCGTCTTATTTTATTAGATGTAATATTTGTTTTTTTGTATTTGCATAATTAATGTGCATTTTTATTTTTTTAAATTTAAATTAATATATCTTTTGTTAATAATATATATTATTTTTGTCCCCTAACATAAATTTTTTGGGTACTTCATTATGCACGGCACGGTGGTGCGGTGCCTATGCAGAAAATGAGTACCTCTCTCATGTATACAAGTCCTTATTTCTTGACCTTTCTAATCTGTTGTCATCCTTAGAATCCACCGAAGGCCATCCCACATCAAGTAACATACTTTGCGGAGAAGAATCTATATTCACTTATTGTCTCCGTTCCTGTAACATACTTTGCGGAGAAGAATCTATATTCACTTATTGTCTCCGTTTCTGTAAGATACATGTATTCTTTTTTTTTCTTTTTTTTAATTTTTTTATTTATTACACCTTAAATATGATTGAGTATTCCTTGTGGTTGAAATTTTTTATGATTGATGGATTAAAAGAAATTAAAAAAAACAGTATATTTATTGTTATTTCCAACATTTGTGTTAAGGATCTGTACGGTTGGTTGGTTACCGGACGATTCGGGTGGAGGTTTGAGGTGGTGGAGACGCCTTGTTCTGATCGGTTGTGATCGGATCGGGCCAAACGGACTACTGGGCTCTTGTTGTGGAGAGAGGGGTGTCACCTGCAAAGACACTCCGACGCTCTAGTCAGTTAGTGTGCAGGCGAGAAATAGACAGGTGGAATGTGTGACGTACATTGGGGAAGAGCTGGACCCCCCATATATACCGTGTCAGGGGTAGGCCCCGCAAGGGCAGAGCCCACCTTCCTCGAAGCTTCCTTAGACAGCTGTGATGAGGAGCTGTCCAGGACGCGTGTTTGGGTCAAACTTCGTATGCTTTTCGCCCGACCGTCCGGGTCGGAAGGCTCATGGGTTAGGCTGGCCCATGCCACTTTGGGCCAGGCCGTAACAGTGCCCCCAACGCGCCAGTAACAGCCGTGTGGTCTGTTGTTGGCGCGTTATCCCTTCTTCGCGTGTTGTCGTCAGATCGGCCATCCGTGGAGAGGACGCGCGTGTCCGTTCGTTGCTGATGTGACCTTCTGTCGCCTCGTTCCTCACGCAGTGCATTAAATGCTCATAATGGGTTTAAAACCCTTCGTGCAAAGACTAATATACCCCTAGGATTTCGTGCTCCTTTTGGTGGTAGTTTTAAAACAGTTTTGTGATGCTTTTGGTGTTCATTTGGCGTTTATCTTTTCGTTTCCAATCTAGCTATCCCCATCTTCTTCTCCCTCAGCAATTCAGGGTGTTGTTCTTGTCTTCCTTTCATATCTTTGCAATCAATACAGGTAATTATGCATCCTTTTCACCCTCTTTTTGTTGTTGTTTTGCTTCTGCCGTTGCTTCCTTTTCATGCATGCTGTTTGTTTAACTATGCATGATGGTTGATCCTTGGCCTTAAGTAGGTGCGTTAGGGGGAGGTTGCCATTCTAGGGTAGATTTTGTTTGGGTTTTACCTTTTAGCCGTGTTTAGTTTTAGTTGCAGAATAGGTTGAGTTTAGTTTCTGCGTTCACTCCGAGCACCCGACCTCTTAGACTAACCGGGTGGTACCCCCATGTAGGTATGGCTCGCATCGCCTCCCGAGCTTTCCCTTCTCCTGCGGCGTACGGCCCCTACACCTAGGTGGTTTCCGATCTGAAGGACTCCCCCAATCAAATGGGCGAGGAGGAGCTCACCGAGTTCCGTTAAAATGGGTACTTATGCGGTGGAACCGACGAGGAGTCTAACTATGACGTCTTCGTCCCGGCTCCCCACGAGCGATTGTACGAGATCAACTTCAGTGCTCCCCGAGTTGCCGACTGGATTTGGTTTTACAAATCCATGTTTACGCAAGTAGGGGTTCGTATTCCTTTCTCCGCCTTCTAAATGGCGCTCTTTGGCCGGATTTTCGTGGCGCCGTCGCAACTGCATCCGAACAGTTGGGCTTCAATCTGCTGTTTCGAGATGGTTTGTAAATATCTCGAGCTGCCGGTGTCCGTGGATGTCTTCCTTTTCTTTTTCAGCCTTACAAACCCTTCGAAGGAAGGGAAAGCGAGGAAGGGGTTCATGTCCTTCCGATCTGCCCAAGATCGGAGGATTTTTGGTTTGTTTGAGGACTCCTACCACGGGTTCAAAGATAAGTATTTCAAGGTGCGCCCCGTCAAAGGTCGTCATCCTTTCTGGCTGTCGTTAGAAGGGCAACGCCTCATCCCGACGTATTGGAGCTTCGGGGCGGGGTCTAATGCCTTTATTAAAGTAACCTATAAGGGTATGTCCGCTGTGGACAAGAAGATTGCCGACGTGTTATGGGCAGTCTTCGGGAGGAATCATGTGAATCCTCACCTCCTCATGGGTGATCGGGAAGTCGGTCGGAACTATATTTCTGAGCAGTTTTAACTTGAGCTTTCCTTTTTGTTTCTTGCTCTTTTTTTTTAGTATTCCATTGTGACTAACAATCTCCTTTTCCTGTTATAGTGGGGATGTCTACCGAGGTGACGGGTCTCCCTGACTTGTTCCAGACCTTTTTATGTGCGAGTGACGACGAAGCGGCCAACGAGAAGTCGACTGCCCCCCCAGAGGATAAGAGTAAGGCTTCTTCTGAGCTGGGAGTTGTGGCTGATGAGGTTGGCACTTCGGTTCAGGGTGCTTTAGCTCACGGGGACAAAGAGATGCGTGTTTCCCCTTTTCCCGAAGTGGTCGGTACTGGGGTCGACGTCTAATCCAGTGACCGACGACGACGTGGAAGAGGTGCCCAATCTCAAAAGGAGGAAAACGTCCAGCAGTCCTGAGGGGGTCCTCACCGTGATGGAGAAAAATTTTGACGCTGGGAATTTCATAGACACTCAGTTGATTCCTGGCACTGAAGAGCATTTCCACGAGTCATCTCTGGCCGGGCAAGCGAGGTGGATGTATCGTACCCTCCTGCGCAGCGCAGTGATAGCTCGGAAGGCCGAGTTTGAACTGTCCGGGATGGAATCCCTCCGTAGGAGGTTGGAATCTGCTGGGAAAGCCAATAATGATCTTAAACGCGAAGTTGAAACTCTTCAGGAGCAACTTGCCCAATCTAATGAGAAGCTCCAGGCTGCCGAGAACAGGGCCTCCGCTGCCGAGAAAAAACTGGAGGAGTCTGATGCCACCGTTTCGCGACTTGTCGAGCGGGAAATGACTTTAGAGGGTCAAGTCGGCGTGGCTCAGGGGCGGGTGACCGCGCTAGAGAAAGAGCGCGACGAGGCCGTTTCGGCGAAGGAGGCTGTCGAGACTGAGCTCGCGGGGTGGAAAACAAAGTACAAGAAAGTCGTTAAGTAGGGAAAAGGTGCAATATTGGCGACTGAGGAGGCCCTTAAGGCTCAGGTCCAAATCGTTGTCCCTGACTTCGACACGTCGGTAATCGGTGTCTTCAAGATGATCAAAGACGGCAAGATTTTCGACATGCCCAGGAAATGACTTCTTATGTCTTGTATAACTTCATGAAATCTTTGTGAGTGGTTTTGTTTAGTCTCTTGTGAACAATGGTTTTTTGGGTCGTTTGCCCGGTTTATTGTAGTTAATACTTTCCCGTTTGTCTGGTTGTGTTCTTGTTATATTCACCGTTATTGGTTTGCTGTTTGCACTCGTTCTACCGTATTGATGGTATTCTGGCTAAGCCAGGTCGTGGCTTTTTAGTGTAGCCGTTTGCCATCGTGGTAGCTGAAGGTCTCCCGAGGTGATCAGTCCCGAGGCCGCATATTATTGTGTTGTACTGGTGCGCGTTGCGTGGGATTCATTTGCGCAATGGGTTGTCCAAGAAAAGTAAACAAAAGAAACAAAATTTTTGGCAAGTATATTTTAGTCGGTAATTGCACAAAAGGTCTATAAGCCATATTAAAAAGTACAATCTCATGAATTGACTACTTAGCTCGTTTGGTCGCTAAATCGCCACGCGCGTGCTAGGAGTAAAACATTCTCAAGTTGCTCGCGTTCCACGTTCTTGGGATTTCTTTGCCATCGAGCCTTTCCAACTTGAAGGCGCCTTTACCAATCACCTATTTAACTTTGTAGGGACCTTCCCAGTTCGCCGCCAGTTTGCCCTCTCCCGGGGTCGGTAGACCGATATCGTTGCGCCTTAGGACGAGGTCGTTTGGTTGAAACTCTCTTTTGAGTACTTTGGTGTTGTAGCGCATGGCCATTCTTTGCTTTAGCGCTGTTTCCGTCAAGTGGGTTATCTCTTTGGCTTCATCTATTAGGTCCTTCTCCACAGCTTCCCCCACTCCCTTCAGAAGTAATCGTGGGCTTGCTTCCCCGATTTCCACAGGTATTACCGCGTCTAGCCCGTATGTTAGTCGGAAGGAGGTCTCCCCAGTGGATGACTGCTCGGTTGTACGGTAGGACCAGAGGACCGAGGCGAGCTCGTCGGCCCAAGCACCTTTTTTATTATCCAACCGCTTCTTAAGTCCTAACAGGATGATCTTGTTTGCGGACTCGACCTGTCCGTTTGTTTGGGGGTGTTCTTCTGAGGAGAACTTCTGTCTTATGCCAAGGCCGGTGAGGAACTCCGTGAACTTCTTGTCGGTAAATTGTATCCCGTTGTCCGAGATGACGACCTCCGGGATACCGAACCGTGTTATCACTTGCCTCCACATGAACTTCCTGCAATTGGATGAGGATATGCTGGCTAGCGGCTCGGCCTCTATCCATTTGGTGTAGTAGTCAATGGCGACTATGAGGTATTTGACTTGTCCTGGACCAACCGGGAAGGGCCCCAAAAGATCGACTCCCCATTGTGAGAATGGTCGGGAGGACGTTAACAAGCTTAGCTCAGAAGTTGGTGCTCTGTGAAAATTGGCGTTCTCTTGACACTTGACACACTTTCTAACGAATTCTTTAGAGTCTGCCATCATTGATGGCCGGTAGTATCCAGCTCGGATTAATTTTCTTGCTAGGGCTTTGCCCCCTATGTGATGGCCGCAACACCCTTCATGGACTTCCCTGAGAACGTAGTCCGTTTGGTCGGGGTGTAGGCATTTCAATAGGGGTTGGTTGAGTCATTTTCTGAACAACTGACCCTGGATGATCGCGTACTTGGCTGCTTCCCTTCTCAGTTTCTTAGCATCTTTTTCGTTGTCGGAGAGTTTGCCGTTTTCTAAGAAGCTGGTGATGGGATCTAATCATGAGGGGCTTAGCCTTGACAGGTGCAGAGTGACTGCCGGCTCCCTCATCATACCATGGATGAGAGATCGGTTGCCTTCTCCCAGTTTTGTGCTGGCCAATTTTGATAGGAGATCTGCCCGTGTGTTTCTTTCTCTTGGAACGTGGTGGATCGTGACCTCCTCGAATTTCTGGCTCAAATCCTTGACTTTCTCCAAGTACTTTTGTAGTAGCGAGTCTCTGGCTTGGTAGCTCCCGTTCACTTGGGAGGTGAAGAGTTGTGAATCGCTGTATATTTCCAACCTCGTCGCTCCAACTTCCTTTGCTAGGGCTAAGCCCCCTATGAGGGCTTCGTATTCTGCTTGGTTGTTCGAGACGGGGAACTCGAACTTGATCGACTGCTCGTATACGACCCCAGCTGGGCTCTCTAGGATGATCACGGCGCCCCCGGATGTCTGATTAGAGGCCCTGTCCACGTGGAGCCTCCACCATGTGCCTGTCTCTTCGGTTGGATCTCCCGTCACTTCTACCAGGAAGTCTGCCATTGCTTGTGCCTTGATTGCTTGCCGGGGTTCGTACCGTATGTCATATTGGGAGAGTTCAATGGACCAAGTCATCATCCTTCCCGCCAAATCGGGTTTTTGGAGTACTTGTCGGATTCCTTGGTCTGTTCTTACGACAATCTGGTGACCTTGGAAGTATTGTTTTAACCTCCGAAAAGAGGCCAAGAGTGGCAGAGCTAGCTTTTCCAGTTTGCTGTACCTTAGTTCCGCCCCTTGTAGGGCTCTGCTCACGAAATAGACTGGTTGTTGAACCCTTCCTTCTTCTCGTATCAAAATCATGGCCAGGGCTTCTCCCGTTATGGCGAGGTACAGGTATAACGGCTCTCCGGCCTTTGGCTTCCCGAGCACAGGGGGTGTTGCTAGGATTTCCTTGAAGTGTCTGAAAGCTTCCTCGCACGCGGGCGTCCATTCAAATGTTATCCCTTTCCTCATGAGGTTAAAGAAGGGTAGGGCTTTTGTTGCCGAAGCTCCGAGGAAACGGGATAACGAGGTGAGTCGACCTGCCAATCTCTGGACGTCCTTGACACAGCCCGGACTCTTCATTTGGAGTATCGCTTGGCATTTCTCAGGGTTGGCTTCTACCCCCCTTTGGGTTATCATGAATCCTAGGAATTTTCCAGCTTCCATGGCGAAGGCACATTTGAGGGGATTGAGCCTCATACCGTGTTGTCGGAGAGACGCGAATACATTTCCCAGGTCATTGAGGAGGTCGTCAGGCCGCGTAGTCTTCGCGAGGATGTCGTCTACATAGACTTCCACTGTCTTGCCTATGAGATCACCAAATATTTTGTTCATCAGTCTTTGGTATGTTGCCCCTGTGTTTTTTAGGCCGAATGTCATCACCCTGTAGCAGTAGGTCCCCCCAGGCATTATAAATGCTGTCTTGTCCTCGTCGGGTCGGTGCATCGGTATCTGATTGTAGCCGGAGTAGGCATCTATGAAGCTCAGATACCGGTAGCCCACCGCCGCGTTGACGAGTGCATCTATGTTGGGGAGGGGGAAACAATCTTTAGGGCATGCCTTGTTGAGGTCGGAGTAGTCTACGCACGTTATCCATTTGCCGCTGTGCTTTTTTACTAGAACTACATTCGAAAGCCAGGACGAGTAGTCTAGTTCCCGTATGAAGCCCGCTTCTAAGTGGCCGGCCGTCTGCCTGGCCACCTCCTCTGCCCTCTCCCGGGACATCTTTCTCCTCCTCTGGGCTACCGGGCGGGCTTCCGATTTGACGGCTAGGTGGTGCGACATGACTTTGGGGTCTATTCCCGGTATGTCGGCCGGTGTCCAGGCGAACAAATCCCATTGGCCCTGATCATTTCTGCCAGAGGCTCCTTCAATTCATGTGGAAGGTTTCTATTGACAAACGTGAACTTTTCCTCCGTGTCACCGACCCTGAACTTCTCCAGGTCCCCCTCTGGTTCCGATCTGGGCTTGTCGTCAACTCTGGCGTCCAGGTCGGCCAGGAACACCCCCGACGCCTCTTTAGATTTCTTCCTTAGGGAGAGGCTGGCATTGTCGCAAGCGACCGCCGTTTCTAGATCTCTCCTTATGGACCCTATAGATCCGTCGTCGGTAACAAACTTCATGACTAGTAGCTTTGTGTTGATTATCGCCTCAACATCGTTAATCGTCTTTCTTCCCAAGATGATGTTGTAGGCTGTGGAGTCTCGGAGAACCACGAACTCAGCCATTGCCGATCTTCGGCCTTGAGCCTGTCCCACGAAAATCGGCAGAGATATCACTCTGTCTGGCTTGATGAAGTGGTCACCTAACCCGATGACCCCGTGCTGGTGAGTCGATAGGTCGGCGTCCTTTAACCCAGTGCGTCGAACACGTTGCGGAACATAATGTTCGAGTCTGCCCTCGTGTCGACAAGGATTCGTTTGACGAGGCCGGTTCCCACTATGACCGTGATGACCATGGGTGGGTTTTCAGGGGTCTCGTCGAACCACTGGTCTTCCGGGCCGAAAGAGATGGATGGGGGCTTCTTAGAGCTTCGCACCAGCGAGGAGGAGACCGCCAGGACCTTGGTGTCTTTCTTGTGCGCCGATCTCGACCTTGGTGCTGTGTTTTTGGCGGTTACTACGTTTATCACGGTGAGGCCGTGGTCTTTGTCTTCTGGCTCTTGTCACCGTTTCGCCGACCGGGTCTTGCCCTCCTCATCTTGGTCGCGATGTCGTCTCCTCGGCTCCCTTATAAGATGGGAGAATTCTGTTAGTTTACCGTCCCTTATCGCTTGTTCTAGTGCATCCTTCAGGTCAAAGCAGCCCTGTGTTTGGTGCCCATAGCCCTTGTGGTAGTCACAGTAGAGGCTCTTGTTTCCCCCAGTACGATCCTTGAGTGGTCTGGGCTTCGACAAGATTCCTTTCTCGGCTATTTGCTGATAAACTTCCATGATGGGAAGAGTGAGTGGAGTGTAGTTGGTGAATTTTTCGATCCGGGGAAACGGTCTGGGTGCCTTGCTCGGCCCTCCATCTCTGGCTTGCTCCTTCTGTCTTTCTCCGTTACCTTGTTGCCTAGGTGGATTGTAGGAGGAGTGCCGTTTATTGGCAGCCACGACTTGGCTGACTTCCTCGTCATTTATGTATTCCTTAGCTACAGTTTGGATCTCGTGCATCGTCCAAACCGGTTTCGTGGTGAGGTGTTTTCGGAAGTCCCCGTTGAGGAGGCCGTTCGTTAGACAGAGGCTGGCCACCGAGTCGGTTAAGCCGTCAATTTCTAAGCATTCGTCGTTGAACCGATCCAGGTATTTTCTGGTCGGCTCCCCGGGCCTTTGGGTTATCCCAAGTAGGTTGATCGGGTGCTTAGCCTTTACTATTCGTGTTGTGAATTGGGCTAAAAAGCACGACTAATGTCCAAAAACCCGTAGATGGATTCCTGCGGGAGGCCGTTAAACCACCGGATCGCAGGCCCTGCCAGGGTGACCGGGAAGGCCCGGCACCTCACCTCGTCTCCTACTCCCTCCAGATTCATTCTGGCCTCGAAGGCCATGAGGTGTTCCAGAGGGTCTTGGGTTCCATCATACCTCATGTCCGTTGGTTTGTCGAAGTGCTTCGGCAACCGGACTTTGAGGATGGATCGGTGGAACGGGGTGGCGCCCATTATCACGGGTCGCCGTGTCTTTACAGGCCTCTCTTCCCCGTCCTCATGATCTTGTCCCATGAGGCGCGTTTCCTTGCCTCGGGAGTAGATGATTGTGTCGTTTCGTCTTCTCGGGATAGGCGAATCTTCTCGGGTGCTTTCCGCTTCCGATCTGGAAGCGGAGGCGTGCCGGGAGCGACTCCGTTGGGAATCTCTCTCTCGGCTTTCAGGAGACGAGGAGTAGCTAGGGTCGGTGGTTCGTCGATTATGCTCCTGATCGGCTAGTTGTCGTTCCAGGTTCTGGACCTTATGGCGTAGCTCCTGCATTATTTTAGCGCTGTTGCCGCCAGTTCCTCCGAAGGGGCGTGTCTCTCGCGTCCTTGTGCGTGGTTCATTGCGTTGCCGGGGGGACCTTCGTCGCCCTCCCGGTGAAGCGACAGAGGCTGCCCCCTCTGCGCCGGCTATTCGGCCTTGGTCTCCGGTGCCCGGCACAACGTCCATTTAGGCAATCCCCACAGACGGCGCCAATGTACGGTTGGTTGGTTACCGGACGATTCGGGTGGAGGTTTGAGGTGGTGGAGACGCCTTGTTCTGATCAGTTGTGATCGGATCAGGCCAACCGGACTGCCGGGCTCTTGTTGTGGAGAGAGGGGTGTCACCTGCAAAGACACTCCGACGCTCTAGTCAGTTAGTGTGCAGGTGAGAAATAGACAGGTGGAATGTGTGACGTACCTTGGGAAAGAGCTGGACCCCCCATATATACCGTGTCAGGGGTGGGCCCCGCAAGGGCAGAGCCCACCTTCCTCGAAGCTTCCTTAGACAGCAGTGATGAAGAGCTGCCCAGGACGCGTGCTCGGGTCAGACTTCGTATGCTTTTCGCCCGACCGTCCGGGTCGGAGGGCCCATGGGTCGGGCTAGCCCATGCCGCTTTAGGCCGGGCCGTATCAGGATCAGAGGTGTACACAAAGGAATTAAAAGGAGCTATATCTGCCTTGGCCTCTCTTCAGGGCCATCTGTAAATAGCATCTGGTCCAAAAATTATTTTACACAAGTGGATTGGCACTGAGTTGAATGGGATTCCGTTTTTTTATGCACCACCATTACATGTTGTGAGCTTAAATATAGTAAGTGAGATTTCCTTAAATCTTTTATCAAACAATAGCAACCAAGTTTATATATAGTAGTCAATGGGAAAATGAGATGCAAAGTTTATTTATTTGTATCTGTATTTAATATTTACACAAGTTTTACTAAATGGAAAATTAAAAGAATTTTGAAATCATCTGTCTCTGTAATTTTTTTAGTGAAATAAGCTTTGAATGCTTAGCTTAAATATATTGAACAAAAGAAAATGAGAATCAGATAAAAATGGATGTTATTGAATTAATTTCTTCTACTTCTCTTAGGTAATATCTGTTAACATTTTCTCAGGTAAAAAACTTCATCCTCATTGGTGACATCCATAAAAGTATATACTTTCTTAGTTGGAAAGAGCAGGGTACTCAACTTAGCATATTGGCCAAAGATTTCGGTAATCTTGATTGCTTTGCAACCGAATTTCTGATTGATGGGAGTACTCTGAATCTCATAGTTTCAGATGATCAAAAGAACATCCAGGTTGGTCTCAAGGCTATATGCTACTGTGTTTTGTTTTATTTGTTTTTATGTGCATTTACGGCTTTTTTTTTTAATATTGTAACTTAGGAAAAGCATGAAGTTCTGGCAAGTTGCATTCATGTCATAGACTTATTTTTTATTTCTCTGATGTTTCATCCATAAAGCCAACTCCATCTATTGGAAAAAGGCTTGATTGTTGTGTATAATTATGTCTAATGAATTTACAGCACATTTTCTGATGCTCCATACATATTTTTCTTTCTTCTTTCTATAAATACATTCCTTTTTCCAAAAAATAAGAACAATGCTGCTTCTTGCTCTGAAGGTTGTGTGACATCTTTGTTTCATTTTTCTTCATTAATGCATATAACCTTTGTAATGTTTGCGAGAAAAGATGTCCGAGAGTTGGAAAGGACAGAAGCTTCTTTCAAGAGCCGAATTTCATGTCGGTGCCCATGTGATCGAAGTGGTTCTGGCTCCAATAAAACCAATCGATTTGACTTATTGTTTGGTACCTTGGATGGTAGTATAGGTTGCATTGCTCCTCTCGAAGACTACAATAATCATTACAGAGAAAGCTTGTTGATGCCGTACCCCATCTTGCTGGCCTGGCCCCCACAGTATAGTGGACTGTGAGCTTCTATGCCAGTAAGTTCCGTCTTCATCCAAACATTATTGTATGCGTATGCTATTGAGAAATTGAGTCAATTCACCATTTCATCAATTAAAATATACTTGGTTTTCTTCGTCACAGTTATGAGGTTGGAACAACTAGATTACAAATACTCTCAAATCTAAGTGATCTGGCTCTTGGAACAAGCTTCTTGTGAACACAGCCGTCGTCTTGCATGTCTAGCGAAATTCTTCGGCTTTTGATCCAATCTGGTAGCATTTTTATGATCGGAAAAAGCGCTTTGCCTTGTCAAATGCTTGCAAGTGTATTATCCTTCAACCTTGGATCATAAATGTATCGCGGTTCTATAGTGTGCCCAGATCGGAGCAAGTTAGGTTCTAGAAACATCTAGAAGCCCAGATCAGATCTTGGTCGTTACATTGTTTTGTCAGCATCGTGAATTCATTCTAACATTCTGTAATTACAAAAATGCATTTTGAAGTGCTCAAATGAAAGAATCACAAAACTTGAAGTTCCTCAACAATATGCATGCATGGTTTCACACTGTAACTGTTACTTTAGCAACCATATATAAAATGGGACGCCGGTCATTTCCAATCACTGGAAAAAAAAGTTACTGAAATTGGTTGATCAGTCAAAACGAAAATGTAGAGTATGATAGCTGATAATTAAGGTAGCAAATGATAAAATCTCACTTTGAACTTTCATACTTATTTTATTAATTCAATTAGTTAATGTGATTATAACATTGTATCTATTTTTGAAAGTAAAATAATGGTTCTGTTGTCCAATTTTTGGATATCACATTGCATTGTTAATTTCTTGCTTTTCTAAGTTGAATATTGTGTTTGTTCTGTTTTTTCTAAGGCTGGAATTCCAGATGGCGTGCTCAATGTAGTACCAGGATTTGGACCCACTGCTGGTGCCACAATATCCTCACACATGAATGTTGATAAGGTAATCACTTGATAAGAATAATTCTTCTTTTTAGGTCAATAAGAATCGAACTCTAAATCTTTAAATCATAAAAGCTATATTATATCATGAAACTACTTCTCCTAAAGGTTTAAGCTCAGAAAAATGCACATTAATAGTTATATCTCCAATAACTTCAACATTGTGGCTTGACCACGGCATCATATTAAGTCACATTGTGGGATGTCTTGGATAGTTTGATTCATGTAACTGACTGCAATGTAACTTGGCTATAGCATTGTATGTGTGTGCAGGTTAGCTTCACCGGTTCGACAGAGGTAGGCGGTGAAATAATGCATGCTGCAGCTAGCAGCAACTTGAAACAAGTTTCACTTGAATTAAGAAGAAAGTCACCTCTTCTAATCTTTGATGATGCTGATGTAGATAAAGCTGCTAGCCTTGCTCTCTTGGGCATAGTATATAACAAGGTCAAATTTCTCTTAAGTGAATTAATAATGAAGAAACTCAAGTTACACATTATAATGACACTCTTTAACATTTTGTTCTTGTTTTGATTTCAGGGTGAGATATGTGTTGCAAGTTCACGTGTGTTTGTTCAGGAACGGATATATGATGAATTTGAGAAGAAGTTGGTACAGAAAGCAAAAGCTTGGGTTGTTGGTGATCCTTTTGACCCTAAATCTCAGCAAGGCCCTCAGGTATATGGAAAATATTACCATATCATATTAAATCATTTTCCTCGTATTTTAAATAAGTATACCTTACATTCATCATCTTTTAATGAATAAAGTCTAAATAGTAGATAGATTATATATCGATACGAATAAAATTAAGAATAAATAATTACAATGATCTTTTATTCGTAACTACTGTCCCTTTGTAGATTGATAAAAAGCAATTTGAAAAAAATTCTTTCCTACATAGAGCATGGAAAGAAAGAAGGAGCCACCCTTTTATATGGGGGTAAAAGATTAGGAGACAAGGGCTACTACATTGAGCCAACAATTTTCTCTGATGTTAAGGTGAACGTTATCTCCAAAAAGGAGTATTGAATATTTGAATCAACCTTTTTTTAGGAAAACAAGACAACTAACCATCATGTTGTCAAATATTTTCCTTCTATTCTTAAACAACCATTTTCAGGAGGACATGCTTATAGTACAAGATGAAATATTTGGCCCTGTGATGTTACTAATGAAATTCAAGTAAGCTACACAAGTTACTACTTTATGTTTTCTTTGTGCACTATTACTGTTACAATAATAGATGGAAAATTGAAACAGGACTATTGAAGAGGCAATTATGAGGGCTAATAACACCAAATATGGGCTAGCAGGAATTGTGACAAAGAATTTGGATATTGCAATTTTGCAAACACAGTGTCCAGATCCATTCGTGCAGGCATTGTTTGGATCAACTGCTATTTCATATTTGGGAGTGACATTCCTTATGGAGGGTATAAGCAGAGTGGATTTGGAAAAGAATATGTACCTGCAACAGAAATCTGTTGTAACTCCAATTTACAACTCTCCTTAGCTTTGAATTCAATGTCTCCTCTATCATATAAAATGGATCGGATGAAACTTTTTGAAGCTATGTATACCTTTCCTCGCACATAAAATTCCCGCTTTATGAAACTTTTTTCTTCCATCTTTGCCTCTTTGGTCTCGTGGTGTCTCACTAATTGCATGTCTTCATTAGTTCAAATATTAGTACTTGAATCATATTAGTTAATGAAATTTTCATATGCAAATTAACCGTAATCTCCAAATTTTAAAATCAAATAAGTCATAATAACATTAATCTACAGCGAGATCTCATTACACTATCAAACTTTTGTTAACACTCTCTCCCTAAAATCACACGTTAACGTTCCCTTCCATCATATCAGATATTAAACAACAGACCCTGATCCAGAACAGAACACAACACAACACCAAACAAAGCACTGTTATTAAAGGAAAATCTTCTTTCATTTTCCGATTTTGCCCCTGAGCTTGACACCAAGAACTCTCTCCATCTTAGCGAGTACGGCCTGGTTGGGCTGGGCTTTGCCGTTCTCGTACTCCTGCACCACCTGCGGCCTCTCATTGATCTGCTTCGCCAGCTCTGCCTGGCTCATCTTCTTATCCAGACGGGCCTTCTGTATGGCCTGCCTCACCTCCACCGCCACCCGCTCCAGTGCCGCGGGCTCCGTCCCTTCCTCCAGCTTCCTCGCGTTGATCCCAGGCCCGGGCTTCCTGTTAGACCCCGCGTCAAACTTCTTGATGGTCTGCACCTCGGCGCCCGACCGCAGGGCCTGGTTCACGGCCTTGGGATTACGAAGGTGCTGGGCCTTGGGCCTGGACTTGTGCAGAACCACAGGCTCCCAGTCCTGCGTTATGGTCCCCGTCGATCGAGTCGGCATCGTTGCAAAACACGAGGTAAGTTTTGAAGAAAAACGAAATGATGAATTGAATGAAGAAAACCGGTTGTGAGTGAAGAAGAAAAATTGAAAACTGAAAAGAATGGTAGAGAGATGGTGATATATATACGAGGCTTGGTGAAATGAGTGTCTCTGGAACGTTCTTTGTGTGATTTGGGTGGGTGCCGTAATGCCGTTTGTGTGGTTTCTCCAGAAGGTTCGACCTATATCCAATTCGTTGCTTTGTGGCGTTTTCAAATGCCGTGGATATTTTCTTTCTTTCTTGTTCATCAAGCAAGTCGAATATATACTCTCTTTTTTTTTTCTTATTTGGAGGTTGATTATAGATTATGAACTTCATTATCATGGAAAGCAAAGTTAGCAAACAATGGGACGACGGACGAAGGTTAAAAAAGTATTTATATTCTTAAAATTTATTATTAAAAAATAATTTTGTGTTTGAATAAAAAATATAAGAAGTATTTTTAAGCAAATAATTTATTAAATTTCCTTACAATTTTGGTTTTTAAAAAGTGTGAAAATACTTAATCAATTAAAAGTAGACTAAAGGTTTATTTTAGTTTTTAGATCGAATCTTACTTGGAGTACTGTCCATTGAAATATTTTATTTTTATTTCGAATGACTTTTAATTTAATATAATGTTCTTCGTTCTATTAAATTTAAAAAATATTTAATATTCTTAGTAACATACATAATAATTACGAAATTAGTTAAATAAATATTATTAAGAGGCTTGTTACACATACAAGTCTTTTTGACTTACAAGTCTTACAAGTCCAATAAAACATTACACTTAATTAACGCATTACACACTTCCACATTCAAGAGTAAATAAAACACACGTTATTCAACAACTTCCTGTTTCCAAAGCGCGCTACTCACCATGCATTATGAAGACTCTTCTTCTTCTTCCTCCATGAAAATAATTTTCTTGCCAAATTTGAAGATAATGGAACTTCAGAAATACACCCCAACAGTTACAGAAACACACCCAAAGGATTACAGAAATACACCCAAACGGTTACAGGAATTCACCCAAATGATTATAGAAATACACCCAAAGGATTACAGAAATACACCCAAAGGATTTAAGAAATACACCCAAAATTCGTTGAAGTACACCTTATGCATATTTCAGAACTCTTTCTCTTTCTCCTCCTCATCTTCTGCTGCTTCTTCTTCTTCAAAAACGATTTCAGAGCTTGATGTAAAAAAAATAGAAATCGAGAATAACGAAGAAAGAAAACAGAGAAAAGCACGTAAATGAAGAAGAAGAACAAAAAGAGGAAGAAGAACGTGCAGCAAGAAGAAGAAGAAGAAGGAGAAAGAGAAGGAAAGAAACGAAAGAAAAGAAGAAGATGAAGAGGAAGAAGAACGTGCAAGAAGAAGAAGAACGAGAAAGAGAAAGCAAGAAACGAAATAAAAGAAGAATAAGAGGAACGTGCAGCAAGAAGAAGAAGAAGAAGAAGAACGTGCAGCAAGAAGAAGAAGAACGAGAAAGAGAAGGTAAGAAACGAAAGAAAAGAAGAAGAAGAGGAAGAGGAAGAAGAAGAAGAACGTAGACCTTGCATCGCGTTTTTGGGGGATTTATTCGTTAATTAACTTGTAAAACATACAAGCCCTAATGACTTGTATGCAGAACTTTTCTCTATTATTAATTTATTTTTTCGGTTCTTATATCGTGACTATATATTGGTCTTCTTGTTAATTTATTAATCTTAATATCATTTTAATATAAATATAGTTAATATTTTTTATCTTTAAAATTATAACATTGAAATATATATACATATTAAGAAAGATATTATTTAATTAATAATATTTATACTTTACGCACATTAACAATATTAAATATTTACCATATCAATAGTGGGACAAAAAATTGTAATAAATTGTTATGGATAAAATTGGGCTCTTATTAACATTTTAAGAAAATTATAAAAAGTATTTTATTAAATATTATTAAAAATAAATTTATATTTTAGTATATTGAAAATTAAGTTTTTTATTATATTTTAAAAATCATTTTAGATATGGAATAGAAAGTGGTGTTTTAGTTAAATATTGGTGTTTGGGGTATTTTTCAGAGATGTGAAAGTGTCAGAAACACTGCTCAACATGTAGATTCTGTGTTAGCTTTTCGTAAAATGAAAACAGCTTTATCAGAGATTCCCAACAGAAATTCACCACATGTCGTGTTTCCAGGCAACACGCAAGTTTCGTGTTAACGTAGCAGAAATTCTGTGCAAATTTTTAAAGCAACTTTATCAAAGATTTTCAACAGAGATTCGTCATATAGCAGCTGCTGAGCAACATGCAGCATCCATGTTACCCATTGTAGAGATTCGTGAAAGCCACGTGTCTCCATCCAAATAACACGCAGGGTGCGTGGTAACCTCCTTTTGCCACGTGTTGGCCATGCAGCAGCACGCAAGTAACGTGTTGACTGCTGTCTCCATGCAAGAGGCAAGCCTTGCTCTGGGAACAAGTGTCATTTATGGTTTAGTTTTGGTTCCGGTATATAAAAACGGAGGAGGAGTGGGGCTTGGCTTCATTTCATTTCATTTCGTTCCCCATTCGCTATTATCATACACTTTCATCTCACGAAACCATAGTCATTAGCCGCAACTGTTTTTTTTTATTTCATTTTATTTATTGTGTTAGGGGCAGGGGCAGAGCCACATAGTAGCAAAGGGGGGCAATGACTCCCCTAATTTTTAATTTCTTACATGTAAATTATATATAAATTTCAATTTAACTCTCTTAAAATTTTATTTTAGTCTTATTTTATTATGTAAATATTTTTAGCCTCCATCTCCCCTAGTTAGGGGTGATTAGTTAGTTTTAGAGTTCAGAGTAAGATTAGAACATCTAAAATGGTACGTAATTATACGTCTGCATAAAATCATATCATTAACTATTTGGGACATCTTAACCATGTAAGTTTATTATTTCCGGTTAATTTGTTAGTATTTATTTGGTTAGCATTAGTTTAGTAGTTTGTCATTATTTATTTGAATAATTTTTGTCTAAATGATTTTATTAATAAAATTA
Organism: Arachis duranensis; assembly: GCF_000817695.3. Taxonomy (NCBI): domain Eukaryota; kingdom Viridiplantae; phylum Streptophyta; class Magnoliopsida; order Fabales; family Fabaceae; genus Arachis; species Arachis duranensis. The sequence goes on from NC_029776.3 coordinate 90,403,782, forward strand.
ATAAAAAAATATGAATGTGAATGATAAGAAATTTGAATTTTTCTAATTATTATTTATTTTATTTTCTGTTATTAATTTATTCTTGTTGCTATTTATTAAATTAATTCCCTTTATGGTTAAAATTTACCAGGTTAATAGGATTCTTCTGTCCCGTAAATTTGACTAGCTAGCCAGAGACGTGGCATCCGGCGGTTGACCAAGCCTTACAAACCACCGAATTCTACCAGCTCTCGAAAGTTGGAGTGATAAGAGGGCATTTCGCGATACTATCTGCTCTTCTGAAAAGGTGATGGCCAGAGACATTGGAGGACGTGTTACACATATTCGGCCCACCCATTAATGGAGAGGTTGTGACTGGTTAGACCGATAGCAGTCACGACTTCTTGGTCACCCAGAGTTTCGCGATATTCGGCAGTGAACCCGTCGTAAGCAGTTCATCCAAAAGCTACATAAAACTTTCATGGGTTCGTCATATTAGAGACACATAGCCTTTAGACACATGCGAGCCTGTTAAGTGCTATGTTAGGCGTTGCATCTTCTGTCTGCTGGGTACCACCCTCTTCGCGGATAAATCGACAGCATATGCCCACGCGAAGAAGTATTGAACCAGCGATATTTGAAAGCTCTTATGCATGAATTGAAGCTTCAGAATACCCGATGAAGTATCCTAACATCGTCCACCTCTTGACTCCCATTAAACAAGTGTCGTGTTTCTATTTGAACTTGTGAACCAGGCATCTTTTGAACTATTGCCAAGAACCACAACGGCAAAGTTTGGTAAGATTCTTCCCACCCACTAAAAACCTTGGTTATCGACTTATGCTTTGCAAACCAAGCTTTTCGGTAACTGATAGTGTAGTTGAATATTGCCTGGACTTCGGCAATTATAGATTTGATCTTTATGAAAAGGTCAGATTCAACCAATGGCTTCATAACTTCAGCAATCATGTCTGAGTCTAACTTAGAGTGATCGTGTGAGATCATTCCCATGGAACACGTGTGCCTCCCATTGTATCTCCGAATCTTTCAACAGGCTTTCTTCTGTATCAAGTTGGCTCAGATAAGCCAGTTGCACCCACGTCCATCAGTCTTGCACTTTGCATAGAACGTTTGTGGTTCGGATTTATAAACAACATAATCGACTCATTTGGAGATAGTGTAACTCCGAATTGCCGCAATGACTGATTTTCTTGAACCGTATTGCATTCCGATTCTAAACTCCCCATCCTAAGGATCAGCAACACCTATAAGAAAACAAATTTGTCGCTCATTGATCCGTTAAAACCAAATCAAGTAAACATATTATCCACTCCTTACATATCTATGTTTGCATATTCGGGAAATTCCAATGCCTATATGGCGTCAAGATCTAAGTTACGCATAAAAAGTGGAACATTTATTGATTGACTAACTGCGGTTGGAACTACTAAAGTTTCTGCCATTGCCTCACCTCGCCCATCCCCGTCCTCGTCCTCATCACCAGCTTCGTACGTAGCTTCGAACTCCTCATCGCTATCATTATTTATTTCCAAGTACACTTCGTCTTGTCATCTTGCACATTTGTGTCATGTTGAACCTCATCTGCAGCTATATGCTCAAACTCACCATATAACTCAATCCTCAGGTGTTGTACCTAAGTTTGTTGGTGAATATGAAACATCCGCTGAATACTTGTTTCATCGACGATTGGCATAATTTCAAACTGTATCAGGCCGCCAAATACGACAACTGGACTCTTGTAGATATAGTTATCAGAACCAAACCAGTAATTAATCCGGTTATATGATTGGGTCACCAGGTCACTGGTTCAACTGGTGGGTCACAGATTCACCCGGTTAACATGGTCATAATTAAAAAAAATATAAAACTATATAAATAAAATTAAAATAATGGTTTAAAACTTAAAATACAAGTCTTTACAAATATTAATAATCTAATATCAACTCTTAGACATAATAAACTAATCTATAATAAACTAATCTCTAGTACAAAATATTCTCATAATTTAAATGAACAATGACGATCAACATATTACACATTTTTAAAATACAAGTCTTTGCTGATGATGCTTGTTCCTTAGATGGTGGTGTTTCTGATAGTGTTTGAGATGAAGACATTTTTAAAATTATAGTAAAAGAAACAAAAAATTTTCAGCAATGAAAGATTTAGCCAGGCAATTTTTTAATCAACACAGCAACAACCACCGAAGTTCACTAAGGATAATCAACAACAAATTCAACTATTCAAGTATTCACCTCTATTATCCGTCGACAAAATTCAATCCAATGATGTTATCCAGCAACAAAAGAAAATTGCTCAGGTTCAGCAACAATTGTGAAAAATCAAATACAGTAGCAACAACCACCAGATTCAACAAAAATTATAATTAAAATTTGCTAAGGTTCAACAATAATTCTAATTTATTCAAGTACTCAATTTTGTTATCTAGCAACAAAATTCAATCCAATGATATTATCCAGCAACAAAAAAAAAATTGCTTAGGTTCAGCAATAATTGTAAAAAATTAAATACAGCAGCAACAACCACGAGATTCAACAAAAATTATAATAAAAATTTGCTCATATTCAACAACAATTTAATTTATTCAAGTATTCAATTCTGTTATCCAACAAAAAAATTCAATCCAATGATGTTATCCAGCAACACAAAAATATGCTTAGGTTCAGCAATTCTAAAAAATCAAATACACAACAATAATCACCATATTCAACAACAATTCTAATTAAAATTTGCTTAGATTCAATAACAATTCTAATTTATTCAAATATTCAACTCTTATATCCAGCAACAAAATTCAATCCAATTATGTTATCTAGCAACAAAAATTTGCTCAGGTTCAGTAACAATTGTGAAAAATCAAATACAATAGCAACAACCACCAGATTCAACAACAATTCTAATTAAAATTTGCTCAGGTTCAACAACAATTCTAATTTATTCAAATTTGACACTGAAACCAGTGAAAGAACAGGATTGAAAATTCAAACAGAGCTCACCTGGTTAACTGGTTCCGAACTTCCAAGACCGCGACGAAACAAGAAGACGACGACCAACACCATCATCCAACGGAGCAGATGCTGCTTGACTGGTTCCGTCTGTTTCTTTCGCTGACGAAGCGAATGCAGGAGCACGAGACCGCGACGACGAGCTTATGAGTGTGAGATCGAGAGAGGTGGGGGGTTCCATTCAGATTAGGTTTTAACAAAAGGGGGTGGGGGAAGAGGCATTTGAAACGACGTCGTTTGCAGGTAAAGTTAAAGAAAAAAAATAAAAAACACAACCCAGACCGAGTTGTATTAACCGACCGGGTCACCGGTTTTGATGAAACCGGCCGGGTCGAACTGATTTTTACCGGATCTCATGCTTATTCGGTTCAATAAGTGACTTGACTCGGCCAGATGACTGGGTGATTGGGTTTTCGGTCGAACCGGCCAGGTCGAGTCGGGTTTAATAACTATGCCTGTAGAGAATGTTGCACACCTTCTTTAAAATATCAGTCACTATACTTTGATAGAGTCCGTACTGTAGTTTCGCAAATGTTATAGTGCACGGAACCGCAAATAAAAAGGTATTCTCACACGCAAAATTCACCCCATATGTATTTCGTATGACCTCACCGTTGTGGTAAACCACTACATTTGCAGTGCCTTCCATCACACCAATCCTGGAGGAAAATACCTCTCCCATAATGAAGTAAAATGATTACGAGTTTCAGTTTTTATAGGCAGAAGACTCACCTTGCAGATTACGTATTGCAACGCCATGCAACCAGCGTTTGCCACGTGTACAACACGCAGTATGCGTGTTGCTTGCCAAGCTGCCACATGTCAAACACATATGGTGTGTGTTGCGTTTGATTTGGACAAGTGTCCAACACGTTGGGTGCATGCTAAGTCAGCACGTTACCTGCGTGTTTTGCCTACACCTCTGTAACATCCACCCACCTGTATATACACCAAAATCTCCATTTCCAACAAAAACATACATCTTTATTTCATATTAAAATTCTTTAGCGAAATATATTTTTAGGATATAAAATATCCTAAATCTTTTTTTTTGTTTGGAGTAATTTTTTCTTTTCCTTCCCCCTAGCGTTTGTTTTGAGGTACTGAGACAGAGACTGAGAGATTGAGATTCGATATCATGTTTGTTGGTTAAAAGACTAGTACAAAAATTTCTATCTCTGTCCCTAAAATTTCAGTATTTCAGTACCTCCAAAAAGTGGAGACACCGAAGACCAAAATTTTTAGAGATGGAGAGTGAAACTTTGATAACATTTTATATTTAAAATACCTTTATTTCAATTAATTAATTCCAATTTTATCCTTTGTACAAATTAAATTATAATTTCATTATTGTTTCAATTTCTGTCTTCTACTTTATACAAAAAAAATACTAAAATTTATTTTAATTTTTGTTTCTTAGTCTCTAAATCTCATTTTTATTTTTTCGTCCCTATCTTTCCACCAAAACTATCTAACTGGATAAAAGTTAAGCAAAACTGTTGATGACGCACGGACTTATTTTTCTTTTTTAAAAAAAAAAAGAAAAAAAAGAAAAAGAAATGAAGACAGAAAGGGAGAAACCGAGAAAGCAATTTATAGTTTTGGTCTTTTGGAACACCCAATTTATTGAATTTAACAGGTTGAGAATGAGCGCTAAAACTTCCCCTTGGCGCCAAAAAATTTTACTGCACAGTCTCAAATATACACAATTCTACCGTAAAGCTTAAACCCTTTCATACATTTTTTCTGTCACTCTCGCATTCTCACCTCAACGATGAATCGCCAGAAATCGATACTTTCATTCTTCCAGAAAGCCTCGCTGGAAAACAAATCTTCCGGTGAGCGCCGACCTCCCGATTCGTCTGTCCGTCAACACGACCGTAATTTCACGGCCGCCGTCAATCCTCCAGCGCCGGCGGTAGAAGATGTCAGAGGAACCGACACGCCGCCGGAGAAGGTGCCGCGTCAGGTTCTACCGGCGACCTTCGCTTCGAGCGGGAATGGCTTTGCTCCTAACCTCTTTGAGAGCATCATGCACAAGTTTGTCAGCGACGGCGATAAGCTTAGTCATAGGTACAAGTCATTCATTCGGTCATTCCCCTTTAGGGTTTTGTTTCACCAAAATGCGAGAGAAAAAAAATGAAATGTGCTTATTTCGTAAAGTTTCGATGTTCTATTTTCTTATATTGTTTCCTTTTTCCATTAAGTTTATTAGAAAATAGAAAAAAGTAAGTTAACAGAAGTGTCAACTTGTTATCTGAACTAAATGCATGTGAAAGGTGAATGGAAAAAAAATAGCATGTGAATTTTCACTTTGAGAATGATGATCAATCATCATATTTTGGATTATTCGGTAAACTTTTGCAACATAGTAAATTGAAGCAATTTGATTTCTCCAAGGACTTTTATTCTCTAGCGAGTTAAACGATACCGAACATACAATACTGCTGGAACTGAAATTTCTAAATGAAATGCTGTTTAATTTAATATAATTTTTATTATTGTTATTTTGCCACTACAATGATCTTATGTGTGCTAATGTTTTTGCAGGAGCCAGTCATCAGATGACAGTTTGTGTAAGTCTTCTTCACCATTATGTGCTAACGGTAAAGGACAGCATCAGGAGTATGAAGGAGCTTTTCAACCTATGGTGAAAAATACTGCTGTAAGTCTCAAGGCAAAGGCAAATCAGTTAAAGCCTATCGAAATTAATGATGATGTTGTTGGGCCTGAAACACCAGGGATGCAGCCTCTTGCTTCTCATGCTAAGCGAAGTCGAGATGATGAATCCAGGTTTCGTTCATTGATGGATTCTGGCAAACGAGTCAGATTTCTTGAGGATTCACCATCACTGAACTTGACTAAGAAGGAAGCAGAAGTGGCTAGCAGGTTTGAGTGGCTTGATCCTTCTCGAATCAAGGATGCAAGTGGAAGAAGGCCCAATGATCCTTTGTACGACAGGACAACACTTTATATACCTCCGGATGCTTTGAAAAAGATGTCAGCTTCACAGAAACAGTATTGGAGTGTCAAGTGTAAATACATGGATGTTATGCTATTTTTTAAAGTGGTTAGTTCATGAAGTATTTTGACTATTGATGTCGTAATACCATTTAATTCTGAGGATTTACTGTGTATTCATTACCTTCAATTAATAGTAGTCTGCCATAATTAATGGCATTCACAGGGGAAGTTTTATGAGCTCTATGAAATGGATGCTGAAATTGGCCATAAGGAGCTTGATTGGAAAATAACATTAAGTGGTGTGGGAAAATGTCGACAGGTCAACTCTTTTGTCGTATATAGTCGTTTGATTATTACTTTCCTACTTGTTTACCTCTTACAGATTAAAGAGAGTTGTTATTACTTGCTACTTCAGGTTGGTATATCTGAAAGTGGGATTGATGATGCTGTTCAAAACTTGGTTGCTCGGGGGTAAGTACTAAGGATAGAGTGAGATTTTGTTTGAAAGTTGATTTGATTAAATGTAATGTACATCTGAAGTGGAGATTTCATGCAGCACATAGATGAGTATGGCTAACTCCAGATAGATTGCATGATATGATCTTACTAATCATGTTGCATATCAATTTCCTAGCTAATGAATTGAGGACTTAGTATGCCCTGTTTTGAGTTTTTTCTTTCGTTTTGAAGATACAAGGTTGGAAGGGTGGAGCAGTTGGAGACATCCGAAGAAGCAAAGGCTAGAGGAGCCAACTCTGTAAGTTTTTCCATGCTTACAGTTGTGTTGGCTTTGCTAAATTCTTGTAGGTGACGTTGTTCTTTGGTTGTACATAGAAAGTTTTGCTTCATAGCTATTTAACCTAGATGTGGATAAATTCACGTTCATTCAAACATTTTGAATTTCCTGTGTCTCAGTCTATTGTATGTGTTGGAAACTGTTTCCTACCTGATGTTGCAGCAGATAACATGACATTGAACTGAATTAAGATAAATCTTTATATATCATTTTATTTATTCATTATCCTTAGTGCTTTTGAGTTCTAACAAATTATCTTATGCAACGTGCAAATTCAGATTGCCTTTTTTGCATGGTATTACTGACTGTCATCATATTTTCAGGTTATTCAAAGAAAATTAGTTCAGGTCATCACTCCATCAACCACTGTTGAGGGTAATATTGGGCCTGATGCCAACCATCTGCTTGCAATAAAAGAGGTTTGCACTGTTGCTGAGTTATTAATTTTTGCAAGCTATTATAAGTATACCTAATGCATAGATAGTTTTGTTGGTACCTCGAAATGTTAAATGGTGATAAATTGAAAAATTTACAGGGTAGCACCAGCTTGGATGATGGTTCAGTTGTGTATGGATTTGCTTTTGTTGATTGTGCTCGTCTTCGATTTTGGGTTGGCTCCATTGATGATGATGCATCATGTTCTGCTCTGGGAGCTTTATTGATGCAAGTATGTTTTGGGACATCTTAATTACCTATTTTTCACTTTTATAATTAGGGTATAGGTTTCATGAATTGTAACTCATTTGTAAAACTTTTAGCTAATTTAATTTTGGGCATTGGTGTTTAGGTGTCGCCTAAGGAAGTTATATATGAAAGTAGAGGTGAACAACAATCTATTCTCAAATACATGTCAAATCTAAAGGTCCATTATTTCATGTTAAAATATAATGTTTTTTCAGGGCTGTCCAAAGGAGCTCAGAAAGCGCTTAGAAAATTCTCATTACATGGTGAGATGTGATCTTCTGTTGCTGGTGTGGGGATATATTAATGTGATGTAGAAAGCACTCTGGGATTTTATATGGGTGTTTCTTTGGCTTGGGAGCTACACATCAATTACAGCACTTCTTGAAATTGATTTTGCACGGTTTTATATAGTAATAAACATCTTGTGGTTGGAAAATGTTATGATTTATTTGGTAATTTTGTTTTTCTTATTTCAAAATGAACCGGGTTTTAATATGTACACAATATGATTAACCTTCTGAATCTGTAGACACCACCTGGACTATATCCATATGATATGAATATATATATATATATGGAACAAAATGTTTTCATAGGAATTCAGGCTATATATGTTCATTATTCTTAACGCAATTGCTTGTGTACATTCTGATAACTTGAGACCAATTACATTAGGAACATTTTTCAGGTCGCAATTCTTTTCATTACTTTGTTCTTTTGTTTTTGGATATTTTGGCACTACAACGCAAACTCCCTATATCCTAGGCACAAAATTCTCATTGTCCTCTAATTTATTTTAATGTTAGAAAGTATTTCTGAATCTCAATTCTCTTTTGCAGGTTCAACAACATTACAGTTGACTCCAGTGCAGTCTATTGCTGACTTGGTAAACACAGAAATCAGTGATTTAGTTCGCTCAAAAGAATACTTTAAGAGGTCTTTTCATTCACTTGATTATGTGCTGAGCAAAGTTACTCATCATGAAACTGCAATGTGTGCTCTTGGTGGACTGATTGATAATCTAGTTAGATTGAAGGTATGTTTAGTGCTTACTATGATTCCTTTTAAGTGGGGTTAGTAGCAGTATTTTTAAGAATATTCAGTTATGTTGCAATGGTAGTAGCAGTATTAAAATGCTCTACTTTATGCACAGCTAGATGATGTCCTTCAAGATGGGGATATATATCCTTACCAAGTTTATAGGGGATGCCTTAAAATGGATGGTCAGACGTTGATAAATCTGGAGATCTTTGGTAATAATGCGGATGGTGGGAAAACAGGTAAGTGATTATTTGATTTGTTCTATCTTAGAACTGTCTTAACTTTACAACATAATTTTATTAAAAATTAAATATGCAGTTGTATAATCAGTTCTCCTCTCACTTCAGGTACTTTGTACAAATATCTTGATAACTGTGTGACTTCATCTGGAAAGCGGCTTCTTAGGAACTGGATCTGTCGTCCTTTAAAAGATGCTGAAGGAATTAAAAAAAGGCTTGATGCAGTTGATGATTTAATGACTCGCCCGGAGATTGTGTCACAGATTGCTCAACATCTTCGCAAGCTTTCAGATTTGGAACTATTGCTTGGCCGAACCAAGTCCAGCCTTCAACTATCAGGCCCTCTTTTACTGCCTTTGTTGGCAAAAAAAATATTGAAGCAGAGGGTGAGTTACTTCTATTTTTGTTTTTTAAGCCTCATTTGTTCAGGACATGGTAATTGTTTTTCACGCTGACTTTGAAACCAAGTTTCACTCATATGTCAGATACCATCTTATTTTAATGTCAAAATAAGCACATTGACTTGCTAGCAACTTTGCATTTTTTATGGCAATCATAGTCTCTGCTTGGTGCACATATGTAATGTTTAATTTATTACAGGTGAAAGTATTTGGGTCACTTGTGAAAGGGCTTCGCACTGCTTTGAGTTTGTTGCTTCTTCTACAGAATGAGCAGCCTTTAACATCATCCTTGACAAAAGTCTTTAAACTACCAATTCTGGCTGGTAGTGATGGGCTTGATCAATTTCTTAGTCAGTTTGAAGCAGCTGTAGATAGTGACTTCCCAAATTATCAGGTTTGTTTCCTTACTCATGCTTCTCATTTAAAAAATATGAAATAAAACCTTCATATCTTCTCAATCTAAGGGCTTCAGGTTCATGAGAGCTAAACCCAAGCACTAAAGATAAAAAAATTTGCTAGTTTGAAACTTATATTGTATGGGAACTGGCATGTACCCTCATCAGAGGGTCCTGTTGGTGACAGTTTGCTGTGTTACTTGGAAATTATAATTGTTGATAACCATCAGTAATTTATCGAATATTTTAAATATTGAAACAGAAGAATATTCAGTGATAATAATATCAAGGGATGTATGTTAGTTCACAATATTGGATATAGTACTAAAATTAGGGTACCTGCTCAATGGCCATGAACATTGATCAGCCAAAGCTAAGGCTGTGAAGTATGATGAGGAAGAAGCACTAATCAACACCCTGATCTAGGGTCCAAGGTGATGAGGGCTAAATCCCAAAGACTGTGAGTAGGTCATGCACCTGAGACCAGATTGGGGACTATGTGAATGATAGGCAAGGAGTGGGAGACTTGACAGATACAAGATCCAGGGATGACAAGCCTTCGGGTAATTGTAGGTGGGATTAACTTGTTAGGAAATTTTAGATTTGGTTCTTCGGGAAGTGGGGAATGGGCCTGGCCAAAATGTAGATGAGGGTGGAGGCTAAATGTTTAACCAGGCTAACTGAAAATCACTTTGGTTTTATATAAGCTATGAATTCCGTTGCACTATTTGGGCTGGCTGTGTAAGCTTACTCTATTTTGACAGCCTTGTGTCCTTTTAACAAATTTGGTGCATTATGCTAAACATCTGTGTAATTAAAGTTTTAAACAATTCATTTATTGTGGTGACCAAATCCATTTCTAATTATCTTTGTTAAACACGTGCTAGCTGACTGCTTTGCCTTTTTCTACATAGAATTAACAGTTTGGAATTTTGATGTGTATTGTATCTCAAATGTTGATTCTCAAATTTTCAACAATATTACATGGTCATATGTTAGAACATGCAATTGCTTGTTATGTTGTTATGTTTGAATATGTTTTTCCTTTGTCAACATTAATGTGAGGAATAGAGGGAAAGTTTTTACTTGTATACATGACTAAGCATATATTATATCTGGTGGCAGAATCATAATGTTACAGATTCAGATGCTGAAACACTTACAATACTTGCTGAACTACTTTTGGAGAAAGCTACACAATGGTTTGAAGTTGTTCACGCCATCAATTGCATTGACGTGCTAAGATCCTTTGCTGTTACTTCTAGCTTCTCATCTGGAAGTATGTGTAGGCCTGTCATAGTGCCAGAAAGTTTTACGGGTAAAGACAATGGAGGACCTGTGCTTAAAATGAAGGGGTTATGGCATCCATTTGCCCTAGGAGAAAATGGATGTGTGCCTGTCCCCAATGACATAATTCTTGGTGAGAATGAAGGTGGGCATCATCGCACATTGCTGCTGACTGGACCAAACATGGGTGGAAAATCAACACTTTTGCGTGCTACCTGTCTGGCTGTTATAATGGCTCAGGTTCTCTCTTTTGTTCTAGTGTATATTCTCGTGTTTTCCCCCTGTTAGACCTCTGCACTCTACTCTATCCGCCTGATTTAAGTACACACCATTGTTCAGTTTCCTTCCTTCCTTCCTTTCTTTCTTTGTAACAAATTTTCCTTATTGTAAGGGGAAAACATTACACATTTTGGAATAATACAAGGGGCTTATGTCTGAATTATGAAACCTCTAGGGGGATGCATCTTATATATTATGCACTTTGCCATGTCATCTTTTTCTGATACCTTTCTTTATAATATGCCTCTGATGCCTTTGCAGATAGGCTGCTATGTGCCATGTGAAAGTTGTGTTCTCTCAGCTGTGGATATCATCTTCACACGGCTTGGAGCAACAGATAGAATCATGACAGGCGAGAGTAAGTACTCACAAATGGAAGTATGCTTTATAATTTGTACCATACGGCATCCAGATGATCTTTCCTGCTTAAACAAATCAATGCTTCTAGTAAGATGAAATGTACAGGCCAACAAATTTTGCTTCTATTTTCAGGTACCTTCTACATTGAGTGCACAGAAACTGCATCAGTTCTCCAGAATGCTACCCAAGATTCTTTAGTTATACTTGATGAATTGGGTCGAGGAACCAGCACTTTTGATGGCTATGCCATTGCATATGCAGTGAGGCTCTGCTCTTTACCATTCTTGTGTGTGTGTGTGAGGTTTTCCAAGCGGCCGCTTTGGTTTTATTTTAAAGTGTGCCACTGCTTAGAATTTCAATACTCTTTAAGTTGGAGAATTACAGTGTGGCTATCTTCTTTTTTTTTTTTTTCGTTCAAGGTTCTGTTAAGCTATACCTTGTGCTTGAGGCATAGTAAACATTTGAAATTGAGTGTGTGACCTAAAGTATCCATGTTTCGATAATGTCTGAAAATTGTCATCCTATTTAATAATTCTCTGGATTTCCACAGGTATTCCGCCATCTGATTGAAAATGTCAATTGTCGGTTGCTATTCGCCACACATTACCATCCACTCACTAAAGAGTTCGCCTCTCATCCGCATGTTAAAATGCAGCACATGGCTTGTGCTTTCAAGTCAAAATCTGATGGCTATTCCAAATGTGGTGAGGAACTAGTATTCTTATACCGGCTTGCCTCCGGAGCATCTCCGGAGAGCTATGGGTTGCAGGTTGCCCTTAAGGCTGGGATTCCGGAGAATACCGTAAAGGTTGCTTCAAAGGCTAGCCAACAGATGAAAAAATCAATTGGAAGAAGTTTCAGATCAAGTGAACAGAGATCAGAGTTCTCAACACTTCATGAAGATTGGTTGAAGACCCTAGTGTCTTTCTCACGGATACAAGATTCTAAATCTTTTAATGAAGATGATTTAGATTCATTAATATGTTTATGGTATGAACTAAAAGCTGCTTTTAGATCGGGAAAACAGATGTTTTAGTGGCAGGTAGGATGGGGTCAAGGATCTGACTTTCATAGTGCAATATGTAAATTTATACTGATTGAGTAGTTTTATACTTTTATTTTCCTTTCAGAAACATAATAGCTTCTTTGTTTTGCTTTTATATGGAAGAAAGGGAAAAGATGCAAATATAGAATTAGAGAACTAGCCAATATATAATGTCTGTCCCTTGTCTTCTTGTGACACTCGAAATAAAAATAATCTTAGGCATTAAAGTATGTTTAACACTAAAAGATGTTACCGATTTTTTATTTTATTATTATTGCTGGGCTTAAAAACCCCAAACCAAGGGAAACCCAAAACAAATTAGACTAAGCCCTGCTTTCGGCGCCACGCACAGGGTTCAATCGGAGATCTATTCACCGGCAAGCACAGCGGGAGGAGCCTGCCAAGAAGCAAATCAAATCCGCCATTGAAGCCAATATTTGCCTAAGGCTGTTGGCTACTGAATTATCGTCTCATCCCTCAATGTATGTTTAAATTTCAATTATTCACTATTTTAAAGTCCTTACAACTTTAAGTATGTAATTAGAGATAATGTGAAACTTCTACCGTAATATCCATTATAAAGTTATGTACATATCTAACTATATTTTATTCTGTCAATAAAAGGTATTTGATTCAATTATTTATTTTAAAAATTTACAAACGAAAATTATGAGATTGATTATAATGCAAAATTCTTACACTAAATGACAGGGGAATTAGCATTAGTGGATTGTTAGGCGAAGGGTATATTGGGATTGAGAAAGTTTAAAATTTGGCCAATATTTAACTATCAAAAATAAAATGAGTAATCTTGCACCATTGGATGTAATCTCCCACCGTTAAACACACTTATGATGACTAATTAATGGTTATATATCACAATTTTTGCTGGCCCCTAGCACTTCTCATTAAGATTTATCAATGAATATTATTTATATTTAGATATATTTAAATAATACTGTTCTTAATAATCATAATTACCTAAACCTTAAATAAAGCATGGGTCATTCCTAATGAGGAGATTGCTCTGGTCTTGCAAGAAGACCATGTTAGATAAAAATTAGGATGGCAGTTTTGCCTAGTCTTTTCTTTTAGCTTGTTTTCCTTTTTCCTTTGTCTCTGAACAACAAAATAAATAAATAAAAATAATGGAGGTTGACAATAATAATTTTCGCAAGGAAGACTAACGAGATAATCGAATGTTTGATGTGCATACTGCATAAGCATAACTTAAGTGTAACGACATTTTTGCAAGGCGAAATCCCTTCAAATAAATAAAATATAAAAATAAGACAATAAAACAGAAGAAATTAAATGTACGAGTGATTTGGCAAATGTTCCGGCAATCATTTTCCCCATGATTATTTGTGTCCTCAAACATGCGAAACTCCATGCACAATCCCCTCTCCTTTGTACTCGGTCTTCTCCACTCTCATCACTCTAATCTAACGTAAACTTTCATCTAACTAACTAAGCTTTTCTTCTCTCAACAAAAATCATGCACATGCACAAGCAATGATGTCACCACCGCATAGTTGAGTAAAACAAATAATAAATTAAAGAAAAAAATGGCGAAATCAATAAAACGGTTATCAGCAATGGATTTCTTAAACGGAGAAGAAGATTATAACCACCAGCACAACCGAAGAAGCAAGTCGATTTCAAGATCAAAACGGAAACAACTTGCACTCTCATGCATGCTAAACACCGAGGTAGGTGCAGTTCTTGCAGTCATTCGTCGAAGCCCCGAATTCAACCCTCTCTATTCCTCCCCGGAAGACACCTACGACTCCTCCATTGTCACCTCCTTAAGGTCCCTTCGTTCTCTCATCTTCAACCCTACACAAGAATGGCGCAGCATTGACCCCTCTATCTACCTCTCCCCCTTCCTTGACGTCATTCTCAACGACGACATGCCTGCCGCCGCCACAGCCGTCGCCCTCTCTTCCATCCTCAAGATCCTCAAGTTCGAGGTGTTCGATGAAAGGACTCCCGGTGCCAAAGAAGCCATGGAAGCTATTGTTACCGCCATCACCGGTTGTCGACTCGAGAAAACTGATCCGGTGTCTGAGGACGCCGTTATGATGAAGATTCTTCAGGTTCTTGCTGGGACAATGCACCACAGGGCTTCCATCTTGCTCAGTGATCCCGCTGTGTGCACGCTTGTCAATGCTTGTTTTCAAGTTGTGCAGCAATCTGTTAATCGCGGTGATTTGCTTCAGAGGAATGCCAGGTACACCATGCATGAGCTTATACAGGTAAGCTGATAGGAACCCAGAAAATTTTACTAGTAACACCAAATAAATCATATATAATCATGTTATGTGTATAGCACTATTTATTTAGTATCTCAAAAAAATTTTGTTATATTACCTATAAATAAGTTTGATTATTCTAATATTGTAGATTTGATTATTGTATTATAATAAATTTAATTAGTCTGATGATTGATTATTTAGTTAAAAAAAATATGAATCGGTATGTATGTAATAATTAATTTAATGATTTAGAGAGTTAATTAGTATTGGTTCAAATCCAAGATAAAAACAAAGAAAAAGTGTATTTCTATATATATACATCTAATTTGGGTCTGTCCCTTGTTCAGGTTGTGTTTTCTAGGCTTCCAGAGCTTGAGAAGAAGGGTGGCCGCCACCGTCTCCGCAGTGGGGAATATTCTGGATCAGAAACCGACGACGATGATGATGATGATGAGGATGATGATGGCGGTGGTGGGGAAGTGACTGGCTATGGGATTAAGTGTGCCATTGACATATTCCATTTCTTGTGTTCACTGTTGAATGTTGTGTCTGTGATTGAGAATCCTGATGGGACTTTACCTCACACTGCTGATGAGAATGTTCAGATCTTTGCGTTGCTTATGATCAATTCTGCTCTTGAACTTAGTGGGGATGTTATTGGGAGGCACCCTAGGCTCTTGAGGATGATCCAAGATGATTTGTTTCACCATTTGATTTACTATGGTTCATGGTCTAGTTCCTTTGTCTTGTCCATGATTTGCAGCACTGTCTTGAATGCCTACCACTTTCTAAGAAGGTTAGATTTCATTATTCTTCATTAGTCAGAGAAATAAACGGAATTTTAAAGATAGATTTTTACGTATTTGGTTAAAGAGAAATATTTTGTGTAGTCAGTTTATGAAATTTATCTGATGTAGATTTTACGTCTATTTTTTTATAATAAGTAAAAATAATTTAAATATATAATAATATGTTATCCATATATTCTTTCTTACTTTGAATCAAATTAACAAAATTACATGTCAAAGTCATGATAAAAAAAAAAAAAGTTGAGAAATAAGCATAGTGTAAGTTAGCATCAAGTCTCGTACAATGCATTCACACTAGATATTCTTATATCATGCTTCAGATGAACAGAACATACAACATTAAAAGCTTTGTTGTATAGTGTTGCTACTTATGTTATTTATGTATGATTTTAATGTTGTAGGTTTTTACGTTTCCAGCTAGAAGCTTTCTTTTTAAACGTGTTAACAAGACTTGCAAGTTTCGGAAGCTCAATTTCGATTCAAGAAGTAGCAGGCGAGGGAATAATAAACTTTTGCAGACAACCAACATTCATCATAGAAGCTTATGTGAACTTTGACTGCGATCCGTGTTGCCGGAACGTATTCGAGGATTTCGGCAGGCTTCTCTGCAAGCATTCATTTGCAGGGAGTGGTTCCTCCACAAGCATGCAAATCCAAGCCTTTGAAGGACTATTGATTCTGATTCACCACATTGCAGACAACATTGACAAAGATGATTCAGGTCCTTTAGGTGCTTATGCAGTTCAATTGAATGAGTATATACCTTTTTGGGAAGACATGGAGAGAGATGAAGATGATTTGGACACTTGGGTGGAACATGTAAGGATGAGGAAATATCAGAAGAAGAAATTGCTGATTGCTGCAAACCATTTCAACAGAGATAACAAGAAGGGTCTAGAGTACTTGAAGCATGCTAAATTGATATCTGATCCTCCGGATCCAAAAGGGTATGCATACTTTTTTCGATACACGCCCGGCCTAGACAAGAAGATCATAGGAGAATACCTTGGAGACCCTGATGAATTCTACCTCAAAGTTCTCAAGGAGTTCACAGAGACATTCCATTTCAATGGGATGGTTCTTGACACTGCTCTTCGTTTCTATCTAGAGAGTTTCTTGTTGCCAGGGGAGTCACAAAAGATTCAGCGCATACTCGAAGCCTTTTCGGATAGATTCTATGATCAGCAATCATCAGACTTGTTTGCAAGCAAGGACACTGTTCTTATCCTCTGCTATTCCCTCATCATGCTCAATACTGATCAGCACAATCCTCAAGTTAAGAAGAAGATGACAGAAGAAGAATTCATTAGGAACAATCGCGCCATCAACGCAGGACAGGATCTGCCTAGAGATTATCTTTCAGAGCTTTTTCAGTCCATTTCAAGTTATGCAATTGCCCTTGACACAAGTACTGTGTCACTAGACATGACACCAAGCAGGTGGATTCAGCTCATAAACCGATCCAAAGTGTCACAGAATTACATACAATGTGACTATGATCGCAGATTATGCAGGGATATGTTTGCTTGCATTGCTGGTCCATCGGTTGCGGCTCTTTCATCATTCTTTGAGCATAATGATGAAGAGGAGCTGCTCCATGAATGCATTGAAGGCTTGTTCTCGGTTGCGAGGATTGCTCAGTATGGACTAGAAGATACCCTTGATGAGCTCATAACATCTTTCTGCAAATTCACCACATTGCAGAATCCATATGCTTCTCCAGAAGAGACTCTCTACACATTTGGCCATGATTTGAAGCCTAGATTGGCAACAGTTGCTGTTTTCACCATAGCAAACATGTTTCGCAACGGGATTAGAGGGGGTTGGAAGAACATTGTAGACTGCTTGATAAAACTCAAGAGGCTTAAGCTGATTCCCCAATCTGTTCTTGATCTTGAGCAATCTGCAGATGCACCAACCACACCTGAATCAGCTGCATCTCCTACTGAAGATCATAGATTTAGCAGCCACCAAATGGGTACCATAATGCAACGCTTTACTCTCCTTTCGCCGGACAACATGGATGATGGAATAAACCTTAGTAACGAATCGGATAGGAATATCAAGATGATCAAACTGTGCCAAATTGGTAGCATCTTCAGTACGTGTTCAAACATTCCCATAGAATCCTTGCACAGCCTTGGGAGATCTTTGATATCTGCGGCTGCCGGAAAAGGCCAAAAGTATAGCACACAGCACGATGAGGAAGAAACCATTGAGTTCTGTTGGGAACTACTCAGTGCAGTAGCCATAGCTAATGCTCACAGGTTCCACATGTTTTGGCCAAATTTTCATGAATATCTTCTAGCAGTTGTTCAGTTCCAAATGTTCTCCCCAGTCCCATTTGCTGAGAAAGCTCTTTTAGGCCTTCTCAAGATCTGTCTAAAGCTCTTTTCCCAACCAGTTGATGACAAGATAAGCGAGGAGGCCATATTCAAGTCCATAACTTTAATGTGGAAGCTTGATAAAGAGATCCTTGACACATGCCATGATATCATTTCTCAAACATCCAGCCGAATAGTCACCGACTATGCTGCAAATTTGCAGACTCCTTTCGGATGGAAATCGCTCTTAAACTTGCTTTCAGTCGCCTGGAGGTATCCGGAAACCTACGACTTGGGAGTGGATGCGTTGGTTACTTTGTTTTCTGATGGAACTCATGTGTCACGAACGAATTATGCGTTTTGCATTGATTGTGCTTTTGGTTGTTTTCTAGCTAAGAACAGTCCTGCAGATAAAAAGAAGAAGATGCTAGATATATTAGCCGATTCGGTTAACTTGTTGATCCATTGGCACAGGACTCTATACTCAGATCCTGGGAGTAATTTCAGTATATCAAGCAGCACAAGCTCTTCCTCAAATGAGGAAACTAGCAGAAGCCTTGCAAACTACAACATGAACCTGTTTGTGAAACTTGGAGAAGCATTCAGAAGAACAACATTGTCAAGACAAGAAGAGATAAGAAACCATGCAGTTCATTCTCTTCACAAGAGTTTCTTGCTTGCTGAGGAACTCCTTTTTATATCATCCAATTGCATCAACTACTTCAACCTTGTGATCTTCGCCATGGTCGACGAGCTTCACGAGAAGATGCTGGAGTACTCGAGGAGGGAAGGCGCAGAAAAGGAAATGAGGAGCATGGAAGGGACACTTAAGCTTGCAATGGAGCTGTTTACTGATATGTTCTTGCAGTCATTGAGGCAAATAGCTGAGAGCCCTGGATTTAGGACATTCTGGTTAGGCATATTGAGGAGGATGGACACGTGTATGAAAGCTGACTTGGGGCATTATGGTCCATCAAGTTTGAGTGACATAATACCTCATTTGTTGAAGAAGATAATAACACAGATGAAGGAACAAGAGATTTTGGTGCCCAAAGAAGATGATGATATGTGGGAGATCACATACATTCAGATACAGTGGATATGTCCTGCTATCAAGGATGACTTATTCCCAATGTAGAACATCAATCTCATACTCATGTAATGTATTAGTATTTATTCTATCATCATCATGTTATGTATTATGTATTCTTTCTTTAAGTTTGGTGCAGCCATTTTTGTAGAACTTAGTGCATTCTCATTTTTATTTTCATAGTACTTTGATGATATTATAATTTCATTACACAAGGAATCTCAATCCACTACACTTGATCATAGATTTATTTTATTTTGACAGATGTTATATGCACCAATTTTTTTTAGTATAATTCATAATTGATTGATAAAAATGAGAGAAGATAAAACATTTCTTGTATGCACACAACCTTGGTCTAGTAGTCATCTTCTATACCTTACAATAAGTGCACTCGAACTCGAATTCGAAACTTGACTGATGCCAAGTAGTGGTAATAACTAATAACCCTAAACCCGGTGCACAAGCGTCCCGCGTTTAACGCAGGGTCCGGGAAAGGGCCGCAACCAAGGTTGTAATGTACGCAGCCTAACCTGATAATTATATCAGTGGCTGTTTCCACGGCTTGAACCCGTGACCTTGAGGTCACGTGGAGACAACTCATCCGCTGCTCCGAGGCTCCCCTTCAACTAATAACCCTAAACCAAAACAAAAAAAAAAAAATCTTGTATACTATAAAAAAACGTCCACATATAAATATAACTTCACATTATCCAGTCTAACGAACAAAACTTATTGAGTTAAAATGAAGTGAATACACCTTTCCCTGCTTGGCCATGCTGTCTCAGACTCTCAGGTGATTAAAATGGATTATCTCGTCGTTTGATTAATGCTGGTAAAGATCTGCAGTCTTATGTTTTACAAAATTTTCAAAATATTTCATTTTACAGAATGATTATTGATTAGTACCACAATATAGTTTACTGTATCACATTCTGAAATGAAAATGTTTCTTTTTTTTATTGCAGATCTTCTTTTTGTGAAAACATTCTAATTATTTAGTCATGGTAAAATAAGATAGTAAATTCTTTACCATGTTTAGGAAGACTGAAATCCAACAGACTTAAGGACATAAACAAATGCTATAAATAATCAGTTATAATGTTATACATACAAAATCAGTAGATGACTACATATGCACTGGCACACAATAATCATGACAATATTAAGGCTTGATTGATTTGTGTTTCGTTTTCAATATTTTCTAGTTTCAAGATTTTGTGGTCGAAAAAGGAGTAAAAATATAAAATGAAAACAGAGTTTTTACTTTCCCTGTTTTCACTTTTTCTTTATAAAATTCTAAAATTAGAAAACATTGAAAATAAAAATAGAGAACGTTTTGTCAAACCAAATAAATACTAAACTTACATCACTTAAATTAGGATGAAAGCACCTATGTTGACAGAAATGGTTAAATAAATGTGCAGCAATTTTAAATTGCTCCACAAGTTATTGCAGGTTATTCTTGCAAGAGTTACATTTCCAGCAACAATTTCCTCATTGCCAGAGTATACAAACAGTTTAAACACCTCACTGGTAGCAGCTCATTTCAGCTTGTAGGTAATCTTTTCCTCAAAGCTGTTGCGCCGTGCTCTATTAAGATATCACTGCCTTTTCCAAGATTCCAATTCCTGTGATAAACATTTTCAATTTATTGTTGAAGAATCAGATATGAATTCACGCCAACAAAAATTCATGAACCGGACTCCAGGAACAAGAGATACAAAGACTCATCTAATGCATAAGGTGCCGTTAATCTGTAAAATGCAAACTCTCTGGATGAATAAAAATAAGCACACTATAACATCATTCTTAGTCTCATCTTAGTAGATTATTTCACAAATCCAAATCAATGAACTTGTCTTAAGAGGAAAGTCGCACAGTCCTAGTCTATACCTGACAAAATAGACCATGCCATTGACCACACAATAAGTTGATTGGGAACCCAAGTTTTGAATATCGAACTATCTCATCATGCTAACCTGCCATTCAGCCATTCGGGTAAACCATTTTTATGAGATGCATTTCCATTATCCTTTTAGTCTGAAGGACTCAACAAACATATGATTAATTCTTCAATTGAATCTAAGTTGTACCCTAATTTTAGTTCTCATGCGAAGTATCAGGATCTACCCTTGCATATTCCTGTAAATACTTGCTATTTAAAAGACTATTTCCTACTTTCTCCGCTCCAAAAAGAAATTGATCTTAACTTTAAAGGGACAGCAACAGTCTCATATCTAACTTGCATGACAGCACCTTAGGTGTTTGATAGCATGCAATTGATTCCTTTACTTGGTTCACATGCCGCTTTCCTCATATGGAATGGAACTGTGGTGTCAATTTCATTTCGCAGTGTGATCTAATAATTCTTTTAACATAGAAAGTACATATATAATAATCACTTCAGAAGATAATGTTTTTATATGATAATAAATCCTAACAAATGTCTACAAACAGTGCTTATAACAGAAACAAAAATTCTTTAAACATCTTAGGGAATTATTCCAATCCTAGTTAAGTCCCTATAATGATACAAGATACCATGTTCCAATGCAAGCAATTATAGTCAAATAGTTAACCAACCTCATTCACTGAGATTCTCGGTAGAAGTGTCGGTTTCATCCTCATCGACATCCTGTATCTTTGCGATCTCGGCCTGAGCCCTCTCCAATATCTGCTTCTTCTGCAACTCTAGCTCTCTATTGAAATCCAGCCTCATCTTCTCCAACTCCATCATCTGCTGCCTCTTACTATTCTCAATCTTCTCGTATATCTTCCCAAACTTCTGAATCGAATCTGCCAGCACACGAAACGAACTCTCCTCCTCCTCCTCATCCTCACCATCACCACCAACACCACTCCTCCTCCTTGCCGCAGAAGCAACCCCAACCCCAACACCATGACCATCTAAACCATCCTCATCCTCATCACTTTCACTCTCACCGGGACTATCCCTCATCTCATCAAACCCATTGGACCTACTAAGGTACACCCTTGTGTTCATGAACACATACTCCCCACCATCGACGCCACAAGCGAGACCATACTCCTGCCGTGTCGACGAAGCCATCAACATGTCCATCTTCTTGAAGAATGCCCACTTGCAAGAACCCAAACCCAACTCTTCAACCTTTCCTTTCTCCTTCTTGTACCTTCTCTTGAGCTTATCCAACATGCTCTTGCATTGTGCAACGCTCTTCTCAGCTTTCAATTCGTCAGACACCTTCTCTGCAACGTCAAGCCAATCGTCAGACCTCAAACTTGTCCTCCCAAGTTGCAGGAACTTGTCACCCCAAACCTCAAGCAGCACGAACGTGGCATGCTCTGACCAATCATCGCCGTATGAGTATTTGACACGTGGCGCGAACTCGTATCCCGTCGGAACAGGGGAACCTCCTACCCCGACCTTCCTCTTCTTGAAATACCCGTTTTGGACCCCGTTACCACAGTCGTCGTCATCGTCTTCGTTGTTGGTGTTATCAACGACATCGTTTCCGTAGTTTTCGAATTCGGCGTGTTCTTCTTCGTCGTCGTAATCGTCATCCTCTTGGTCCTCGTAGCGAGGGTTGTGGTGGTGGAATGGGGGTGGTCTAATTGGGTGTTTGTGGCGGTGGGAAGGGTTCTGTCGGTTCAAAGGGAAGGATTTTGGAGGGTACCTTGCGTCGTCTTCCATGTCGTCCATGAAATGGGAACGAAACGAACCCCAATCGAATTTTTTGGTGAATTATGTGAAAAGGTGTGGAATTTGGGGGGATTTATTAGAGAATTGAAATTGAGAAAGTAGAGGTAGAAGGAAAAGTGGAGTAAGAGAGAGATTGGAACGGTTGGGATGAATTGGTTATGGTTAGGGTTTCTGTGTAAAGTGGAATTGGGGATTATTTTTCAGGCTGTTTTCTTCTCACTCTCTCTGTATCTCCCTCTCCAGGTTGGTGGTAAAGAAATGGGCCTGATTTGGGCTAAAGGAAAGCCTGTCTGAAAATGGAGCTATGAGAAATTGGGTAAATAACTGATGGATCTCAGATCAAAGACAACAATAGAGATTGAAGCTTGAAGCTTTCTTTGCATCATATTCGGCCCAAACAAACATGGGTTTGGATACACATTGTAACACAAAAAAAACAAAACTTGTTTCCATGGCTTCACCTGCCTCTACTTCTAGTATCCAATTCCTTCAACCTTCCCGGATAAGAATGTTTAATGTGTATACGCGTAGTATAATAAGTGAGTGTTGTGATGTTATAATACTTTAAGCAGTATATACCCATTTTATTCCTTAAAAAATTTGAGATTTGATATTTTAGTCCTTAACTAAAATTAATTATTTGATTGGTCTTTAACAATTAACTCCGTCAATTACTTAGGTCCTTTATTCCGTTAATTCTAACGGAGGACAAAATAGTCCATAACAACTCTAACAAGGAATAAAATGGTCCCTGATCTAATCTGTTTGGAAACGATACTGTTCTCTCTTAATTTTCATCATATCTCATATAACACTAATAGTCTAACACTATAACTTCAAACTACACAATACACACTCTATAAATTTAATGTTTACAAGAAAAAAGATTCTTAACTTGTTCTCAACCAATTCATACTCAGGAAACTAATGCCTATGTCTCTCAATTAGTTGTCGTCTTCGATGGATCCCATGAATCTAGATAGAAAGCCTGATTTGTTAAAACTCGTCGTCGTCGTTGCCATCTCCCTCCTCCTCTGCCCTAACATCTCCATGACCACATTGTCCACCACTTTGATCACTTCCTTCAGCTTCTTCTTCGAACCAATATTTAGTAATCGCTTCAGTTTCCATATGAGCGGCAACGACGACATTGCTCGTTGTAATAGTTTGGATGCGAGGTCGAAACTGTCTGCCAACTTGGACTCCGAGAAAGAAGGAATGAAGCACTCGGTATCTATTTCAAATGAGAATTTGCATATGATGTCGAAGGAGAATTTTTTCATGATGTCCTAATGTCCAACAATCTATATTGCTTGCCGGAGAGTGGAGAAAGGCGTGCCTTTAGAGTAGTTGTGGAACTTGGTCTTGAAGATGTCGTGGACGTTGTTGGGGTTGGAGGTGATATTATCAAAGACGTGGAAGTAGATGTTTTTGGTGAGTGAAGTGCAGATGAGGTAGATGTACTAGTCACAAAGATTTAGGAAGTGTGTGATCCATGACATATTGAGGTAGGTGCGACACGTGTGATAATTACAACATGGCTTAATCTTGGAGTTAAAGAGGAGGAAGGAAAAGATGGAAAAGAAGACTGTGAAAGTGAAGAATGAGAGTATAAATGTTAGGGTTATGCGAGATATGATAAAAATCGAAGAAGAACAGTGTCGTTTTCGAATAAAGGGGTCAGGGATCATTTTGTCTCTTGTTAGAGTTGTTAGGGATCATTTTGTTCCATGTTAGAGTTTTCAGGGACCATTTTGTCTTCCATTAGAGTTGATAGAACCAAAGATCTAAATGACTGACGAAATTAATTATTAGGAACCAATCAAATAATTAATTTTAGTTGGGGACTAAAATGTTTGATTTGAAATTTTTTAAGGAACAAAATCAATATATACTCTACTTTAAGATCGAGAACTATTTTATCCATTCTATTAGGAGGGAAAAAAAAGCTCCCTCAAGTAGTATAAAGTATACACTATTAAATATGGTGACTAATTTTTTCTAGTGACATTCATCATCTTCCTCTTTTCTTTTTTTAACCATGAAGACGCTCTTGAATTATTCAAACCGCGATAAAAATACATCTGAATTTTATTATCAATAAAAATACTTTTAAATAATTTAAAAACACGATAAAAATATTCAATAATAAATGTATTTTTAAAAAATGGCTTAAAAATTGAATTTTAATACGATTTTTTAAAAGCGTAATTAAAAAAATAAGATATTATTATTTTTAAAATTTGGTAAATTTTTTGCTAAATATATATATTTTTTATTTTTTAAAAGTATTATTGGTTGTTAACAAAAAATTATAAAAATAATATATACTTAACAAAAAATCACCAAATTTTAAGGATAATAATATCTCATTTTTCTAATCATACTCGTAAAAAATTGTATCAAAATTCACTCTTTAATGTGTTTTTTAAGAAATACATATTTAATATTAGATAATCATGCAAAAAATCTAACATTAATTTTGTATTTCTCAAAAAATACAGTAAAGATTGAATTTTGATACGATTTTTTGTGAGCATGATTAAAAAAATTAGATATTATTATTCTTAAAATTTGGTGATTTTTTATTAAGTATATATTTTTTTGTGATTTTTTAAAAATATTATTAGTTGTTAACAAAAAGATTGCAAAAAATATATATATTTAACGAAAAGTCACCAAATTTTAAGAATAATAATATCTCATTTTTATAATTTTACTTGCAAAAAATTGTATCAAAATTCAATTTCTAATATATTTTTTAAAAATATATATTTATTATTGGACATTTTTATCTTATTTTAAAATTATTTAAAAATATTTTTATCGATAATAAGATTCAGGTGTATTTTTATCAATATTTGAATAATTCAAGAGCATTTTTTGTGGTTAATCCTTTTTTTTCGAACACTACAACATTATTTCTCGCTTTTGGCACTTTGTCATTGTGGCCAACCATTGCCATCGGCCAACTACTACTATCAGTCATCCTAAATTTTAAAATTTTAGACTCAATTTAGATAAATAATTTAATTAAATTCTGTTTGAAAAAATAGGTTAAATAATAAATACTTATATTAAAAATAGTTTATAAAATAACATATTTTGTATTTGATTTTTTAGTTTTAAAAATATTTATTTTAAAAAAATATGATAAAAAGTTTTTATTAGGAAAAATGTCATTTTTTAAACTTTTTTATAAGCACTTAAATAGTTTTTTAAAAAACTGTAATTTAATTTTAAAAATTACACTAAATTTTAATACTACTATTTTTCATAAATTAAAAATTCAAAAAATTTTTTTTTAAAACTTTCTAAACATGCTCTCAATCTTAACCCAAAATCTTATGNATTCCTCCCATACTCTAATATTTGAAAAAGTATGCATACTCATATTACATGGATCATTAGAAATACACCAAATGGCAAATTTTCAATAATTTATATGCCTAGTTGTCTAGACATTTTTTACATACAATTGTATCCCCATTAAAAGCTAAATTTAAAAATAAGCCTAAAGAAGTTAAAATTAAAACCAAACCTAATGTTATCATTTGTCCAACGGAAAAAGTCTCGTTTTTCTTTGTCTTTTTTTTTTTTTTTTTTTTGTTCAG
>NC_029776.3:90430128-90434752 GCF_000817695.3 Arachis duranensis
AAATTAAAAAAAAATTATCCCCGATTTCAAAACTTAAATTTCATCTCCAATGGTGGCAGAATATGACAATGTTATCACTTGGTAAAGGAACTCATAAAGGAGCGAGATTAGACTTTTGTAGAAATAGACGCCATTAACAGTTAAAAATTTGGGAGTTTTGCAGCGATGGGCAAGGAATGGGTGATGAGGTTCTTTGTTAATGAAAGAAGCAAGAAGAATAGTAAACATATAAATTAATATTAATTTGGTACTTGGTGTATTATTAGTGATCCATGTAATATGAGTACGCATACTTTCTCAAATATTAGGGTACATACAAGAGCAATCACTATAAAATAATGTTTAATTCGAGTGCCATGTATGCACAAGGCAAGTGGCCTGGCAAGCTTGATTGTGTAACAAATTAATTAAATCACGCGACAGCGCCCCAATGCATAAATGTCTTCATGGAATTGATCACTTCTCACATTTATTACGGATTGCTTTAAATTGGATGCAAACTCAACTACACATATATACCTCAGCTATAAATCATCGCCATATATAGCTAAGCACTATGATAATGCTATAACAATATAATTCACGATTCCTCTCAATAACTAATAATTCCAAATCAATCATTTCATATATAAATTATAGAACAATTTTCGATATATATACATACTCAAAATTAAGAATGTCATTGAAGTAGTGCATGCCCATATCATACTTTGTTTGACTTGCCAAAAGTTTAAACTTGATCCACAATAGTCATTTATTGCCCCATCACTGTCTGCCACCTGTAAATGGTTCCACCACACGGCAAAATTATCACAGTAAAAATATATGTTTCTGCTATGGATACAAGCTAATGAGAAATAATACTTAAACATAGTAATAAATGTATTATATGCTGATTTATTATTTCTCAATTATTAGGATTTACATCCTGCTCAACATTAGATAAGTGGTGTATGAATGAATCGGTTGGAGATATAATTATGGGCGTCCTCTTATTAATTTAAATTAAAAAAAATTTTGCTAGGGAGCTAATGGAGTATTTGTATAATGTATATAATGGGCTATTTATTTAACTCAATATGAATTAAAAAATAAACATTCAGAATAAAATACTATAATTTCTCAAACACAATATACCCATACTATCCAGAATAACCATCTAGGTACTAGTAGGAATAATAAATTTTATATCCTACTGAATCGAACATCCCTAAACCTCCATTATACACATTGTACAGATATTCTATTAACTCTCTATATTTCCTAAAAAAATCATCATATAGTATCAAAACTTTTATAATTGAAAAAGTTAGAGTTTGATACTCGATAAATTCTAAAAGAAAAATTAACATAAAATATATAAAAAAATTTATACAAAAATTCAAGCAAATTTAAGAAGAGATTTTTATTTGAAAATATGTTAAAAATATAATTATTCATGTGTTTCTTCTTATTAACTTAAATTAAAAAAAAAGTTTTATAATAAAAATATAATTATTTATCAATCATATTAAGTGTACACAAAAAATTAACTACTAAATCAGTTTCTAGTATAAAATATATATTAAAAATAAATTAAATAATATATATTTTATTCAGTGAGTGATTTTAGTATCTACGTAATAATTTTTTATATAATAAGTATTTATATTTTAATTATCATCTTGCATGCTTGCATTTTCATGACGACCTCTTATATATGCAAGGCTTGTGAAGAGAGAATGTTAGGTTGGTTGGGGCATGTGTGAAGAGAAGTTAATATACCTTAGTAGTAATTGTTACCGCATGTATTCCACTTGCATGCGTATAATAATAAAGATTTCATGATGCATGGTCATCATCATGGACCACTAACGCTTCAGCATTTGGCAGAGCTAGTAATGATTATTCTTTAGTAGTATGCATGGTATGTGGTTGAATAAGGAAGGAGCTAAGAAAATAGTGGCCAATAATCATGAATGCCAATGTAATAACTTAACCTTATTGCTAGCCATGTGGCTCTGTGTAGCTGGACGAATATTACAATTACTCTCTCAAGAGAATGAAGATGGTAACTTGTGAGGTTGTAATTAAACCCCACTCTCCTAACCCTCCTACTACACATTAAATACTATTCATATTTTTTTTTATATCTTTCTAATAATATATTATTCCTACGTCTTAATTTCCCATGCATTCTACAACTATATAAATGCATGTATGTATAGCCACTTATTATATAGTCATATTATTATGATGGAGATGATGAAGTTGATTTCGGTGCTTGTTCTTTGTTTGGCCGTGATGGGAATGATGTTACAAAATGTGGATGGAAGGAGCATGATGAAGAAATCAAATAATGAGGATGTGAAGAAGCCTCAATGGTTCTTTGATAGTGTACCTTCTAGTGGTGGAGTAGGCTCAATTGGCGGTGCAGGAGGAGGAGGAGTAGGAGGCCTTGGTGGAGGATTCGGTGGCGAAGACGGTGGTAGTGGTCTAGGGGGTGGTTTTGGAGGAGGTAGTGGTGGCGGTGGTGGTTTAGGGGGTGGTTATGGAGGCGGAGGCGGAATAGGAAAAGGGATAGTTGGTGGAGTTGGTGCATATGGAGGGATTTACAAAGGAATTGGTGGTGGCATTGGAGGGATTGGTGGGGGTGCCGGTGCCATTGGTGGTGTTGGAGGTTTTATTGGAGCCACCAAGAAACAAGTTGAAGCAAATAATAAACCATGATTATCAAAACTATTTAGCTAATAGGAACTTCCAATTTTCATAGATTTTGTCATATGATAGTAATTATTATTATTATTATTATTATTATTATTATTATTATTGTTAGTATTTTAATTAATTTCATGTATGTGTTGTTGATTTTACTTCATATAAGTGCTTGCTTAATTAATCAATATTTTCTTTTCAATGATGATTTTAATGTACCCAATAATAATTCATGTAGCTATATGTATGAGTAATAAGTAATATATATTTTGTGAGATGGATATTGTGATAGACGGAGTACGTGTATAATTTATATTACATGAATGGAAGTGAGAATTGTATGTGGCGATTTAACTTTGTAGCATGCATATCTAGCTAGGTTTTGATATTTTAGCTTTTGAAACACATCATCAAGTGCGTGACTTTAAAAGACGAGGAATATTATAGGCTAACAAATTTTATAATTTGTAACCATCAATTAGTTATTATTAGTATTTTTAATGGTATAATATTATATCTAATGATATAAAATTGTTTTTTTTTTTGCTGGTTAAATACTTGTTAAATTTTAATAAAACTATTGATCCATAAACTTTTTCTTAAAAGATAACTAATTGGATTTAAATTACCTTACTCTACTCAACATAATACATATATATGGTGAAAAAAAACGTTAGTATCATCAACGGCATCTAATCAAATCTTGGATTCGTGATATAATTAATTAGCTCAGTCATTTGTATAAATAAGTGGTAAAATTTCAATTTAACTTTAATTGAATTAGTCCTTATTTTATCGAGTTAAGAGATACAATGCAAATTTTAAAATATCAACGACATTTCTGAAATTAAGTGTACAAAGCTATGATCTCAGCAGCAGATGCAGGACACTCACGAACATGTTATGTGGATTTTTGGGTAAAAGTTATGGAATCAACTCACCTATAAGTTAATATGTAGTGCAGGAAATGGAGTTGTATTGTTAAGATCTCAACAGCAAAACAGGTTTGTTGAAGAACACGCTAAGATTGCAGAACTGAAACAGAGAAAGAGGATGATGAAGGAGAGAGAATTGATGAAGTGAAGTAAAGTTGTATTATTGATGTGCATTAGAGACACAGGATCCTCTTATATACAAGCTGAGCTACTTCTTCTCACTATGTATATACACAAGCATAACTAAATCTCTCAATAACTATCTAACTCTAACTAACTCTCTTAGACTCTTTTTGTTGGTGCTTGTTAGTGCTCTCACCAACTCAAATTGTGTTGTTCATTTGTTTGTGATAGTGTAATTAGTGTACATATATTAATTAGCCTTAGGAAACCGACCCCACTTAGTGAGACAAGGCCGACCCCACTTAGTGAGACAAGGCTTTGTTGTTGTTGTATATTAATTAGCCATAGCTATATATATTTACTAGAGTTAACCAACTAAATTAGTCATCATTTTTTTAACTCATTCTTTTATTTATATACAAACTTTTTCGATATATTGATTGTGGTGAGATTTATCACTCTACAGAAACTGTGCAGCTCATGTCCTTCTTCTTTCATCATCTATTTTTTTCCTTTTTTAATCACATTATCTTCACTGGTAATAAATTCAGAAAATTTTGACATTGAAAATAAAATATGTATAACATAGTAATAATAATTTTTATAATAAAAATATTATACATATATAAAAATTGACTATTAAATTATTTATTAACCATTATGTATTTATGTATAAATACATATATTATTCAACGCATTTTTAATATGTATTTTGCATTTTAATATATATTCTATACAGATAATTATTTTTTATGTATATATAATATGATTATTGCTATAATGATATTTGTTATTGTAAAATATAATTAATCTTTAAAATATTTAATTTACAAATTAAAAAATTAAAACTAATTTTAAAAGAAAATAATAAT
>NC_029776.3:90434771-90435392 GCF_000817695.3 Arachis duranensis
ATCATATACTCCTAAAAAAAATTTAAATTATAATAAAGTCACTCACTCCCACGACAATATACATAAATTTATTCTGATCTTCACACATTCTCATCCAGCTCTAGCATTCATGACTGAGCTTTTTCACAAGTCGTCATGTCGGTGTATACATTATTTGAATGAAAAAGAGAGACAAATAAAAGAGAAAGAGCAATGCTAGGGGCCAGCAATTTTTGTGATTGTTAGCCATCAACTAGCCATCAATGATGATTTGATGGTGTGAGATTGGTGTGAAATTTTATCTAATGGCCCACCTTCCTCTGCTGGTTACATGCTGGCCAAAATTCAACAAAACCGCTGGTCCCCTAGACTTTTCCAAAGAGAAAATGTAATAAGGAGCATGTAATAAATAATCCAATTTTAGTGTCTTGACGACAAAAGGTCCAAATTTATTTAGAGATGCTTCTCAAGTGGCCTTACTGTTTTGGCGTCCGAAGAAATTAACAAATCAAAAGCAGCATAATTGGGACTAAGTTACTTGCCTAAAAGGTTCCAACTTTCACGCGTTACAACATGATATCTTCAAATACCCTACAAAAAAAATTAATAAGTCAAGAAGTATGTAATAATTTTAAGTGGCAA
>NC_029776.3:90435462-90436027 GCF_000817695.3 Arachis duranensis
TAACACATCTCCCACTGATTATAATACGTGTGATTTGAATAACTTTGTTGAAAAATCACTGCTAATTGACGTGTCATTCCCAGCCAAATAACTAGAACAAAATAAACTTGAAGACGCCTCTTTGAAGTTCTTACCTAAATGGGGATTGAAAATCCATTATTTTCCATTTTTATTCCTTGTGAATGCAGATTATGATACTGTCTTTTTGAGTTAAGTAAACTAGTCGTGTTAGTTTTATCTTGTTATCAGTTTATCAATCAATAAGATTCTTAAAGATATCAGTTAGGAGATTTCATCAATAGTCAAGGATGTGAAAACCGCACCAGTTAATAAACCAGCTAAATAATTGAATTAAAAATTTAATAGTTTAACTGTAGTTGAATTTAACTAAATAATATAAAAAAAATATTATACAATTATTATAAAATATATCTTTCTTTTTTCTTATTTATCATGATGTTAGAATAATTAAAGTTGTGAAAACCATATTGGTTAATAAACTAATTAAATAACTGATGATTTAAAAATTTAATGGTGGTTTAACTGTAATTGAATTGTGATCCAA
>NC_029776.3:90436124-90442089 GCF_000817695.3 Arachis duranensis
ATCATGATGTTAGAATATGTTGTTAATTATATAAAAAAATAAAATTCTACATTTCGTTTATTTTTTTTTCTCATTATATATTTACAAGTGAATTACAAAAATATAAATCGATTTTTATCTATTTTCGTATTTGTTCAATTCAGTCCCTGCAACCAGTTGACAGCAGATCACATGCTGATATGTCAGGTAACGTGTTTACGTGTCTTTGTCTCCTTTGTAATACAGACAAATTGTCCTTGAGTCCCTCAATTTCTCAATCGTCCAACGTGATACTTCCACCGCTTCTTCCACTCCCTCTCTGTCGCCACCTCCTTCCTCTCTCTCTAAAACTCTCTCTCCCTCCACCTAAATCCTCGCCATCATAAAAATCTTTGTCTCCAATCCAAAATGAAGCACAAAAATTGGTTGGATCAGAAGGAAGAAACTCTCATATCAAAGTACTCTAAAATACTCTGCTCTGACACCATCACTAAGCTCAAGACTCGCAAAAAGAAGTTCAAACCCGTCGCCGACCACGTCAACTCCCTCCACCACCACCACGATCCCACCACCTTCCTTTTCGAGTTCTGATGATGATATTATTGATAAAGATGATGATTGTGACGAGGATGATGAAGAGTGTGAGTGAGGTGGTGATGATTTTTTATGATGATTCTGGAGAGGAAGTGAGGCAGATTAGGGGCGTTAGGGTTAGGGTTTTGGACGGGACAGCTCATCATGTTCATATCGATCTATTATGCGCCTTTGCATCTAGCATTGGGTAGACCTCATATAATAACTGTCATACCTCTACCCTATCCTTTATTTCATTTCTTCGGCAATAATAAAAAAAACTTTTTGAATTATGGGGACAAGAAAAAGAATTCAATACGTAAATTTAGCATTTAAAGAATATTCTTTACTAATCTTATTTTTCAGTTATTTAACCCCCTTGTCTTACCAAGTTCCATATTAGTCAGATTAGTAAACAAATAAAAAAAGAGAGCAAATTACTAAAAGAATGAATAAAAAAGATAATAATATATATATATATGAAGAAATTCGTCCACCCCCAATATATTTTATGGCCTCTCCCATAAAAAAACTTAAGATACCAATTCCATTTGGAATAGAGGCGGTGACGATGAGGGAGGAGAGGAGGAGGGAGAAAGAGTTTCAGAGGAAGAGGGAGGAGGTGACGATGAAGAGGGAGCAGGAGAAGCAGAAGAGGAATCACGCTGAACGGTTGAAGAGAACAGGGGGCGATTGTCCATATTAGGAAGAAGACAAAGTCACATGGACATGTTACCTGACACGTCAGCATGTGACCAGCTGCCAACTAGTTGCAGAGGCTGGATTAAATAAATACGAAGGTGGGTGGGAACCGATTTGTATTTTTATAATTGTTAGGGATTGCAATGTCTATCGGATAAATAATTAGGGGTCGAAAAAGGATTAAATATACTCTAATAATATTTAAAATTCCATCAGAATATAAATAATATGATAAATTAATTATTTAGATTTTTATTCAAATATGATGCTTTATATTTAATTTATAAAAATTTATTTCATGTATTTAATAGGTATTTAATTAGACTTATTATACAATTAATTATGAAGGTATAGAATAAAATCAACCAAGATAAAAAGCTTTTAGATTGAAGTGAATTTTTTAAAAAATAATATGAAGATATGATTTATGTGGATGAGAACAGGCTTTTAGCATGAGCACTGGCGCTGATACGAGCCTTCCCCACTTCTCTCACAATCTCATCTCATGACATGTCCACTCCATACTCTATGCAAAGCTATCATCTTTTTTCAGTTTTTATGCAACTACTTTTGTCCTTTTACCATCTCTTCAAAAATCTTAGGTTTTAGAATTGTTTTAGGCTGCATCTTCTTCCCCTGAATGGTTGTATTTGGCCGTGTATTAGGTAAAATTTTTTAAACTTATAAAACTGTGGGAGAACAAACGGACGATTAGTTCATGCGTCTGAGTTCTATAAATCGTGAGTTTTATCCTGATTTAACATTTTAGTTTGAGTAAATATCCTTTTTGACCCCTAACCATTTACCTATAGGACATGTCACCCCCTAATCATCCCTGAACCACTAAATGAGCCTCATCTTGAAGAGGAACTGGACAAGCCATCCCCTATAATTGGTTAGCAGAAGGTTGCCCATATGATGTGTCAGTTTGTGCGTGATATAGCAGATGCTAGTGCCACATCATAAAGGAGAATTGATATAGAGACTAATCGGTCCCTACACAAATACCAAATGTCGTCATAGGGTGAGAAAAGTATAAGAGACATTGAACTCTTTAGTTCTTTATTAATATCCTTCGTTTACTCACACATTCACAAAAAAGTCCTAAAACTTTATTTTTCTCCTTCGTTTCCTTTCAAATTCCGGTGACATTATTGCATGTGGTATTTCTGGAGACGATACGTTGACAGAAGTTGAAAAGGACCAACAAGGTTAGTTGTTAGTTTTCCACATTCATACTCTTCCTATTTTGCTTTTTGTTCTGTTATGATGAACTCGTTTGATGAACTAGAGAATGCTTTGGATTGTTTTGATGAGTGGTTTTTGTTCGAAACTAAGTTAACTATACAATTATAATGTCTTCATAGAATTCTGTGGTGAGCTAGGTTTCACGTATTATTATCTGTACAAGCTAGAATGCAAGATGTAATCTTAATTAGTATATTCTATTTATTTTACTAAGTGGTGTTTTATGTCTATTGGTATCCTCTGTTGAGAGTTTGTTAAACAATTTAAATGAAATATTGTGTTATTTATGCAAATGTCCATTTTTGTTGTTCTTATGTTCAATCATGGTGGAAGGTTCGAAAGAACTATGAATGGTGAGTTATGCTATAAAGATGGAAAAGTAGAGAAATTTTCTCCAATGAATGTGAATTTCGTCAATAAGAAGGATTTGGAGGAGCTGTTCATAGGGGTTAGGATATTTGGAGTATAAAGCTATGTTCTGGCATGATCCAACTGTGCTGGTGTTTGAAATGGGTTGCATGTGCTCACTGGTGACAAGGAAATAAATAAAATGTGTGACTTTACGCTTAGACACAACCTGAAAGAATTCTTTTTATATTTTGAGCATCTGGTGGATCAGCCTTGTATTCTAGGAAATAATGCGGTGGTGGAAAACCTTTTTGAAGATGATTCTTTACAGGAGGTAGCTTCTTTTCATGATGTTCCTTTGGAGGAGACTCAATCATCATCTTCATATAATTCTTATGAGAGTGCCGAGGATGATGCTTATAAGCCTCCACTTCCTAGGTATGAGAGTGACAATAGTGAGAAATCTCTAATACCTGAAAGCAGGATGGAGAAAAAGAAACCTAAATCACCATTCAACACTAAAAAAAGGAGGTTATCAAGGAGATACACTGGGACTAGGAGAAAGATGCATATTTTGAATGGAGATAATAAAAGTGGAGATGGCAGTGGAGTTGGCACTAGACATGGTAGTGGGGCTGATAGTGGAATCAAACTTAATGAAAGTAGAGGTTCCGGGTTAGACCAAGCCCAATGAAATGTAGCTGAACATAGGCCGGCTATGAGAGGCCTAATTGTTGTAGGTGTAGACTCTTGACCGTGATGAGGTGTATAACTATAAATCTAAGGAATTTGACACCGCTGTTGAATCAGATGAGGAGAAGGGTCAATCGTCCTATATCCATGTAGATGATACCTGAATGAGCTAAAATTCTCGTATCAAAACTCTTGTTTTTTTAGTTAGTATTAAGTCTGACGAGAATAATATTCTACAACCAGCAATTCGTTGATTTTCAAACCAACCCATTGACTATCTATTATTTGATTTACTAATCCTTTATATTGGAATGGATGAAGGGTTAAATGGTTTGGCAATTCCTCACGTGGGGCTGAATCCAGAGAATTTTGAATCAGAGCTTTCGATTTTTGTTCATCTTTCGCTGTAATAATATCTTGAGGTTTGCAGCGATAACTTGGTATATCTACTATACGACCATTAACTAAAACATGTTTATGGTTAACTAATTGGCGGGCTTGAGGAATAGTCGAAGCCATACCCAATCTAAAAAGTATGTTATCCAAACGCATTTCAAGTAATTGTAGTAAAACCTGACCGGTTGACCCCTTGGCTTTTCCGGCGATACGAATGTATTTAAGCAATTGGCGTTCTGTAAGACCATAATGAAAACGCAATTTTTGTTTTTCTTCTAAACGAATACGATATTGAGATTTTTTACCGGAGCGTGATTGGTTTCTAAATTCGCTTCCGACTGTAGGCTTTTTACTAGTTAGTCCAGGTAAAGTCCCCAGACGGCGTATTTTTTTGAAACGAGGCCCTCTGTAGCGTGACATAAAGACTCCCTTTTTAATTAAAAAATGAAAAATCGAAATTAAAACTAAACTAAATGACAAATATGATATGAGAAATGAAGCGAAATTCACAAAAGCATTGTAGTACAAAGAAGAATTGTATGAATTCTATCAAAAATTGTATGATAATAAGCTTTTTCTGTATAACGGGATTGTTAATTACTCGTTGGATTTTGTCGGGCCATTTACCATTTAGTGATTTATATGAATCATTAATCTTTCTTTCCTGGGGTTTTTCTATTTTTCATATAGTTTTTTGTTTTAAAAAGCATAAAAACGATTTAAGTGCAATAATCGCACCGAGTGTTATTTTTACCCAAGGCTTTGCTACTTCGGGTGTTTTAACCGAAATCCATCAATCTGCAATATTAGTACCCGCTTTACAATCTCATTGGTTAATGATGCACGTAAGTATGATGATATTTGGCTATGCAGCTCTTTTATGTGGATCGTTATTATCTGTAGGAATCTTAGTTATTACATTTGGAGAAGTCATACAAATTTTGGGTAAAAGCAATAATTTGTATTTTTTAAATGAATCCTTTTCTTTTGTTGAGATCCAATACATGAATAGGAATGAAAGGAACAATGTTTTACAAAAAACTTTTTTTTCTTCTTCTAGAAATTATTACAGGTCTCAGTTTATTCAACAACTCGATCGTTGGAGTTATCGTATTATTAGTCTGGGTTTTCTCTTTTTAACGATAGGTATTCTGTCAGGAGCAGTATGGGCTAATGAGGCATGGGGATCATATTGGAATTGGGATCCCAAGGAAACTTGGGCCTTTATTACTTGGACCATATTTGCGATTTATTTACATACTCGAAAAAATACGAAATTCGAAAGTGTAAATTCTTCAATAGCGGCCTCTCTGGGCTTTCTTATAATTTGGATATGTTATTTAGGAATCAATCTATTAGGTATAGGATTACACAGTTATGGTTCATTTACATCTAATTGAATTGAATTTAATTAAGGAAAAAACCTCTGGCAAATACAAATAAAGAAAGCATAAGTATATATACATCATAAGAGATAAGTATATATACATATCTAATATACTAATATATAAAATATATAAGAAATTTGAGTATATATTCGATATTCTATTTATATATAATATATTTGATATGAATATAGAAAGAATAAAGAAAAAATGGAATTGTCGAGAACCCTTTAAATCAAGTAGTAATGTAATGATTCAAGGGGTTCTCACAAACAACAAACATATTTACATATAATTAATTCCAATTTTGTTATGTGGTTTATTTCTCTTTTTTTGGGGGGTTGTATTAATTTTCATTAAAAAAATTTAGAAAAAATTTGATAGAATGGCTTCAACCTTGTCAACCGAGAATGAGAAAATAAAATCTGGATAAATACCAATACCTATTACGGGTATAAGGATAGAAATCGAAATAAATAATTCTCGCGGACCAGAATCAAAAAAATACGAGTTTGGTGTATTAAAAAGCTTGTATCCATAGAACATCTGCCGTAACATGAATAATGAATAAATAGGAGTTAATATAATTCCAATTGTGTTTAAAAAAATTATTAGTATTTTTGTCATTAAAAGATATTTTT
>NC_029776.3:90442189-90442421 GCF_000817695.3 Arachis duranensis
TGTTGATTCTTGAACACAGCTACTTATGAGTCTTGGCCGTGGCCCTAAGCACTTTGTCTTCCAGTATTACCACCGGATACATCAATGCCACAGACACATAGCTGGGTGAACCTTTTCAGATTGTGACTTAGCTTTGCTAAAGTCCCCAGTTAGTGGTGTCCAGAGCTCTTAAGCACACTCTTTTGCTTTGGATCACGACTTTAACCACTCAGTCTCAAGCTTTTCACTTGGA
>NC_029776.3:90443233-90443884 GCF_000817695.3 Arachis duranensis
AGAGTCCTTTCAGGTTCTGGATCAGCTTCAACAAGAGTGCCTTTATCCTTGTTCCTGCTCATAAGAAAGAGAAGAAAACAAGAAAAGAAAAAGGAATCCTCTATGTCACAGTATAGAGATTCCTTTATGTTAGTAGAAAAAGAAAGGGGTAGAAGGATGAAGAAGAATTCAGATTTTTAGATGAAGAGAGGTGAAGAGAAGTGTTAGTAATTAAATAATTAAATAGAAAAAGAGAGGAGAGGGAGAGGATTTTCGAAAATAATTTTTTTGAAAAAGAAGTTAGCAATTTCGAAAATTAAAAATAAAATAAGTTTAAAATTAAAATGTAAAACAATTAAAAAGAATTTTTGAAAAAGAGAGGGAGAATTTTCGAAAATTAGAGAGAGATAGGTAGTTAGTTGATTTTGAAAAAGGTAAGAGACAAACAAAAAAGTTAGTTAGTTGATTGAAAAAGATTTGAAATCAAATTTTGAAAAAGATAAGAGGATAAGAAGTTAGATAGGATATTTTGAAATCAAATTTTGAAAAAGATAAAATTTTGAAAAAGATAAGATAAAAGATAAAAAGATATATTTGAAAAAGATATTTTGAAAAAGATTTAATTTTAAAAATTACTTAACTAACAAGAAACTACAAGATAAGATTCTAGAA
>NC_029776.3:90447672-90454274 GCF_000817695.3 Arachis duranensis
GGGAGAATTTTCGAAAATTTAGAGAGGGAAAAGTAGTTAGGTGGTTTTGAAAAAGATAAGAAACAAACAGAAAGTCAGTTAGTTGATTGAAAAAGATTTGAAATCAAATTTTGAAAAAGATAAGAAGATAAGAAGTTAGATAAGTTATTTTGAAATCAAATTTTGAAAAAGATAAAATTTTGAAAAAGATAAGATAAAAGATAAAAAGATATATTTGAAAAAGATATTTTGAAAAAGATTTAATTTTAAAAATTACTTAACTAACAAGAAACTACAAGATAAGATTCTAGAATTTAAAGATTGAACATTTCTTAACAAGAAAGTAACAAACTTCAAATTTTTGAACCAATCACATTAATTGTTAGCATATTTTCGAAAATTTGATAAAAAGATAAGAAAAAGATTTTGAAAATATTTTGAAAAATAATTTTGAAATTTTCGAAAATTATAAAAAATGAAAAAGATATGATTTTTGAAAAAGATTTTGAAAAGATAAGATTTTTAAAATTGAAATTTTGACTTGACTTGTGAGAAACAACTAATTTTAAAAGGTTATTATGGAGATCAGTTCTTGTATGCGGTTGCGCAAGACGCAAACAATCATGTGTTTGTGATTGCCTACGTTGTGGTTAGGACCGAAAACATAAATAATTGGAGGTGGTTTCTGAATTACTTAACTAACGATCTACAAACATCTATATTATTTGGTTGGCACATGAAGTCTGATTAGCAAAAATTAACACATACACTTCAAATTGCATTTGTCTTATTGTTCGCTAGTTACATTTGTCTTTTTTATAACTAATTGCATTTGAGTTTTTATTAACTAATTGTATTTGATTTTTTTTGTTAACTAATTACATTTAAACCACTGTATTATAAATGCACTTGAGCATTCGTTAACTAATTGGAATTGATTTTTTTGTTAACTAATTGCATTTGAACCATGGTGTAAAATCTAGAATTTTTAAAAAATTTTATTATGAATCAATTTTAATTTATTTATTTATTAAAGATTTTAATTTCAGAAATTATTTTAGTAAAGTTAATTAAATCAAATTTTGATAATTAAATTAAAATTTTTTATCTAACTTTATAATTATTGGATAATTTTCATATTTAAATTATAAAGTTTAGTAATTGTAAAATAATAAAAATTTTATATGTGTTGATTTAAAAAATTGAGATTTGAAGTTTAATACTTTTATTTTTATGAAAAAATAAAATTAATTATATTATCCCTAATTCTTGGATTAGAGTATTTATTTAAAAATAATTTATAAATTGATGAACAGATAGTAATTTCAATTACTATATTATTCCTACTTTTCTTAAAACTACCCCCTATACGGTTATACCTAATTTTTACCAAAATCCTAATTTTCACTACACTCAAAACACACACTTTTTTCTTTACCCAAACCCTAGTGGTCACCTCCAACCCCCCTTTCGTCACTCTCTCAATGAAAACACACGCTAAACAAACACACTCACACACGCACGGAGAGGAAATTTGAGGAAGAGATAACACTGACGGAAGGGAGGAAGAGAATCGCTGGTTTGGTGCCACCGTTGCCGTCGCGTCCTGCCACCACTTCCACCACAAAGTCGCCGAACTTAGTTGAGGAAGAGAGAGATCAAATGGGCTTTGAGGAAGAGTGTTGCATGAGAATGAAGAGGGAGAGCGCCGTCGCGGGCTGGCCGTCGGGGGAGCTGCTGCTGCAAGCTCACGTCGCCTGCGCCATCATACCGTCATTGCCCACGCCGCCATCACCTTGCCATCGTCGAGGAGAGGAAGGAAGGAGCTGCTGCAGTGGTTGTTGTCGCGTTCTTGGTCGCCGCCGAACTCGCCGTCGCAGAGGAGGCAGTGGCACGAGGGGAGAAGGTCGTGGAGGAGGAGGAACCGTTATTGCCAAAGGCCGTTGTCACTGCTGCTCGGGGTCGTGGTGGTCACATGCCGCCGATGATGGAGTTTGCCGGAGCTCTGTCACTGTTATGCTCTTCGAGAGTTGTCACCGGAGTTGCCGCAGCTCCATTCTTAGTTCTTTTTTGGTATAATAAATGTCTCTGCTCTGAAAATTCTTACTGTTGTCGTTTTGTTATAAGTTATTGAGGATTTTGTAACGTTGATGTCATAAGGTTGAGTTTTGAATCTTGCATGACGCGTTTGATGACTGTCGTTGACTGTGGAGATGGTCGGATTTGATGTTGCTGCTGCGAAATCAGAGTTTTAAGTGTTTTGTCACGTAGTTAAGTCACGAACGAGGTAGGGGCGCTTTCATTAAACTCATTTTATTCCCAAGAATTGTTATAAATCGATATTGATGCAAATAACATATTTTTTGTGATTATGTGAGTCTTATGGATTGAACAGAGTTGCCTTGAATAATGTGATTTCTTGCTTGATTGGTTTATCGATATATGGAAGATGTTTAGTTGGATTTTGAGATTGATTTAAGGTTGTTATGATGATGATTGGATTGTGACTGTTTCTGATTATTAAGTTGGCGTTGTGGTTGTGAATGAAAGATTGATTTAGAAATCTGATTCGTATGTTTTATTAAAGAATGATTTGAGGTTTGGAAAATAATTTGGTTTCAGAAATGAATTGAGATTTGAAAATGAATTGATGTTAGAATTAGTTTGATTTTGGAAATTATTTGGTATTAAAATTGGTTTAATTTTGATAAAATGATTTAAGATTTGGAAATGGTTGGGTTTTGAACCGTTGGAAAAAGGTTGAGAAATGGTTTGGTTGGGACCCTTGAAGGGTGACAATAGTCCAAATTTTAAAGGAGATGCTGTCAAAATTTCTATAAAAATTGGAAATTTGGTTTGGAATGTTATTTAGAAAAGTTTGGATTTAAGAATTATATTATTTGATTTCTATTTATTAAGAAAAGCAATGAAGTATGTTTTGAGTTTAATTTAGTTAAGAAAAGAATTACCCTATTTTGAATTTGATTTACCAAAGAAAGATTTATGTTTCGAGTTTGAATTATCTAAAACATAAATTATGTTTTGAGTCCCATTCAATATGAAAACGTTCTGTTTTGAAAAGTATTTAGTGAATTTAAAAAAATATTTTCTCAAGTCTTTTGAAAGAGATTTAAAATGGAAAATGGTTTATGAACTTGAAAGAACTTGACATATAAAGATGACTATGATGAGTTGGTAGTGTGTCGGGTGATGCATGAGCATCATTCTATATTTTTTTATTATTTTAGATAACTTTATTGTGTTTTATTTATATTTTAGTGTTTGAAATCTATTTGGATGCTATTTTGAGGCACATTGTGGTTTTATTAATTTCAGGAAAGATTCGGGCGAGTTTGACAGAGTTTATGCAGAAGAAAAAAGAAGAAAGTAGACGCTGTCAACCTAACTTCCATGCACTCCAACGAGCATAATTTGAGCTAAAGAGATCCAATTGATGCAGTTCCAGTGGCATTAGAAAGCCAACTTTCATAGTTTTTCAACGATATACAATAGTCTATACTTTTCTTCTGGCATCATGGCACTAAATACAATGACTCGGCGTTTAGCGCCATGTGCTTCGTAACCAGTGCCCAAGCCACTGTCTCGTGGGGTGCTAAACACCGAGCCTGGCGTTTAGCGCCAGGAAGACAGCAACAACTAGAAGCTTACTACCTCCAGGGTGCTAGCACCAATAGTGCGGATCCAATTTTAAGGAAAGGGCTTCATTAGTTAGATTTGTGTCGTATTTATCTTATTTTATTTCGTTTTAGTTATTTTTATTCCCAAACACAATCTTTTGGGCTTTAGTAGTGATTATTCTATTTTATTTTCAAATCAAGTTAGGTTAGATATAAAAGGAAAAAGATTTAGCTCTTCGCGCTCTCTTCTCTTTGACCTCATTTAGTTTTTCACACACTTTTGAAC
The DNA here is from genome assembly GCF_000817695.3 of Arachis duranensis. Taxonomy (NCBI): domain Eukaryota; kingdom Viridiplantae; phylum Streptophyta; class Magnoliopsida; order Fabales; family Fabaceae; genus Arachis; species Arachis duranensis. The sequence goes on from NC_029776.3 coordinate 90,451,576, forward strand.
CCTAGCTTTTCTTTGAATTATGAGCATTAAACCTCCCTGGTTAAGGTTAAGAGCTCTGTTTATTCTATGGATTAAAACTATTATCAATCTATTTTTATTAATGTATTGATTTAAATTCAAGGATTACTTTTATTCTTCATCTTATAAATTTGAGTGTATTGGAAAATAACACTTGTTCTGCATGAATTCTTGTTGATTCTTGGAAAAGATACCTCACTTGAATACTAGCTTGAAAGTAATTTCCTCCTAAACTGCTAATTGCCTGGACTTAACAGGATACGCGACATATAATTCTCTTATATTTGGATAATTAGGGTTTTTATGGCTAATAAACTAAAATTGAACCTAACCCTCTGATCTATATTAAGTGCCCTAGGAATTAGTGGTTGATTAGGTTAGAGGAGACTAAATCACTAAAGAATTAGAGTCTAGTCAATTACAGTTTTCCATAAATTGAATCTTGCATGATTAAAATAATTGGTAAGAAATCTTAATCCAAAAAATAAACATATCTGAAACCTTAGCTATTCTCTCACACATTTTTTCACACCAATTTTACTATTTGTTTTCTTAATCACTGAATTACATTTTAATATTTCTGAACTACAAAACACCAATTTCTGCTTGTCTGACTAAGTGAATCATTCAATTATTGTTGCTTAGGCTATCAATCCTCCTGGATTGATCCTCACTCACCTGAGGTATTACTTGGTATGACCCAGTGCACTTGCCGGTTAGTTTGTGGTTTTAAAATCCACACCAAATTTTTGGCGCTATTGCCGGGGATTGACTATGATTAACAACTACCCGTTGTTTGATTGCTTAGATTAGACATTTTTGCTTTAAAATATTATTTAATTTTGTTCTTGATTTTTGAAATTTAAGCTTTCACTTATTTAAAAAAAATTCCCTTAATTTTTCAAATTAAGTTTGGTGTCCCCTTAGTCGTTTCTATTTTATTTTTCCTAACTATTTTCCTCCATTATTTTCAAGTTTTTTCTTGCTTATTTCTCTTTACTATTTTTGAATTTGTTGGCTTGATTTCTTTAGTGATTTTCAAATTTCTAGTACCAATTATTTCTTTTATCTTATTTTATTTATTTTACTCATATTACCTCATCGAGAATTCTCTTCACTATGACGTAGAGATTCCCACTTCTTTTTGTTTTCTGTTTGTTTATGAGCAGGAACAGGAACCAAGAACCTCTTCTAGACTTTGATCTTGAGATTGAAAGAACCTTGAGAAGGTGTTTACAGTAGGCTGGAGCTTACAAAGCCAGTGAGAATCTCAAGAACAATTTTGAAAAGGAAGTTGAAGAGTTCACTATGGAACCCAACAAAAACAATATTGTTAATCCTCATGTTCTCAATGGTCCTAATATTCTTGAGCAACCTAGAAGGACGCTTGGGTTATACACTGCTCCTAGTCCCAATTTCTATGGAAATAGTATTGTTGTACCTCCTGTGGCTTCTAACAAGTTTTAGCTGAAGTCTTAGCTCATTACTTTGATGCAAAAGAATTGCCAGTTTCATGAACTCCCGCAGAAAGATCCAAACTTGTTTATCTCTAATTTTATGTAGATTTGTGACATTGTGAAGACAAATGGAGTTCATCCAGATGTCTATAGCTTGCTTCTCTTTTCGGTTACTGTACGAGACAGAGCCAAGCATTGACTTGATACACATCCCAAGGAATGCTTGGATACTTGGGATAAATTGGTTAATAGATTCTTAACCAAGTTCTTTCCACCTCAGAAGCTGACTAAGTTAAGGACATATGTTTAGACTTTCAAGAAGAGAGAAGGTGAGTCTCTTTATGAAGTTTGGGAGATGTACAAGATGATGTTCAGTAAGTATCCTCCTGAGATGTTTTCAAACTGGATTCAGTTACAAATTTTCTATGATGGAGTTACTGAGGCCACTAAAATATCTCTGGATAATTCTGTAGGCAGATTGGTGCACGAAATTGCAATCACACTTTTGCAATCCCGCACAACTAACCAGCAAGTGTACTGGGTCGTCCAAGTAATACCTTGCGTGAGCAAGGGTCGATCCCACAGAGATTGTCGGCTTGAAGCAAGCTATGGTTATCTTGTAAATCTTAGTCAGGATATCAGAAATTATCAGGATTGATTGTGAAAAGCAAAAGAACATGAAATGATTACTTGTTTTGCAGTAATGGAGAATAGGTTGAGGTTTGGAGATGCTCCATCTTCTGAATCTCTGCTTTCCTACTGTCTTCTTCTTCAAACACGCAAGTCTCCTTCCATGGCAAGCTGTATGTAGGGTTTCACCGTTGTCAATGGCTACCTCCCATCCTCTCATTGGAACGATTCCTAATGCCCTGTCACGGCACGACATTCCATCTGTCGGTTCTCAATCAGGCCGGAATAGAATCCAATGATTCTTTTGCATCTGTCACTAATGCCCCGCCTTCAGGAGTTTGAAGCTCGTCACAGTCATTCAATCATTGAATCCTACTCAGAATACCACAGACAAGGTTTAGACCTTCCGGATTCTCTTGAATGCCGCCATCAATTCTAGCTTATACCACGAAGATACCGGTTAAAGAACCCAAGAGATAACTACTTAATCTAAGATAGAACGGAAGTGGTTGTCAAGCACGCGTTCATGGTTGAGAATGATGATGATTGTCACAGATCATCACATTCATCCGGATTAAGAACAAGTATTATCTT
>NC_029776.3:90454433-90455656 GCF_000817695.3 Arachis duranensis
TTTGGGCCATCAAATCTTGGGCAAAGTATGGACTATTATATATTGCTGGAAAGCCCAGGATGTCTACTTTCCAACGCCGTTGAGAGCGCGCCAATTGGGCTTCTGTAGCTCCAGAAAATCCGCTTCGAGTGCAGGGAGGTCAGAATCCAACAGCATCTGCAGTCCTTTTTGGTCTCGGAATCAGATTTTTGCTCAGGACCCTCAATTTCAGCCAGAAAATACCTGAAATCACAGAAAAACACACAAACTCATAGTAAAGTCCAGAAAAGTGAATTTTAACTAAAAACTAATAAAAATATACTAAAAACTAACTAGATCATACTAAAAACATACTTAAAACAATGCCAAAAAGCATACAAATTATCCGCTCATCACAGATCTCTTCACATGAGAAACACTCCTGAGGAAGCTCTTTATTTGATTGAGATAGTTGCTAACAACCAATATCTACATTTTTTTAAAAGGACCTCTGTGAGAAAAGGAGTCATGGAATTAGATACTTTGGATGTAATTCTTGCTCAGAACAAGGCCATGTCTCAACAGATTAATGCTATTACTCAACACTTGAGTAGAATGCAAGTCTCAGCTGTCAATACTCAAGATACATCTTATGACATGAGTGGTGGCATCCCTCAAGGTTAGAGTTATGATTTTGGTCAATTTTTCTCTGAACAGGTTAATTACATGGACAACTCCTCTAGACCCCCCAACAATGATCCATTCTCAAATACTTATAATCCAGGGTGGAGGAATCATCCTAATTTTGGTTGGAAAAATCAACCACAGAGGCAACAAAATTTTGGTAACAATAACAATCAGGGCCATCAGAATAATTTCAATCAAAGTAATTTTAACAACAATAATCCATCATCCAGTTATCAGAAGTCCCCTGAATTGGAATCTATAGCTGCAGAGCTCTCCAATAGTACTCTTAGTTTCATGCAGAAAATCATAGCTTCACTTAGGAACTTGGAGGTTCAGATGGGTTAACTAGCTATAAGAGTTGCTGAAATTGATCAGAGGTCCACCAATACCCTTCCTAGTGACACAATTTCAAATTTATGAGAGGAGTGTAAGGTTATCACCTTGGTAAGTGGACCAATGGCAGGTGAGGAAGCACAAGTTACTGAGGGACCGGTTGAAAAAGAAGCTCTGGAGAAGACTGAAGATGCTGTAGTACACGCCCCTCTAAGGCACCCGGATAACCCCTTTTCGGTTGATCT
>NC_029776.3:90455693-90463164 GCF_000817695.3 Arachis duranensis
AAAGCACCTTAATATAATTCAAAGATGCCATATCCTCAGAGGCTTCAAAAGAAGACCAAGGACAAGTAGTTCTCAAAGTTTGTGGAAGTCTTCAGAAAGTTACAAATCAATATTCCTTTTGCCGAGGTTTTGGAGCAAATGTCTCTCTATGTCAAGTTCATGAAAGAGTTGCTATCCAAGAAAAGGCCTTTAAAGGGAGATGAGATGGTGGTCCTGATAAAAAATATAGTGCCATAATTCAGAGTAATTTACCAAGAAAGATGCCTGATCCAGGGAGCTTTCAAATTTCATGTACTATTGGGAGCACAACCTTTAAGAAAGCTGTGTGATATAGGAGCAAGTATCAATTTATTGCCCTTGTCTGTGATAAAAAAAAGTTACAAATCAAAGGGAAATAACCAACAAGGATAACATTACAAATGACAGATAAATCTTTGAAGCATGCACATGGAACGGTAGAAAATATCTTGGTCAAAATGGGTAAGTTCTTCCTCCCAGTAGACTTTGTAATTCTTGACATGGGAGGATGATGAAAACACTTTTATCATCCTAGGAAGACCATTTCTACCCACTAGGAGAGCTCTGATTGATGTGGAAGAAGGTAAATTGATGCCAAGGGTGCATGATGAGCATTTGATCTTCAATGTTTTTAATCCCATACATCACTCAGATAAAAATGGCAATTGCATGAAGACTAAGTTCATTGATCCAAATCTCTAAGAATCCCCTGATGAAGCAAAACAGAGTTTTCAGCTTAAGTCTCCTTTAGTAGGAATCAATATAATTTTCTCTGATATCAAACCTAAGTTTGGTGTTGGGTATGCGTCATCCATCAAGAAGAAAGTTTCCAAGAAGAAAGTGCCAAGGGGATGGAGAAACAAAAAGATCCCCATTGAAGGTTTCTCCCCATGGTTGAAGATGGTGTTGACTCGTAATCTAGTGTTGCCCTATACAGTAAACATGATCCTCTCTCTTGAGCATATTGAGCTAATCCATGAGTACACAGGGAGACGATTCACAGTGAGAGGTGAGGAGTTGAAACATTATGATCAACTGCTGCCTTAACAAGAAATCAACCATCAAGCTAGTGACGTTAAAGTAGTACTTGTTGGAAAGCAACCCAATCTTTAGTATCCTTTGATTTTATATTCATTTTGGTTGTATTTAGGTTATTATGGTTCTTTATAGTTTTCCTTTGTTTTACATGTGTTTTGGTCATGCAAAGTGTTTATAACAGGAACATGTGCAATCAGAAGAATATTCAGAACACTCTAGAGGGAATTCAGTTCGGATGTCTCGGTGCTAAACGCCGCGAGCTGGCGTTTGGCGCCAAAAAGCACGTATTTCGAGGATAGCCCACTGTGGAGGGGCGCTAAACACCAAGCCTGGCGTTTAGCACCAAGGTGCATACATTTCAAGAATTTGCCACTGTGATGGTGGTGCTAAACGCAGCTACATGGTGTTTAGCACCAAGGGCTTTATTACCCAGTATGCGTACGCACAGACCTGTGTTTGTACGCACAAAAAAATTTTACTTCTTCTTGCTCTTATATCACTCCCTTTTTTATCTTTTCATCTGTTTATATTATCATCAATGGCACCAAAGGGAGGTGAATCATCCTCACGGAGGAGTGAGATGGCCACCAGAATAACTGAGATGGTTGAGTTTCTTTTCGTTCTTACCCCCCCTTTCTTGTTCGTATTTTATTATTTTCTACTTTCTGTTGCTTATTTTTTGTCCTTTGCATGATTTTCAATATTTTTAGTCTTTTAACTTTAATCAGTTTGTTTAGTTGTATTTATTTCTATTTTTATAAAAAAAAGTGTCTCTTGTACCGCTCACTAAGCTTGAATTAAAAAAAAAAAGAGGAAAGTGGTGTAATACATGAGTGGTTGAGTTATATATAGATTTGTCTTATTTAAATTGATATGGTGGTATGATGAGTTTGGAAAACTCTTGTTAAATTTTGATGATGAATAAACATTATTAAAATATTAAGATTACAAAATTATTAATTTGATCTTAACTCATATGTGCTTAATTAATAATTTTGTTGTGCAGATTTTGATGGGCCGAAACAAAAGAGAATTAACAAAGCCCAACTGTTGCAGCTGTGTGTTTATAATTGAAGCTAGTTTTAATTGGGCCAGAATAAATATTAATGTTGCAAGCCCAACCAAATGCTTTCTTATTTGCTTCCTATGCTTGATCCGCTACACAATTGTATCAGGAAAGCAAATGCTTATCAAATGGGCCAGCTTTGATCATATTGTCACAAGCCCAAATTATACTAAAGAGAATAGGTTCCATGTTTGGTCCGAATTAAAAGGAAAATGAAAGCATAGTGCTTCCAACGGAACCAAACTCTAACAAAGTGATGGATTTCAAAATCTATTACATTGTTAAATAATGCATGGGGAACATGAGAGAGAAAAATTCAGCTGAAGTGATTGATGGCTATTATGTCTTACACGCCACTCAATAGGGAAGTAAAAGCAAGCTAAGCCTAATTAATTTGTTCAACCACTTTGTGTTGCTTTTCTTTCAGATTCTTTAATTCTCTCTCATCTCTTTCTTCTTCTCTATTCGGTCCTTGTCTAGGAAACAATGGAGGCCGTGCTCTTCAACGAAGAAAAGGAAAGAGAAGCATGCATCAAGACCATCAAGCTAATGATGGCAAGAAAACATACCAAAAGCAAGATGAGCTGTGGCTGAAAATACACCAAAATAAAAGTGAGTTGTGGCTAAGATATTCACCAAATGTGGATAGATTTGGTGAGACTATCTTGAGCCTCACATGCTCAAAAATGGAAGAAGAAGATTCGGCCAGCTAGAGGAGATTCTTGAAGCATGGCTTGTCTTTGATGCTGCTCAACCACCACAGGGAGTAGCTAGAGTGGCGAAATGATGGTTGAAGGCAGAGATTGAAGCAGATGAAGTCATCATCATCATGAAGCATCAAGGGCCAGAAATCCATCTTGGAGAGGAAGCCAAGGATGGAGAGCCCGGATTGATGAAGGTTGATGATCAAGAAAGGACTAGAGGTAATTGCATGTTGGTTAATGCATGCTTATCTCTTCTCTCTTTGTGTGGCCGAACCAAAAAGCCATAGAGCGGAAAAAGGCAGAGAGTGCAAAATTAAAAGAAAAAGCCATAGATGTCTTAGAGTTCCTTTGTACATCTTTGTTGTGTATCATGATTCTGTGGGAATCCCCTTGTAAGTTGGGTTAGCACTTTACAAGTTGTAATCAGATTGGTTATAGTGAAATTCCATCATATTTGTGATGGAGACTGGATGTAGGCTGCACTGCACTTAGCAGCCGAACCAGGATATATCTGGGTGCAATCTTCTTCTCTTTCTACTCCATTTCTGTTTTCTATCACTCACGAGCAAAAGACAGAATTTTCTCGTGCCGAGTGACGAGACAAAACAAAAAGTCTCGTGGCAAGGGACGAGACAAAACAAAGTTGCTCGTGTCAAGTGACGAGCAAAAACAGAAAAGTCTCTTCCAAGAATCAGCAAGTGTTAGCTTTTGAAAAAGGGGCTAAGATTCAACCCCCCCTTCTCTTAGCCACTGAAACCATCATGGTATTTATCTGTGATTCTGAATGCATGAAAAGAATAGTGCATAATTGATCTTGGAGTTAAGGTTCTTAATTCTTAAGGTACCGGAATTTAGAGAAGTATTATGAATTGTCTAAATTAAACAAGAAATTGATCATTGAAGAAAAAGAAACAGCAAAAAAAAATAAGAAAATAAAATAAACAAGGCCCAAAGCTCTGAGCATCAATGGTTAGGAAGGTTAAGTGTGATGAAAAGCTCAAAAGAATTGTTTTCCTAGCCATATGCTTGTGGTGTGAATGTGTCAAGTAAAGATTGAGACTGAGCACTTAGAATCAAAGTCAAGTGCAAGTAAAGAGTATGCCAAACGCTCTGAGCACCACTGACTCGAAAAAATTTTAAAAGTAAAAAAATTAGAGCTCAAAGAGTTTCCCAGTTAAGTGCTTGTGGTGTTTTTATGTCAACTAAACCTTGAGACAAAACATTTAGAGTCATGGCTAGGCTCAAGGTGCAAAGCACCAAGAAAAGAAAAATAAAATGCTGTGTTCAAGGATTAGTCAGAGGTCAAAAAGAAAATTCATAATATTATCCGGGTTCTAGTTCCGACGGACATTAATATTTTCGAGTTTCAAAAGATAGTGAGATGCTGAAACTATTCAGGATTACAGTGTCATTAACCCCACTCAGAGAAAAGACAGGAGTTTAATTGAAAACCTCAATTCTTAGGCTAATCCACTTCTCAGTTTTAAATTTATTCTAGTTGCTTGAGGACAAGAAACAATTCAAATTTTCTGTTGTGATGTGTGAGCATCTATTTTATATTTTCTTATTATTTTAGATATGAATTTATTGAGTTTTATTTAAATTTTAGTGTTCAAAGCCTATTTGGATGCTACTTTGAGGCGCATTGTGGTTTTATTAATTTCAGGAAAGATTCGGGCCAGATTGACAGAGTTCGTGTAGAAGAAAAAGAAGAAAGTGGACGTTGTCAGCCCTGACCTCCTCGCACACCAATCAATATAACTTGAGCTACAAAGATCCAATTGATACAGTTTCAATGGCATTAGAAAATCAACTTCTATAGCTTTCCAACGATATATAATAGTCTATACTTTTTTTCTGGCATCACGACGCCAGGTGCCTCATAACTAGCGCCCAAGCCACTGCCTCGTGGGGCACAAAATGCTGACTCTGGCGTTTAGCGCTAGGAAGACAGCAACAACTAGAAGATTACTGCTTCCAGGGGCGCTAAACACTTATTCTGGCGTTTAGCGCAAGTAGCGCGGATCCAACTTTAAGGAAAGGGCTTCATTAGTTAGATTTGGGTCATATTTATCTTTTTTTTTTCATTTTAGTTATTTTTATTCCCAAACACAATCTTTTGGGCTTTAGTAGTGATTATTCTATTTTATTTTCAAATCAAATTAGGTTAGAAATAAAAAGAAAAATATTTAGTCCTTCGGTCTCTCTTCTCTTCGACCTCATTCTAGATTTTCACACATTTTTGAACCCCAGTTTTTCTCTGAGTCATGAGCAACTAAACCTCTCTGGTTAAGGTTTGGAGCTCTTTTTATTCTATGGATTGAAACTATTGTCAATCTATTTTGATTAATGTATTGATTTAAAGTCATGGATTACTTTTATTCTTCATCTTATAAATTTGAGTGTATTGGAAAATAACTCTTGTTCTACATGAATTCTTGTTGATTCTTAGAAAAGATACCTCAATTGAATACTAGCTTGAAAGTAATTTCCTCCTAAACTGCTGATTGTTTGGACTTAACGGGATATGTGACATATAATCTTTTTATATTTGGGTAATTACGGTTTTTTTAACTAATAAACTATAATTGAACCTAACCCTCTAATCTATATTAAGTGACCAAGGAATTGACGGTTGATTAGGTTAGAGGAGACTAAATCACTAAAGCATTATGGTCTAGTCAATTACAGTTTGCCATGAATTGAATCTTACATTATTAAAACAATTGGTAATAAATCTTAATCCAAAAAATAAACATATCTGAAACCTTAACTATTCTCTCACACATTTTCTCATACCAAATTCACTGTTTGCTTTCTTAATCATTGAATTACTGTTTAATATTTCTGAATCCCAAAACACCAATTTTTGCTTGTTTGACTAAGTGAATCATTCAATTTTTGTTGCTTGGACTATCAATTCTCGTGGGATCGACCCTCGCTCACCTGAGGTATTACTTGGTACGATCTGGTGGACTTGTCGGTTAGTTTGTGGTTTTGAAATTTGCACCACCGGGCACTATATCCCGAGAATAATAGTGTGCAGGAAACTATATCCCTGGGATGAATTATGATGATATATTGTTTTGGTAAGTCGCTATACACCTCAGGTAAGGACGGTGATGAATCCCGCTTGTCGAGGTAGCGGCACCAGCGTAGGGGTCGTAGCAACCCCCTGCCTACGTTCAGATGTGAGGGTTGTGGCAATCTCCCGCTCACATAACCTTCTCTGCCGCAAGAGTGAACTCGGGCACTATAACCTGAAAGAAGTGTGCCAGACACTATATCCTTGGAATGATAGTGTGCAGGGCACTATATCCCTAGATGCACGAGTGAACAGGGCACTATATCCCTGGGCGTGGCAAAAAGGCTACATTCGAAAGGATGTGTTGGGTTGGCAATTGAATTGACAAGTGATATCACAGCCAGTAGAACAGGCATTCATCATATGCATTTATGTGACATTGTTTGTGTGTGTATATTGAACTTGGTTTGCCTATGTGAATCTGCTAATTGCTAAACTTGATGTAATTGCTCTTAATTGTGTTTGAACTGCATTACTTGTGTTTGTGGTTGTTGGTTCGGATTATGGTGGTTAAAGTGTGATTCGATATTGTGTTAGGTTGGAGGTCGTGGTTGGTTATGTTTGGGTCGGAGGCCGTGATTGGATGAACCAGTGGTAAGTTTGATGAAATTACTTCTTTGGTACACGTAGTTGAAGGTTACGAGATATTGTGTTTAATTGGAGTTTTATAAATTCAAAATATGAATTCATATTTTGGGTAATTAATTAATGATTTTTCAAAAAGGATTGGATTTTTGGATGATTAACAGTTAGTTGTCAAAAAAATTCATAAGATGAGCGATGAGCGCTACAACCGAAAAACAGTTTTCTTTTAAATATCATCTTATGACAATTCTTAAAAATCCTCTATTGAGAACTACCGAAGACGATGTTTTCATCCTCTACAAATTTCTCTTTTTAGGATTCACGAAGAGTTAAAAAGTTTCTTTCAAGCGTTTGATTGTATTTTATATTATTGTATATATAATTATAATTTTCCCTCACTTTTATTATTATATTTGGATAGTGATTTAAATTAGATTTTATATGCATGAAAAGTATTTCCTGTCTTATGGTATCCTGTGCCAAACTCAATGACTAAGTTTTCGTTCATTTTCACTAGGTATTTTATCCATCAAAGTGTTTATAAGTAAAAGCAACAATAATTATTGTATTTGATATATAGCAAGTAACCATGACATAAACCAAAACAAAAAAAAATGTTAAGTTGTTAAAAGATCGGATGCAACCTTTCCTATTTTTTAAATGTCATTCTTACTTAGCTTACCGACTTATTATCTAATAATTCTATGAATAATTATTCAATTTTGGGTTGCTAACCCTCCTAGTTGGGACATACTCCATAAACTTGGAATGATCTCGGAAATTGCAAGCATTATATACCATCTCCAAGTTTTTGTGATCATTGAGCTAGCTAGCTGGATAGCACGGAAAGTATAAATTAATTTCTATTGTACTTATCAATATATAAAATATATAATTTGTGGTCTCTAATATTTATGCTAATTCTTCTTGGTCACTTTGTTTAATTGGAAAGTAAAGGCAATGATTGAAGTTGTG